>NW_023425562.1:6775000-7137500 GCF_014108245.1 Pipistrellus kuhlii
CCCCCACCAAACTCTTCCCGTACCCCTGGGGGTACGCGTACCACACTTTGGGAAACATCCTTCCTAGCTCCATCCTTGTCATCCCTTGGTTTGTAGCTCTATCCCGTCAATCTTCACATATTCTCCATCTTCACATAGTCTTCTCCCTCAGTGTCTGGTGCTGGAAAACAAATCAGTTTCACTAAAAAGAGATGCTGACAGGAAGCCAGGAAGGTTGGTCAACAACCTTAATTGCTCCTTCCACTCACTCTTTAGTTGAGACATTGTTAGCTGAAGCAGCCTCTACCTTGTTTGTCCCTTGTAAGTTTCTGTTATTTCCTGCCTAAGGGCTAATGTAAATTTCTGTTAATGTTGCCTAAGATGTTTTCCCCAAAGCCTTAATAAAAGGGGATGGCAGGGCCAGAGCAGGAGTAGTTCTCCCACTAGACTTGGACTACCGCCTGGCCCCCCATATCTCCAAATTGAATTTCTCCAAGTCTCAAGTCTTTTCATTTGTGTGTGGCCCTTCTCCAGAACCTGAACCCTGAATTGGAACTCTTTCCACGCAGGTCGTGAAAGAGATTCCTATAGTCTGCGTCTCTATATCTTTGTTTTTTCCCATGGTCTTCTTGTAAGGATTCCACTCATTGGATTTAGGCCCATCCTCATTCAGTATGACCTCATCTTAACTTAGTACATTTGCAAAGAACTTATTGCCAAACAGGATCACATTCACAGGAACTGGAAGTTGTCTTGAAATCTGTTTTGGGGGACATAATTCAACCCAAAAAAAAGGGAATAAGAAAAACAGGTATAATCAAGTATTTCTTGAACAAACTGGAAGTTCTGGTTGTTGCACCTTTTTGCACCAGCCTTAACCAAATCTTAAGCTCATCACCCCTCAAGGAGGGTTAGTCCCATGTGCCTGCAGGAGAGGGGAGGAGGCATTTAAGCAGACACATATTCTGGGGTGCTTTCCCTGACTTCCCCTCTACCTCATATAATGGAAAGTAAAGTCCTAAACTATCATGGTTTTGTACATATATGACTCCACTAGACTATGAGGTCCCTGGGGACAGAGGGTGGATATTAACTTTGCCAATCCCTGAGGTGGGCACATAGTAAGAAACTTGTATTCAGTGGATAAATGGATAGTCAAAACCATCTGTCCATTTTGAAACAAGAGTTTGAATGTATTCTTATCTGCATCAGCTCCTACCAGCACTAGACCAACCACAAATCAGAGAATTAAATTCATTAATATTCATTATTCCAGCATCCCTTTCCCTTTGTTTTCTGCAATAGCTTTTTAGCCTGCAGTCAAATAAACTCAAGGAAAATGATGTGACTTGGCTTTGGAAATATATTCCTCTGGCTGCCAGGATGGATTTAACAGACTCGAAGCTCAGTTTGTCACTCCTTCCACAACTGCCTCTGTGCACACGAAGGGCTGCGACAGTCCCTGAGTTATGAGGGGCCATTCCAAGGCTGTGATGGATTTGATTGTTTTATGCACTGAGTTAAGATCTCATTTCCTGCCACATTCACAAGTGTTTTCTGGGCTGCTTCAGGGGAACCTAGCATGTTGGTTTTGTGGGGCCCCCACCTCCATCCAGCTTCACGGGGGTCAAGATTGCAGAGTTCTGAGTTTCCTATCTGAGCAAAAACTTCAAAAAAGCTCAAATTATTTAAAGGTGGTTTTGCTGTATCTCCCAGCGAAACTTCCTGTATATATACATTTTTTTTCTTTTACTCTTATGTTTTAGTTGAGTTTCTCTGAAATACTCTGCAAATGACATGAAATCAAGCAATAGACAGCTCTACTAGGCAAATAACAAGCTGACATCGACAGGCACCAGGATCAGTTTGCAAGAGGAAACATTCTTTCCTGGAATGCCTACTCTGAAGAAGGCAAATTCTCTATCGTTGTCCTGGGAATTGCTTGGTTATTTTTATCTGAAGGTTTCAGCATCTAACTGTATGTTTCACAATTATACAGACAAACTGCCATGTTTCTTACATCATTAGTTTTGTAAAAACAGCACATCACCCATTTCCGAGTTCATCACATTCATCTTCACCCCAGGAATGCTTGTCTTCCCACGTGGAGTGTAAGTTCCACGAGACCAGGATCCAACTTGCCTTATTTACTGCTGAACAAGCAAGACTGAGCTCCAGGGACTTCTACACGTACTCCAGGAAGAAATGATTAGTATCCCCAGCTAGAGAGGTTAGTCACAGAAAGGAGAGGGGGCACCCATTTTTCTGAGACAGAGTTAGGAAAGCAAGAGTGAGTCTAGAGTGGTCATGATCAAGGTGGGGTCCCTAGACCTGCTAGCAGCCCTGGCATTGCCTGGAAATTCTTTAAAGATGCAAATTACTTGCCCCTCCCCCCCCCCAATCCTAGTGAATTAAAAATCCATGGGATTGGCCCTGCAATCTGGGTGTTAGCAAACCTTCTCAGTGATTCCCATGTAGTTTGGGAAATATAGATAAAGATGCTGAGAGTGAGGAAGGCAGCTCTTAAATTTACTCCAATGACTTTGAGACAAGAAGATGCAAAATGTGTTATGGAGACAAATAAAGTTTTAGCACACCCAAGTGGGAGACATAAAGAAGCTGTGAGTGAAATGTTGGGATGCTTCATCCCACCTAACAGTCAGGAAAAAACAATGATTGAGTGTCATAAACATAGCAACTTTCTCAAAAGCTCATAAAATCTGCAATAAACAAGAGTTATGGGTTGTTCTATTTTGGGAAGGATAAAAATTATTTTTATTCATCAATTCAACACATTTTTACTTTTGTACCTTACAGATCTCAAGTAAACCATGCTTCTTTCCTTTCCATCATCACCACCACCACCACCACCAAATACCCCTCAATGACTGTGATTGATGGAAAAACATTAAAATAATGTCAAAGTCTGGGAATTTGGTGAGGTTCATGAAGACAGCCATTTGCACACAGATGAGGACTTAGAGACCCAGAGATAGGAGTGGAGAGAGAAAATGGGTGAGTTGGTTTTGAACGGAGGTTAACAGGGTGGGTGGGTGCAGCTGACAGCGCTGATGGCCTGATGGGAAGGATGGGGGTGATAGGTTAAGATGACAGGTCATAGGGTTAAGCTGAGTGACATTTAGGCCCAGGAGGAGAAGGATGCCCTGAGACATTGAAGAAGGACCTGGCATTAGGGGGTTTCCCCACGATTGGGTAGTGTGTTATCTGAGACAGGGACGTGCTGGCAGAGGGGTCAGAGCCAGCCACACTGAATATATTCTTAATGACTTCCTTCTACACATGCTCAAGAACCACTTACTGTGTGTCTTTTTGGTGGCAGGACCTGTGGCAGGTGCGGAACATTTGACAAAAACATACTGCTATATGAATAACAGCATGGCTTGTCTAGCTCTCTTGATGTGTCTCTTCCACCAAATGATACTTTTCAATGGAACTCCTATTGTCACTAACCAGCACTGATTTCCAGGAAAAATTCTGAAAACAAGAAATATGCCCCAGATCTTTTCTAGCCTGGCCTTGGCTGAGCTGCATATTCTCTGGGCAGTAGAGTGGAGTGATGACAACTGATAGAACAGAGAGGAGTCTACTCTTGGGGCTGAAAGCTGGATCTGAATCCTGACCCTGCCTCTTATTAGCTCTGCTACATTAGGCTTCATGGCTCCTTGCCTTACCCTCCTCATTAGAAAAATGAGGGAGGTGAAGAGGATTAAACGTGCTAACTCAATACAGAGCATGGAGCTCAGTAAGCCCTTAACAAATGCTATCACTATCATCCCTAGCGAGGAAAAGACAATCAAACCCACAATCTCACAGCATCAGCTATTCATGCTCTGTGTAGCCTCTCATCCTTCCAGCCAGTCCCCTGCCCAACTCCTCAGTCACCCTCTCCCTCCTCACCTTTCTCAGCTCTCTGCCCTGCCTGCTCTGCAGAAACATTTTTCTCTTTCCAGGTCAGATCCAGGAGCTGGTGCCCTGGAGGGAGGAGCAGCAGATTTCTTTGGTGCTCAGGAGTATGGTTGAGATGCTAAAATATTTCTAGGAGTGAAATAACTCTAACCAACTCTAGTCAACACCCTAGGAAGGTCTGGGGAAGGTTACCCTTAGTTGTATCCTCAGTATACTTTTAAAGTTAGGGCAAATTGACTGTGGTGAGCTCAGAGGCTTAGGACACCCTCACTCTTTCCCTCCAAGCCCCTGGTCCAACCTC
Source organism: Pipistrellus kuhlii (assembly GCF_014108245.1). Lineage (NCBI taxonomy): Eukaryota > Metazoa > Chordata > Mammalia > Chiroptera > Vespertilionidae > Pipistrellus > Pipistrellus kuhlii. Next base: position 6,779,208 of record NW_023425562.1, read on the forward strand.
CCTTCTCACTGGCTGCCTGGACCGTCTTGGCTTACTTACTTATTGCCTTTACTAACTGTGAGACCTCACAAACATTCTAAACCTGTCTATCCCTCCATTTCCTCATCTATAAAATGAGGCTTGTGTAATAGCACACATCTCACAGATCCTAATTTAGAAAGATGGGGTAGTATATACACAGGGCTAAAATTGTGCCCTCCACCCAATAAGCACTTAGTACTGAGCTACTGATTTTGCTTCCTTAGGACTTGGTGGTGCATCCTGGGGCTTCCTGTTTCATGGTGGACTCCATTATCCCACAAGGAGTTGTCTCTAGGAATTGACCTGGCTCTGAATTCAGTGTGACCTCTATGTTCCAGCTAAAGCATCCTCAGACCATTCTAGGGCTCCTGGGGCATTAATGGTGAGGCCCCAACTTCCATCTTTGTCTATGAATGAAGGTGGTTCTCACAGAAATGAAAAGGCAAGGCTGCTGAAACCGGTTTGGCTCAGTAGATAGAGCATCGGCCTAGGTTCGATTCCGGTCAAGGGCAAGTACATTGGTTGTGGGCACATCCCCAATGGAGGGTGTACAAGAGGCAGCTGGTTGATGTTTCTCTCTCATCGATGTATCTAACTCTCTGTCCCTCTCTCTTCCCCTCTGTAAAAAATCAATAAAATATATTAAAAAGAAGAGAAAAGAAAAGAAAAGACAAGACAAGACAAGAAAAAAAAGAAAAGAAAAGAAAACAAAACAAAACAAAAGAAAAGGCTCCATCGAAAAAGTGACTTGAGAGCCAAGATGCTCAGTGGAAACTTGGGGAGGCACTTCAGGGCAGAGGGAACAGGATACAAGGTTCCAACTCAGTGGAGTGAAGAGTTCTGAAAGGCTGGAAAAGAGGGAACCTGAGTGGGGGGCAAAAAGACGAAACCTAAATGCTAGACTGTGGGACCAGTCTAGCTGCACAGATAGGACAGACTTTTGGGCTTTTGAGTGGTGTGGAGCCTGTGAAGGGTAACTTTATGCAGAAGTGAATGAGATTTAAATAAACATCGCTCCCACCCTGGAGTATTGTCAGCAAACATGTATGTGTTTAAACTTGTATGTTCATTGTTTTTCTTTGAAATCTTCCTATTGAGAGAGCCACAGCCCAGCTGGCCTAAGCCAAGTGGCCTCCTAAGGAGGAAGGCACTGGGGTAACCCCAAGACACCTGCCATGAATGTGGGTACGGGATAGCCTCCTCTCAAGGCTTGATTCTGATTTTCATGCAGGAGCATGGAGTCTGCCAACTTCATTGTCATTTATCCCCGGACAATTTGTTAACTTCAAGAATCCTTGAATGCCGACCTGGATGTCTTTATAATTGCTGTCTCTGTCAGAGCCTGTGTGAAAAATGTCACCGGGAGAATGAAGTCAGAAAACGAAGTTGCAGCTTGTTCCTCACAAAGGTGACAACGACCAAAAGCATTACATGCTTTCAGGACAGTTTTGAGAACATTTCCAGCTCCTGGAAGAAAAGAGGTTTGTAAAATTGGAAGAGCTTGCCTGCTGACATTGACAGGGAATTCATAATGCGCATGTTAATTGCGGGAGAGGAGCCGGCTCCCAGCCCAAAGGAAGGCTCCGGAACATGGTAGAAAAGGCTTTAATCAAAGGCACGAGAGTTTGATAAAAACCATAAAAATTAATGTGTTTATTATATCTCTTACATGCAGATATAATAGGCAATACCTTAGCTCGCTTTCTGCAATGCAAACTCCACTACCTAGACCTGTATTGAGGAATGAGCCCCTTTCTTGTTTCAGTTTCCTTGTCTGAGGGAGAATTGAGCTAAGGTATCCTCAATAACAAGTTCTAAGTTTTCTGCAGAGACCGCCTGCATTATAGTTATCTTCTCTTATGAAGATTATTTGAATGCAAACCTTCTAAGCTGCTTGAATAACTGCTAAAGCAGAGGTGAGCCAAACCCTGCCTGCAGGCCACATGCTGCCCCCTGTCTGTTTTTGTAAGCAAAGCCTTGTTGGAACACAAGCCATATCCCTTTGCCCATTGTAGGTGGCAGCTTTTCTGCTACAAAGACAGACTAGTGTATTCACCACAAAATTAAGTCACCTGCTAAACTCAGAATAGTTAGCTGGCCTTTTCCAGAAAAAATTTCCAACCCATGTGCGAAACATACTCTTGTCCTGGCTGGTGTGGCTCAGTTGGCTGGAGCGTCATTCTGTGTATCAAAAGGTGGTGGTTTCGATTCCTGTTCAGGGCTCATAACTAGGTTTTGGGTTAATCCCTGGGCAGGGCGTAAAGTGGAGGCAACCAATCAATGTATCTCTCTTACATCGATGTGTTTATTTGTTTTTTCTCTCCATCTCTTCTTTCCTCCCTCTCTAAAATCAATTTTAAAAAATCCTTTTAACTCTTTCAACCACTCTAAATGTTACCTAGTCCTTCCCTCACTAAAAAGTGGTGTCTTTGATCAGACAACCAGACCCAGGAGGAAAGCCATAGCAATCCCACTTCTGGGTATATATTCAAAGGAATTGAAATCAGGATCTAGAAGAGATATTAACACTCTCCATTCTAATTATTCTCAATAGTCAAGATATAGAAACAAAACATAAAATTTGCTAAGAGGTAGATCTTATGTAAAGTATTCTTATAATGATGATTATGATAATGATAATTATGATAATATAATAATAATAATAAAGACAGGAGGAAACTTTGGGAAGCAATGATATGTCTATAGTCTTTCTGGTGATGATGCTTGATCTCATTGAATTGTATACATTAATTATGTACAGATTCTCACATGTCAGTTTTACCTCAATAAAGTGTGGTGTGTTGCTTTTTGTTTTTTGTAGGTTTTTTTTTAAGAAAAAAAATGTGTACTGTTTCTTAACCAATACTTTTCTCCTTTCAGCATCTTGGGAAGACAATGCCTGTCCTAATAAAGTTCTTTCTTACACTCACCAGAGATCCGTGGGCCTTTTGGACTCACCTTTGCCCCCTAGAGTCCTGGAGTGCTCTCTGGATAATTAGTTGATAAGTATCTAGAAGTAGTCCCACGTCCTCCAAGATTTTCTCATGTGTTATGGGTTAGTGCTTCTTATCTCTAGAAACCCTCCTTTGGACATTTCACAATGTCTCTGGGTATCCTGAGACTTCTAGACATTCTGTTCTGAGGCTGAGGCTGTGCACAGGCTGCTGCAAACCATCAACACCAGTTTAACTTTGAGCATTTTCATATGTGCTTCCTCCCAGCTTGTTAGAGTGTAGTTGGGTTTTTAGGTCGATATATGGACATTTGCATTTGAAATGCAAAATCTGATCATTTATTTCAATCTATCTAGTTAGATTTGGATCCAGGCATTACACCCACTCTAACCAAATCAGCCCTAGAATTGTATTTATATCCAGGCCTAATAATTTCTCAATCTTAACCCCTTCCACAATTGCTATTTATGTAGAACTATCAAAAGTTGTCTGAACAAACTATGTTCCCTCTTACTGCTGTGTTCTTGTACCTGCTGTGACCTATCACAAATACCCTTCCCTCTCTCAGTGCATTTCTCTTACCAGTCCTTCTGGGGTCACTTCTTCCAGAGAGCCTTCTGCAACTCTGCAGGGCAGATGGGAAGATCTTCTGTGTTGTCCAATGCCATGAGCTTACCTCTTGACAGTGTTTATTATATTGTGTGCACTTATAAATGACAGAAATTGTGAATTGATCACTGCATCACCAGCACCTAACACGTCATAGACACTGAGCACATTTTGTAAATCGATGAACAAATAAATGGAGAAGTGATCTGGAACCTTGAAGGCCATTCTGAGGAATCCATCAATGAGGAGTGTGGACAGTTTATAACTGGGTTGTGGCCATCCTTTGTAAAATGGAGATGGCACTGCCTCCTCTTCAAGCTCCTATAAGACATTGAATTTTAAAGCACACTGTACATACACAGAACGGACCAGGTGTTGAATAATCACTTAGTTTCCTCACTCTCATCTAACTGCTAACATTTTTTAGAGCAGAAGCATGTCTTAGTAGTCATTATTTCAATAATGCAATGGAGTGTAGTCCAGCAATTTGGGATGATCAGGTGTTCAGGGCATAATAAGCTAATGAAGAATAAGTCAATGAATCAGTAAAAAAATCAATAAATCAATGAACGAATTAATGGATGAAGAGTAAATGAAAACATTGCTCTCTAGTAACACAGAATTGATTTTCCTTAAATGATTATCTCTTATTGTTTCTAGGCTCAGAACCTCCAAACTTATCTGCACATCGTAATTGTCAAGGGACTCTAAAAATTCAGATGCCTAAGTTCTTTCCCAGTTCCATGAATCAAGATATCTAGAGAATGAAGTCCCAGAAATCTCACTGAAAAAATGTCTCTCCATTGATGCTGACACACAGCCCATCTGGAGAAACCACTGCTCTAGAGTACCAGTAAGAGGCCATATTGCTTTGTTTAATGTAAGGAGATACATTTTCTTGTTCTACAGTAGTTATTGAAAGTTTAATTCCAATAGATTGTCCAAAACATATCCATTAAAGTCCAACATCTGTTTAATAGGTATATCCTATTACACACTTGTACTTGGAGTCACAGTCAAGACCTGACATAATCGGAGACACGGTTTAAACAAACTAATTACATAAGGGCACACAGAGGCTGAGCTAAGCAGGGGCCTTTGAACATGGCATGTGCCTTTAATCAAAACCAGGCATCAGGGGAAAACAAGATATCCCTAGCTGGAGTCACATAGTACATTGATTCCATAGCAGATTTTCCTGGGCCAGCCCACTCTGGGGACTCCCTGAACAATATGCCACTTCCCACCCCCAACTCTTCAACATTCAGCATCTCTGAGACCAGGATGAACAAACTTTGATTGATGGTTGGCAGAAAAGAAAAACAGAAGTGATCTGGCAGATAAAGCCGGTCTGTGTGCCTTTTCATTGGGGGTTGAAAGCCTGGTGTTTCTGAACAGAGATCTCTGACTTGGTTTTTCATGAAACAGTGGTCACATAGGCATCTACTTCCACTCTTCCCTGCCTCACTCTAATTGCCTTGGGATTGCACTTTCCAATAAACATTAGCACTGTTTCTGGGCTAAGGTATCCAGCTGAGACATTAATTACTGGGCACTTTACTGTGCGTTTTATACAAAATATTTTATTGAATCCATATTGAAACCACCTAAAATAGGTATTATCAATATGTCCCTTTAATTGGAAAGGAAATTGATGATCAGGAAATTAATTTATCTGGAACCCACCCAATAAGTGGCAGAGACAAGATCAAAACGTACATACTTCAATATTTATGTTCCTAACCACTACACATGATTCCATTTTCCAAATACTGACAGAACATTTTGGATACAACTAAATATGCTGGGAATTGTTGCTAAACTTCTCCCAGCATGCTTGCATAACTTAAAGCACTTGAATTAGCCGCATTAGACTTAGACTAAAAGAGGGATATTTTCTGCTTCATACTCTGTGCACAGTTTAACTAGGACTGCACCTGCTGGGCAAATCAGTTCTGAAAGGCACCTATACCCTTCCATGTCTGCCTGCCCTACTAAGCTAAGGGTATCTACATTTTTCTACCTGGAGTACATCATTGTGTAATGGACACTAAATAAATGTTTGAGGAACAAACAGTTACTTAATATAACATTTTAGAAAAGATACTTTGACTTTAGTGTTTATGCCTACATTATAATATTTAGTTGAAAATGAATTAACCATAGAATAAAACTTAAAAAAAAACTACATAGAGTTTTAACTGTGGAGTCATTCAGTGCAACTACAAATACGACCTTCACCTCTAATCCTTTCTTAGTTATTGAGAGCTGCATTTTCTAACCACATGTGGAACAGGTGAACACAGACATTCTGGTTTGCTGATCTTCCCCTGGAATGAAACTGTTGATGTCACTTATCAAGATCCTTATTAAAACTTGCACCAAGTTCAAAGTCAGGTTCAAGTGCCTCTAATATTTTCCAGAGTAAATTACTTTGAAGTAGAGCAAGACCTCAAAAAATCTATCCACTACTCAAAAACACTTTAATGTGACGGCATGCCCCATAGATGTAGACTAATCTTTGGCTGTGGCTGGTCTAGGTTTTTCTTCCATCATGTTCTGCCTCTACTCCCCTTAGTCTTCAGCTTCCTCCAGGAACTCTCCTTCCATTGGCTTTCTTGTCTCACCCTATTTCCTATGGTTTCCATAAGGCCTTTCCTTTTACTATTTGCTCTCCCACTTCTCTGGACAAATGCTATTGACCCTCTAAAAAGACCCCCTTTCTCCACCTCTCATTCTAAAGCCTATTTTTGAGTCTAATATTCTTATTGATATATTCCACATTTGTAGTGACCATGTGCTCAAAGTTGCACAATATCCCAGGGAAAACCAGAGAATAATTTAATGTAGAGGCCAAAGAAGCACTTTTCATTCTAGGGCTCGGGGACTGATTTCAACAAGCCCTTTAATATTTTGTTTGGTTTTGTTTGGGGCTGGTTTGGGTTTTGCTCTTCTTTCATTTACAACCACACGGTAGAAGCAGTGAGATCCCAACACCCAAAGACCCTTTTTTTCTTCTAGGTGACGCAGGAGTTCTCTCATTCAGTGGTAAAACTCTCTTTCCATTAGATCTATGATATGGTGACAAACTGATTAATTTTTTTGAAAAAGAAAGGTCTGAAAAGTTATGGGGAAACCTAGTATAAATGCTCATGTCCATAACTCCAAATACTAATCACAATAGTTGGAAGTCCTATTTGAAGAAGGAAATCCAAAGATGTGTGGTACTGCCAAAAGCACCCAACTTCTTGGAAACTTAGTATTACCACTTATGAAATGAAAATAACAACAACTATAACACTTTTCTTCCAGTGCTTCATAAGTTTATTATAAAGAAAAAATAGCATGTGGTCAAGTGCTTGATAAACTGCAAAAATTCTAAGCACATGTGAGTTATTCCATCACACTCAGGGTTCAGAAAGACAATTAGGCACCTACATTATACCATGAATTCAACTGTGATTAATGCATTCACTTTGGAAACTCTAGGAATTAATAACCATTTGCCATACATTCATTATGATCACATTAATCACTATAATTGATTAGTTAATTAGCTAATTATGGTTATAATGGAGATGTCATATGCATTTCCATAGAAATTCTTTGGTAATTCTACATTAATTAATGCCTGACCTTATCTTGATGTTAAACAGATCATGGGAGTGACCTTCTAGCATTATTTTGATCAAAGAGGACTTCACAGAAGAATATAGTGGTTACAGCATCCTAGTTTTCTGAACATTGGGTTTTTGTTGGGAGCAGTGAGAATTTTTAAAAATTCAAAAGCTTAGAGCTTTAAGTATTTTAAAATCCTTCTCATTCCCTCTTTGTACAAGCCCATCTCTACTGTCCTTGCTCCTCATAGCAAGGCTTTCTCAAAATGGAAAGAATGGCATCTGACAGATTAACAGAAAACAGTTATTGAGCACCAACTACCTACTCATGTTTTGCTGGTAACCACAGAAAAACAAAAGGAATTATCTAGCCTTTTTTCCCAAGAATCTCACAATTTTCTGGCAGACTTAAGAATTGCATAAAAAACATAGAAATTCAGAAAAAGTATGCTGTGAGGGATAGTGAGGAAAACAAAATCCATTTTTATTATCACTTTTTTGGTTATGATTTACAGTTTTGGGAATGCTTAGAAATGAATTTAATGGAAACCTAGGACAATGTTTTTAAATGCAATGGTGAATGGGATAAAACACTACATTTTGGGATACCCTCAAAATTTGTATGTTAGCTATATCTAAATGAATTGCAAGCTGTCAAGTACAGCAAATAAAGAAATAAAGCAGTTATACATACATTTTGTGAATGCATTGATTGGTGTTTTATAAATCTCAGTATCAGTTATCTTACAAGTGAAATATATTTAAGTTATGAAAAGCTAAATGAGTAGAAACTTGGGTAGTCTTGTTTTCTTAGATGGTAAAAATCACCTTAGTCATCCCTGAAATTTAAGGTACATAATATTTGGAATACATTACAAAATCCATGAAATTGAATATCATGGAAGATTAATATTTAAGATTCTAAAAGCTACTATCACAATAAGTTTTAAAAATTATTTGAGTGTATCTATTAACACAAAATATTAATTTTCTCCTACATCATAAAGTTCAAATATAATTATGTATAATGCATTAACAGGAGAGTTCTGTGATTTTTAATGTGATCAAGTAATTTGAGCCAACCTTTGAGGGTTTTGTGGTGTGTGTTTTTTTTTCATAAGAAAAAGTGAAATAAGGCTTTAGTAATACACTTAAAATAGTCATAGTTAAATTAAGAAGTTGTAAATGGAGCCATTTGAGGTGATAAAAGAACATAAACAGAATCAGTCAGCCTATGGAGGCTGACCTCTTATGGATAACAGGGAAGGAGAAACTTCTGGAGAAGGATTTGTGTTAGCTCAGGTTCTCAGAAGAGTGGACACGAAGACAGGATCAGAAATGCCAGAGCTTTATTGGTAGTCAGAAGAGAGTGAGCTAGAGAAGGTAGAAAGAGCTTTGAGATAAAAATGCAGGTCTGATGTCCATGAAAAATGGGAGGAAAGTAGGAGGATTAAGCAGTGAAAGTCCCAGATTGCTGAGCAGTTCCAACAAAATTTCACCCAATACAGTAGATTAGAAGAACAAGAGCTCATTCCAATGGCTCCTTCATTGTGAAGTGGGTCTCCTCATCAGATGCCACGGTATGTGGGATTTCATGCCATTGCGCAGTGATTCCTGCCATAAGCCTCTGTGCAGTGGTGCTGGTTGAAGCTCTGAGGATAAAAAATGGAAACCGATTGTTCCTGCAAGGACTACTTGTTGACCTTTCCAGAATGGAAGAGGGCATGTGGAACCAAATGGCTGGTTGATTTTGGAAATGGTACTATGTCAGGGACTCAGTGTTGGTCCCTTGCTGACCAATTGGACACCCAAGGGTGGCAGCAGCTATATTTGCCTGGATAAGTGGTAGTCCATGTTATTGAGCCCTGGTTGCCTCCATCTCTGTCACCATGGTCACTCTGTCCATGCAATCATTGTATCAGTCCTACAATAACTGTTAATAAAACTGGCTAAAGTCAATTGGCTGAGTCATTTTGTCTAGTTGGTTGGTCAATACCTCTTTTATGGTTAATGCTTTCCTGCAGGACAGAGATGTGATACCAAAATATTTGTGCTTTCTGCCCACTCTCACATGTCCACCCACATGTCTATACCCTAGACTTCCTTGTCTCAGAATTTCCATTTATTTCCCTTCCAGGCCCCTGACCAGCCAGGCCATTGATCACTGAATAAGAATCTGGATATAGTCCCATTTTGGGTCATTTCTCTTTCCACATGAAGTAGGTGACTGGCTGGCTGGCTGTATTGTGGGCTGAAATGTGTTTTCCCAAAACCCATATGTTGAAATACTAGCCCCCAGTTTCTCATTGTATAACCGTATTTGTAGATAAGGTCTTTAAAGTGGTAATTAAGCTAGAATAAGGTGTTTAGGGTTGGCTTTAACCCAATTTGACTGGTGTTTTTATAAGAAAAGAAAATGTGGACATACAGAAAGATAACAAGGATCCATGCATACAGAGAGGACACAATAAGAAGACATTAGCTGCAAGCCAAGAAGAGAGGACTCAAAGAAAACAAACCTGCCCACACCTTATTTTTTTTATTGATTCAGAGAGGAAAGGACAGGAAGAGAGAGAGAAAAATCAATGATAAGAGAGAACCATTGATTGACTGCCTCCCTACAACCTTATCCCAACCCCCAACAACGGGGGATCGAGCCACAACCAGAGCATGTGCCACAACCAAAGCATGTGCCTTGACTGTGTCCCTTCAGTCTTCGGCCCAATGCTCTATCTGAACCAAACTAACTAGGGCCTGCCCACACCTTGATCTTGAACTTTTGCCCTCTATAACTGTGAGAAAATATATTTCTGCTATTTAAGCAATCCAGTTTGTGGCACTTTGTTATGGTAGCTTGAATTGACTAATACAACAGAGCTCCATCTACTGGGGAAAATGTTTCCACTCTGCTGTCTTTGTAAGTGTTGTTCCCTTAATAGCTTTCAATCGTCTGAGTCATTGCATTGCAAGTGTTTTCCCACCACTGAGTCAATTTTCCAGACCATCATTGGTGAGATCTTTAGCAACTGGGCTACCAACTTGTGCCAAGTACTATCTCTGCTCTTTATACAACTCAAAATGAGATCCTTTTGCCAGCTGAATGGTGAGTGAGATAATCCCCAAAGCCCCACATTATTGCCTGACAACACTTGGGTTCATTCAAGCTCTCTAAGAAGGCAGAATCAGATGTGTAGGAAATTTGGTACAGGGAATACCTGTGAAGAAATAGGAACAAGAATCAGGGGGAAGGCAAGAGAGCCTTCAGGCCTAATGCCTGTGAAGGAGATGGAAAATGAAGAAAAATGAATAGAATAGTGTCTGACTGAAACACAGATCTGGGAACATTTCAGCTGGGCCAATGGCAACAGGTGACCAAAGTCACCTGTTATAAAGTGTACAAATTTTCAGTAATAAGATGAATGAGGTTTGAAGAGTTAATGTATAACATGGTGACTGTAGTTGATAATTCTGTATTGTATAACTAAAATTTGCTACGAGAGAACTTAAGTGTTCTCACAAAAAAGCAAACAAACAAAAGGTAAATATAATTGGTGATGAATGCATTAATTGGGTTGATGGTAGGAATGCTTGCACAATATACATATCAAGTAATCATGCTGTATACTTTAATATATATTATAATTCTACTTGTCAATCACACCTCAATAAAACTAGGGGAAAAAAAACAGTTATTAAAAAGAGTCCTGAATCTTGCAGGAAGGAACATGATGTATATGCTCTACTGTACTGAGGCATTGGGCTCTCCTGGAAAGCATGGATTAGGTGTCACTGTTGGGGGGGCAGCTCAGAGTCATCAGTAAATTACATCCCCTGCAGGAGGGGATCTGAGCACACCATCTTCAATGCCACCATAGGAGAATAAAAAGGTGGCAACAAAGTGCCATGTTAGTGTCCAACTACTAGGAAGACACAAATGGCACCTATCACTAAGTCTTGGTAGGCTTTAGGGTGGCCTTGATTCTTGTGAGAGAGCAAAGGAGAGGGAGAGATATGAGGATGACTTGTGTGAAATGCCTGTTCCTTTGTTCTCTTGTCAGCTATGATCAACTGTTTGGCAGGAAGAAGAGAGAGAGAATGAATGAGAATGAATCATTGAACTCACTCCTAGCTCAGGGAAACATTTTATTGGATTTGTTTCGCTTTGATGCTGATTAAGCCCATGGGGTAGAGTAGACCACTGAGTGAAGGTATGCGATAGGGAGGGGATACAGGGTCTCCCCGTGATTGCTGTATGGTGTTTGTAATTTATTATTAACTATCTCTTCTGTGCCATCATCCAGGGGGCCAGCTCCTGGGGTCAAAAGTGAAGTTCATCCAGGAAGATCAGACAGAACATTTTATTTACTTGCTTCTTCCCTTAAATCTAGTATGACTCAACCTGGCCTGAGGCAAAAAAAGTTTGCTTGACACTGACTGAAACAGTGAACTTTGGGAGAACTCAGTGTTAGATCACTGGCCACTCTCACTTCACTGACCATCTGACAACTTGGCAAGATCTTGGTGGAACAAATTTATATCTTTGATGCCATGGATGCCATGGTCTTATTCTAAGAACCTGAATAAACTTTTTTTAATGCTGATCATCTACAGTGTTTCAGATGTAGTGTTATGCTCCCTGAGTTTATTCTTTTACTCAACAAATATTTATTGATAGTCTACTACATGTCCAGTGTTGTACATATCAAGTTCTATAGATGGAACCTTGTACAGAACAGACAAGAACCCTACTTTGGATGATGGGAAAGTAAAGAGCATAAAATATCAGCAATATCAAACTAAAACTAAAACTCAGTTATTATTTCTGATATTTCTGATGATGTTAAGTGCCATGAGAAAAATGAAGAAAGAGAAGTGAGTGACTTGTTATATAATTTAATCTGAAATCATCACTTAGGAGTTGTTAATATTCCTATGTTATCAATGACATAAAAGGATGTTCTCAGAGACTACTTAACTTTAATAAATTCCAATGCCTCCTATAGGACAAGAAGGGGATTTGAGTGTAGGCCAGTATTTGAGGCAGTGTGCTGACCTAACATATGCCAATACAGTTAAGAGTCTTATCTGAGCTTCTGATTTCCTTGAAAGTCCCCTCTACTCAGTGTTTCCCTTACACTGGTCCAGCCAAATGGCTTCCTTGCACTTTCTGGAGGATCCCCAGAATCTCTCACCTCCAGTCCCATGCACAATCTGGCCAAGAATTCCCCTAAATTAGGGGTGTCGAACTCCATCAGAGAAGGGGCTAAAATCTAAAATCCAGCCTAAATCGCGGGCCGAATAGTTTACTGAACAGTCATAAACTGTCATTGTGATGGAAACGCAGCAGAGTGCTGTGATGACAGCGCGGTGCGGGCCACATTGCAAGGCCTGGCGGGACGGATTTGGCCCACGGGCCTTGTGTTTGACACATGTGCCCTAAATGTACAAGGCTCTCCACAGAAGGTTCTGGAAAATGAATTTACATAAAATGTGGACACATCTTTGAGAAACATTGACTCACCTAGAGAATTCTCTTTTTAAGCCTTTCTACCCACTTTTGATTATATTGAAAAGACAGTTTAGTACCAGACAAACATTTTTTAACACTTGCTGAGATCCTCTTTTAAAAATGATTTATTGAGGTATAATTGGCATGCAGTTATAACTTTTTAAAAATGTTCTTACTCATTGTAACCTCTTCATCAATTCTGGTTCAGTTTCCATTTCTTTTTCTCCTCATGGTGGACCAAAATTTGTTACTTCTTTGCATGCCTGCTGATCTCTGATTGGATGCTAGAGGTTGTCAGTTTTACCTTGTTGGGTACTGGAAATGTTTATAGTCCTCAAAATAGCCTTTAGCTTGTTCTTGGATGCAGTGATTTGGAAACAGTTGGATTCTCTGGGATCTTGCTTCTAAGACATGTTAGCTGTGATCAGAGGGATGCTCATTTTACTTTAGTAGAGCTAATTAGTCCCCACTACCGAGGCAAGACCTTTGTGTGGACTTGACCCCATGCTCCATGAATCATGAGGTGTTCCAGTCCGGCTGGTGGAACAGGCACTTTCCCCAGCCCTTCCAGTGTGAGCACAGAGCACTTTCATCTCAGAGCTTTCTTTACATGAATGCACTGACCACTACACAGATGACTGCTGGAGGGGAGCCTTCTGCAGAGACCTGGGTTTCCCTCTCTTTGCAGGTTCCACCCCTCTAGGACTCTGTCCTGTGAATTCTGGCTATTTCATCTTAATGGACTTAGTGCTGTCTCCTCAGCCACTGGCTCTACCTGGGCTTTCCCTCCCTTCACTGCAGCCTGGTGATTTTTATATTCCTACATGATATTCATGCACTGGGGGAAGGCTCTCCCTCAGCCAGGCCTGCACCCTCTCACAGTCTAGGACCCCTCAGCAGACATCCCTCTCATAGTCTGGGACCCCTTGCTCCTTATGGCCTGCCTGCAGCAGAGGCAGGAGAGGCTCCCACCACCACTGCTGTGCTGGCCAGCTGTGAGCCCGGATTCTGACTGATTAGTGCTCCCCCTGTGGGAGCGCACTGACTTCTAAGGGGCAGCTCCAGCATTGAGCGTATGCCCTCTGGTAGTCAGTGTGTAACATAGCAACTGGTTGTTCTGCTATTTGGTCAATTTGCACATTAGGCTTTTATTATATAGGATAAGTATCTTTAGCTTTGTTCTAACATGATGTTAAATTACTTGGAAACAGTTTGGACCTTTGGGGTCTTGTTTCTGAGATTTGTGAGGTGGGATCAGAGCGGTACTCACTGGAGGACAAATGACTCTCTGGGGAGGAAGCTGGGTCAATCTCAGGACACACCTTGTTCTATGCCATCTCCCCAGGACTGCTGTCCTCTGTTACCTCTTGTTCAGCTTTTGGAAATCATTGCTGCATGCATTTTGTTGTTGTTGTTTGCTTAGTTCATTTAGTAGGGAGCATAAATACAATCAGTCCCTCACACTCCATCTTGGCCCAAAGCTTAAGTTCCCTCTCTTTATTTCCCTGCCCCCCTTCTTAAAAAAAGATTAAACAGATACCAAAGCTTTGCACAGGCAAAAATATATGGCTAGAATTTAATATCTTTGTTTTGTTTGCTTTGAATTTATTTTATGGTTAATTTATTTATAACAATTCTGCTTTTTTCATGGTAGTTTCAGGTATTTTCATAGCTAAATGAATTTGAAATTAAAAATCAAATCAACTTAAAGAAAATAGTAAAAAAAATAGCAAGAACAGTGCTAAGCAGAGAATGCAGGCAAGTAATTGTGAGGGGAGTAGGGGAATGACTGAGGTTAAGGGGTTAGGGGTGCTGATCAGGCCTGCTTTCCAGCCTGACTCCCTCCCAGTCTCCTGAATTCCTTCTTCCTGGGCTTTGAGCCCCCTCGACCCTTTTGCCACCGATTCACCCACCCTATGCTGACCTCTCAGAGAGTGAATGCCACAATAATAGCATTTTACACCCTGAATTAGCCTCCTGCCTTTTCCATCCAGTCCAATGGTTTCAAGCCATTTGTAGCTATTATACCGGGCTCTGAAAATGTGGCTGGTCTGAACTGAGGTGTGTCAGAAGGATAGAATTGGGTTTAGAAGACAGCACACACAAATTTAGAATATCATTAACAATGTTGATATTGAGTACATGTTGAAATAAGAATATTTAAGATCTACTGGCTTAAATAAAATGTTATTAAGATTAATTTCCCCTTGTTTTGTATGACTACTAGAAAATTCCACCTTGCATTCTATTCCTATTAATAGCAGTGCTGCTAGAGATGTGCTGTCCATGTATACATCCCCACTCTGAGAACAAAACTTGACACAGAATAGCTTATCAAATTCCAGTGGAATATTAGTGATTGAATGAATGCTTAAATATATGACTTTAACCGGAATGGCAGTTCAAAGAAGGAAACAGCCTTTGTTTCTTCATCCATATAATGGGAATAATGATAACTCATGCCACATAGAGATAGTGAAGATAAAAGGAGATAAGTTAGGGAGAACTCTGAGCACTGGGCCTGGATCAAAGGACATGCTCAAGAGAAGTCAGACAGTGAGGGAAAAGCATATTCACTTAGAATCACTTTTCCAAGAATTAAGAGAAAAGATTCTTTTCAATGGGTTTTCTCTTAATTATGATACAAATGAGCTTCATACATTTCACATGATTCATATATAAGGGCCCAACTCTGTGCTTATCACAGCCTTCACCTCATGCCCATCCCCCTTACTTATCAGTGTTCTGATATCTTGTTACTTATGAGCCATAGTGTGTGTGTGTGTGTGTGTGTGTGTGTGTGAGTGTACGTGTGTGTGTGTGTGTGTGTGTGTGCGTCAGTAAAACACTTTCTTGTAGGTCTTATCTTATTGCTAAAAATAATGTACTTGTAAATTGCTTTATAAATTATTTATCATGAGGGCTTCATCATTGAACAAGTGCTACAAACATCCTGTAAAAATGGGGGCCAGAGGACTGGTAGTGAAGGAGGGAGAGAAGAAGGCACCTGAATCACTTATAAATAATATATTCATTGGTCAAAGAAAGTTATCGCCTTTTATGAAGTGTTTGGAATCGGTCTTGCATACTAAGTGGGCGTCCTCTTGCTGACTCCTGCCTCGTTGCTCCATCTCTGAATTTGATGATTACGATGTCATTTATGTATTTCAGCCAAAGTCACAATTGCCACCTCTCATCACCTGGAAATAAACAGCAAACAGGGTTGAGTGGGTCTACTGAGGAAACGCAAAGATGTGTTGGCAACTCCTGGAGCGATGTCTGGGTCCCCAAGTGGGACTCTGCATTTGTATTCATCCTGTAAGTGCTGCCCCTAATGAAGGCATTTGGTATTCATGTGGATGTCACATGCATTTCCAGAGATGCCGGGCTCTCATTTAGCACAGGTTAATGGACACCTCTATTAAAGCGCTATGGAAAGGCTGACATTCAAATAACCCAGTTTAAAAAATCAGACAAACCTAGACATTAAATCTGAAGAGGACAAAATGTAGAAGTCAAGTATATAAATGCCAACTTTTGACCTGCCTTGAAGAAGGATGAATGGTTGATCCAAGTGCTTCTTACTCCTTCAACTTCTCTAATTCTCCCCAGCCCCTGAGCTTTGCCATGTTTCCTGACTACCTGGGGGCAGGAGAGTGGGAGGGGACAGAAGGAAGGGCATAATCATATTAAATAAAAGGTGTCACTCACCTCTTAACCTCACCTGTGTCTCCACCCCCCTTCTCCTCCGGCAGGCACATATCTTTGGCCCTTTCAGCAACAACTAAGCCACATTTTATTGTTTCCTTGTAAAATAAAATTGAAATATCAGAGAACTTAACTAATTCATAGAGGGTCATACTTCACTAGTAAATAGTAGGGAAGAGTTGGAATATTCACTATACTTCATATTTATTTCCTGTATTCATTTAACAAATATTTATTATGTATTTAATTTGGGCCAAAATCACTTACTGGCTAGTTGATGGACATAACCAAAACAAGCTCTTCTTATAATTAGTTTAGGAAAAGGTCCAGCAGTGTTTTATAAAAGTAAACATATACTTACTGTATGATTGGGCAATTTTACTCCTAGATATTTTTCTAAGATACATGAATGTGATAAAATGTGATAGAATACTCATGGTCTCTGTACTCATAATAGCCAAAGAACAAGATAAATTATTATAATAGAATGTCCATAACCTCTTCACTCATAATAGCTAAAAATACAAAATGCTCAGGTATCCATCAACAGAAGAACAGATAAATCAACTGTAGTTCCCATACAGTGGAACACTACTCATCAGTAAAACAATGAACTCTTAACATATTAGTATGTCACAATTTGGAATAATCTCAAAAACATTTTTTGAGTGAAAACAAATCTTACAAAAAAAATACAATTTATATGAACTTCTAGAAAAAGAGAATCTAATGTTGACAAATATCATAATAGTACTTACCTCAAGGTGGAGTTGGGTTTTACTGAGAAGGGGCATAAAGAAACTTTTGGGAGTGACACTAATGTTTTCTGGGGTTTGGGTTAGACAGATGTTTATTTTTAAAACTCATCAATTGTACACTTAATATTTGTGCATTTTACCTCAAGAAAAAAAGAAGAATCATAAATTAATATTAACACTGGTTAATAACTTGTGCATGCTGAAGTGTTTAGAGGTGATGTGTACTGATGTCTTCAACTTAATTTGAAATATACCAAGAAATAGGATGGGTGGATTGGTAGATGAATGGATGAATGGAGAGATGATAGATGGATGGGTAAATAGATTGATGAAGGTATAGATAGATGGAAAAATGTGTGATGAGGATAATATGGCCAAATGTTAATTGTATGATCTAAAAGATGTGCATATGGAGGTTCATGCTACAATTTTTAAAAACATTTTTTATATATTGAAAAATTTCCATTATAACATGTTGAGGAAAATGTTTTAAAATAAAAAGACTCTGCATTCATGTTGCTGACGGTCTAGCAGTAAAGACAAACATTAACTAAAAAAATAAGTAACTATAGAATTGTATATTTTGGTGAATGTTATGAGGGTGCAGTGTGAGAGATTAATTGGGGAGCTTGTTTAAATCAAGGAAAAACCTCCTTTGGAGAAGGAATGCTTGGAAAAGTGAGACATGACATTGAAAAGAGGCCCTGATGGAAAGTGTGTGCATCCTGGTGAGAAGGAAGAGATGCCCCAAAGAAAAGACAGAGTGAATGAGATGGCAAGGCAGTGAAGGGTTTAGCATATGCAAAGAAATAGAAGAAGGCCAGTTGAGATGGAGTGTGACCAACAGAGAAAAGAACCAGTGAAAGGTGAGGATGGAAAGGGAGACAAGGCCTAGACCACTCAGTAGTCTATAGGCCCTGATATACTATTTTAATCACCACTGAGTTAGTCAAAGCACTCCCAGGGCATGTGATTAAAGGGGAATGATAAAACAGCAATATTAATCATCATTGAATGTATCCATTGCCTGCTGTATGCCAGGAACTGTGTCAAGCACCTTATAATTTTACCTTATTTAAACTATACATCTCTCTAAACAATGCACAATTTTAAGTAAATGTATAAATATAATTTTCAATTTTACACATGAGAAAACTGAGTTTTGGGAGAGTTTAGGTAGCTTACCAAAAGTTACACAACTAGTCCAAGATGAAGCTGAGAGATGAGTCTGAGGTACTAAAGGGCAGGTAGTCACATTATCTGAGAAATACTTGGGGAGCTGGAATATTTAACTTGCAAGTAGAGAAATCTCCCTGGATCCACAACTATATTCTTTGAATCTATAAGATTATCATGAGAAGAGATTTTACTTGTGTCCTATAGTCACAAGGATTTGAATTAGCATCAATGAGAGAATATTCTGAAAAAAAGCAAATTTGAGGACACATTTGAAACAAACAAACAATTGTCATGAATAAACTTGTCCAGATATGGCAAAAGCCACATCAGGAGTCATGACAGATAACAGACTTCCTTCCACTGAAGCCACCGGAGCCTAGGTTGGAAAGCTGCAGAACTGAGGGACTCGGACATTAGCTACGGGTTGGACCTGATGACTTTAAGTGCCTCCCAGCCCTGAGCCTGTGGGACAAACAACTGATCGGGCTCTGCATGTGGCTGTGGCTTCCCAGCAGGTTGGCAGCAGCTGTCTTCCCAGAGCTGTATTAATAACATCTTCATTGACACCGCATGCACAAACAACATTTTCCATTTAAGCCACATTCATCACCGGCCTCATGAGGATCGCTGTGAGACTGGCTTGCTAGCTAAATAGAAAAAGGCTGGGCTGGGAATGGAAGTGCAATTATGGCTCAGGCGGGAGGATCAGGGGGATTTCCTGAGTGAGAAAGCTGTCTGGCATTTGCTGGTTGTTCTATGGGGGTTCAAGACAGATAACCTGGACATGCCCAGTGCTTATGTACATGTCCCTATGGACTCAGAAATATAGGTTATAAAGAGCCATAGCCCAAGTGGAGAGAACAGTATTCAAGTTAATTTCAGCCCAGGGAGGCTGCAAGTATCCTAATTGCCATTCCATGTTTAAGTAGCTACTTGTGTTTTTATCCTACACCAAGGTCCTATCATAGTGGATCATAAATGAAATGGTTGGAGGGCTTGCTCTGTGCCAGGTGCTGTGTTATCTACTGTGGCATCCCATTGGATCTTCACGGTGACTGTGACTTAACCTCTATCATGGCCCCAGTCTACAGGTGAAGACCTGGATGTTAAATAACTTCTCACACAATTGCAATGTGGCAAAATTGGCATTCACACCTACCTATGGCAGACTCCAGTTTGTTTGTTTTGTTAATTACTATAACCTATGAATGACTGAATGAATGACAGCTTAAAGTAAAATCAGGAGTCTAATAAACCTGAACGATTAGCTTGGGATAAAAAGAATAAATAATCATGAAGGGAAAATTACTTCCAAAAAAAGCAAAACTGAGGAAAACTAAAGAGCTAGGCACATAATTTTTCTCTATGCTTCCTAGTAGCTAATCTGGAGAGAAAAAGACCTCATCTGGAAAGAGCAGCTGGCTTTCTGACCCCAAGCTCCATGTGCACGAACATCTCTGAGCAAAGTCCCAGCTCCAGGGATGGTCAATATCCAGGCTTAGAATCCTGTTTCTGCCCATTTGGTTCCTTTAATAATTCTTCAAAATGATTTTGTTTTGACCCTAGCCAGTGTGGTTCAGTTGGTTAAGCATGGTCCCTTGCACCTAGAGGTTGTTGGTTAGATCCCTGGTCAGTTTGTGACCTGGATCCCCACTAGCGGGCGTGTAAGTGGCAGGTGATCCACATTTCTCTCTAAAGTCAATAAAAGCATATTTTTAAAATAAAATTGTTTACTTTAGATATGACACACTTTATTTCTTAATAAAGTGGTCCTAGATTTTTTTAGGAATAGTTTAAACTCAATAACACAAAATTATTATCATTATCTGAAAAAGAGTCGGCATAGGCTGTCAGCACAAGCATGCATCTATGGAGCAAATGCTAAGGTTACAATAAGCACAAGACCCCTCTATTTATGTTGCTTGGGCCTCTCCTTGGATTGAGGACCTAGAGTCCATTGACCTATGGTGGAAATGATCTAGGTATAAATGCCCTGATAAAACCGAGCCCCCCCAGTTTCACATTTGTTCAGTTGATTCCAAAGTAGAACTGAATTGATCTTAGAAAACATATCTTCCCTTAAGTTTCTGTTTCAATACATTGGTATATGGCTCATATAGAAAATTGTGATTCCTTCCAAAGATATATATATATATATATATATGTGTGTGTGTGTGTGTGTGTGTGTGTGTGTGTGTGTGTGTGTGTATGTGTATATATATATATATATATTGTAAGTAATGGAATTTAATCTCTTTCTACTGCACCACCCTCTCTCTCTAATGAAGACAATAGCTGACTTTTAGTAAACTGCAGCCACCAAGACAACCCAGGCTTCTCTGTTAAGGGTCATACTTTCCACATTATTCCAAAGTAGGTGCAACTCAGATTAAACCTCACACCAGAGTTTGCAGCCTGTGCTTCTTTCAACTCAGGCAAGATCTCTACTAAAACATCAAGCAAATGTCTTATTTGCTCGATCTCTTTTCAGTACACTATTAGTGTTATATTATCAACACTAAGACTGTCCCTTTAAGAGTCAAAACCCCATGGTATCTTGTGAATTTCCTCCACTAATTCTGGGATCCTGCCCAAGGACCTCTTAACATCTGATTAAATATGAATGTGGAGGTGGGTTGCTCACTCACCTGTGATCTTTTCCCTGGAAACCCGCCATTACTAAAACATGGCTGAAAAAGGCTGGAAACAAAGCCAGCCCATTATGTATTAATTCTTAATAAACTTGCAGATTATAATGATATTTGGACGATAAAAAGGGTTGGGTAGACAAGATCCTGTCTGTACCTAAGACCCAATCTGAATGAAAGCCAAAAAGCTGAAATGATACACCAGACGCTGGAGGAGCCCTGTGGTCATTCATTTCTACTCAGCCAGACAGATCTGAGTGGGGGACTCCCTAGCCATGTCTGATGGGCTCTCTGCTCACTGTCTGACCTAAAGCAGCAGCCTTAAACAGGTGCTATTACCGAACTCTTTCATGTTCCTGAAACTTTTACGTCTACCTCTGTCTTTGTAGCTCACATGATTTTGTACTTGGTCTGAGAATCAAGCCTCAAATCACTCTGCCATCTACCATAGAAGGAAACTTCAGGTTACATTGTAAGAAAGACTGTGGATTAAACAACCCAAAAGCTAGTTTGGGAAATCAGTTTCATCTTAAGTGCCATCTTTAATGGATTGGTACTGGCTGCTTGGAAGGCTGTGCTAAAGACTCTGAAGCTATGTCCAAGCCCAGTGGGAAAGAGGCAGTAATTGATTAGTGATGTTTTCCACAGACACAGGGAGTAGGAGTGAGAGCAGCGAGTATGTCTAACATTTGCCACATCTGAGAGAACTTCTCTGTCTTCCTAATGTGGGCAAGAATTTCCCGTCCATGCAATTAGATCAACTGCCTGTGGAAAAGCTGTGAAGCAGGCAAAGTCTCTGCCTCAGGGGAGCAGACTTTGGACAGGACTCGGAGGAACTGACTTTGAGATGCAGCCTCAAGAAGACACACATGACTCCTGGCTCCACATTGATGCCATGGTTGGGCTCACCAACATTCTCTCTTCCTTGGTCAATCCAATGACATGAGCACTTGAGTCCATTTTGAACTCCTAGCTCCCAGAGTTGGCTCCTGTCTTGATGTTTTTCTGAGCACATGGCCAGCATAACTCCCTAATAACATTCCATGCCTGATCAGAATCTGACTTCTCTAAGAGCCTCATAAATGATCTATGATGCATCTTTGTTTTCCAATCTTGACCCAGTGGGTAATATCCCTTCACATTGATCTATTTCATTGTCTTCATTCTACAAAGGAGAAGTCTGAGATGTAGGAAAGGCAAGAGATTTTTTGAGACCACCCAGAGATACAGAGCTGTGGTGCTGACCTTCTGACTCGTAGCCCAGGTCTTCTCAGTGTCATGGGTATGACTGCTCTGCTTTCAGGACCAGCCCCAGAGAGCAATGTCACTACTGCAAGGTAACACCTGATACTCATAAAGAACATACATTTCCACTTTCATAACTGGGCAAAGCCCTGAGCTATACATTTTTAAGAGGCCCTAGTAGACTGGGGAACTACTGGAAAAACCAACACACCTTGGATTTAATATAGTCCAAGAATGTACAAGAGGGTCCAAGCCAGAATTTTGAGGTTGAGAACCAGGATGTATAAGCAACCAAGATGTAAAGGGACATAAATAACGCTGAAGGAAGAATACTCAAGAGCTATGTGTGTTCAAGAGCTATGTGTGTTTATTCATTTGATGCCTTTCACCCCAGGTGATATGTGAAGGTATTTGGAAAAAAAAATGAAAACAAAACAAAACATACACACACACACACATTTGTTCACCTGTCTAGGTGTTCCTGTATAACCAGGAATCAGGCCTGACTTCTTGACTACTGTAGTCCCCACCCCCATTCCCAAGTGTCTAGAATAGAGCCAGACATGTGGCTGGTGTCTACACATGTGGTGTAGATGAGAAAATATGTGGGTGATTTGGGGGAAGATGTCTGGGTTAAATAGACTGCAGGGGAAGAGATGTGAGGCTGGATGTAATCTAGGCTTAGCTCAAAAAGAGATAATGGGAAGCCTGTGGCATTATATTGGCACTGCACTATGACAGAATACAACTTTCAAAGCCAGAGTGTTGTGGGAATGAGAATAGACTCAGAATCCAGTCTGTCTGGGTTGTAATCCCACTTTTAATACAGTCTCTGACTGGTCACTTAAATTTCCAAGTGCTCAGCTTCTTCATCTCTAAAACGGAGATGATAAGAGTACCTACCTCCCAGAGTAATTGAAAGGCTACAGTTAAGAGTAGGCACATGTCCTTTGTTAAGAATGGGTATGTGTCCTAAGTTTCTTTGATTAGGAAACTTCTCCAGACCGTGACCACCTGAAACTCCTTCCCACTGGAAGGGGCTGCTAGAAGCCACTTTTCAAAAGAAAAGTCTATCTAGGGATGGAAACAAAACAGAAAACACATTGATTCAAGTTGAGAGGCAAAGAAATCTTGGTGACATCATTTGACCCCCTGTATCAAGCCACATCTGAAGGCTGATTACTCATGGAGTTTTTCATTATATGAGCCAATAAATTCCCTTTTTGCTTCAGCCAGTTTGGATTGGGTTTTCTGTGACTTACAACTGAAAAAGTCTTCAGTTACAGATACCTAGGAGTTTTAGAGGAATGTCTGAGAGTCAGGCTTTGAAAACAACTTTTAAGAGCTGCTGCCAAACCTAACACCTTGGAGTAATTAATAGCTCATCAAGGCTTTGGGTTTTTTATTCAACCTCTGGGACATTCTATTTCTTGTTATGGGAAAATGGGAATGAGAAAACCATCCTCAGGGGATGCTTTAAGAATTAAATGAAATAATATATGAGAAAATACTAGCACAGTAACCTCCACTTTCTGGGAGGTTACAGGTAATGTACAGCAGGACATCCCAGAAGCATGGAACCTTGTATGAAAATACATTTATAATTCAAATTGTATTATTTCTGGAAGAGTTTTAAGTGACAAGATGACAAAAGACTATACTGAAATTAGGGTAGGGACTTGATGGAGGATTGAAGTTTTGAAAAAAAGCAAAGAAAACAGGATGCAAATTGTTTCCCTTCTCAAAAAGTAGCCAAAATAATAATAATAATAATAATAATAATAATAATAATAACAACAACAACAACAACAAAGCATTCTGGATTTATTAAGACATTTTATATTCTAAAGCTGTGTCTATGAAATTTTTGACATAAATGGAATAAAAATAGATGATATACTATTAATAGTCTATAATGCAGGTCTCTGGACCCCATCTCAGACTTGGCCAATTGGAATATTTAAGGAATAAATAAGTGTGAGGAAAATACTATAATATAAAAAATGCTTCATGCCCATGATCCATGATGTAACTTTCCTTCCCTTACATTTTTTATTAGCTAGAATTGGTGTTACCATTTTAGAAATTAAATAAATAAGAAAGGGCTTAAACAACTTGGTTAATGCCAGAAAAATTATTTTAAAAAAATGTGTGTCATTCTAGGGCTGAAAATTCATAACCTCTAATGTCTGATAATGTCCCATAAAGGAGAGTAGGAAATAAATTATGTCCAAAGATGTTCCTTATTATGCTATCTGAATTAGAAAAACTGGAAAGCACCCTCAAGCTAGAAGCTGTGATACCCTATCCATATGGCTGGGAAGGTAGTCCAAGCTCTCTAGCCTTGTTGGGAATTTCCTTGCCTGAAGAAAACCACCTTGCCTGAGGTTATAGCTCATACCCAATGACTAATTCATATGGTGGTATAAAAGTTTTCGGGTTCTAGCCTGAGATAATTCTGCAAGACCATCCCAGCCTCAAAACTCTTCCTTGGGTTGGCTGGGCCCTTCATGGCAAAGCCATGATTGCTAAGATCTCTCTCTGCTGACCCTGCACTATCCTGACCTTTTACAGGTATTGCCTTCCCTTTCCCTCCCCACCCCCAACACTTTAATCTATTTTCTGCCTGCAAATCCCCTTTCAGAGCTTGGTTTCCATGGAACCTAAAATAGAATAATCCCCATGTCCAAAAACGGGATCCATTAGATATATCACTGTCCAGCCATTGGGTGGAATACTTTGTTGCTATTAAAATTGTGATTTATGATGACCATGGAGAAAATTAAAATGAAATGTAAATGATAAAATATAATTGATGAAAGCAAAATACAAAACTCCATGTAGACCATAATTACTATTATATAAAATTTATCCACAGGGGACGGGTTGGCAAGCATACTTAAAAACTGAAAGTTGTGATTTATTTTGAAGTGTTTAAAATCGTTATTATATCATTATTTTCATAGCAGACAGAAAGACAGAAAGGTACACTGAATAATGAGTCACACATTAATCTGATAAGTAGAAATTTGAAATATGTCAACAGCACCTATCCTATCTTGTTGAAAACACTTCTTGGAGGAAGAGTTGGATTGTATTATTAGTGCCATGTTCCCCTGTCCTGTTACTGTTACTCCAATGTCAGAGGCAAGAAGTGGCTCAGGCTGTGGAGCAGGAAAGCTCAACCGCAGGACTGTCTGTCAGGCAGGTCTGCAAGGAAGCTTCACCATCTACCTGCTCACCTTAAGATTCCAAGATTCCAGCAACCTTAACCCTTTCTGAAGTCACATAGAGTCTCCCCAACTTATCCCCCAAAGCATCTATAATAGTCCTCTGTCTGAAAAGCTAAGAGAATCACACTTAGAGCAATTCTTGCTCTCAGTCCCTTGCCCCAAGGACAATTACGAGTCTTTTTTTTTTTTAATATATTTTATTGATTTTGTACAGAGAGGAAGGGAGAGAGATAGAGAGTTAGAAACATCGATGAGAGAGAGTCATCGATCAGCTGCCCCTTGCACACCCCTTACTGGGGTTGTGCCCGCAACCAAGGTACATGCCCTTGACCGGAATCGAACCCGGGACCTTTCAGTCCCCAAGCCCACGCTCTATCCATTGAGCCAAACCGGTCTCGGCCAATTACGAGTCTTTTGTTGTATAGTTTCCCAGAGGACATCTTGGGGTTCAGCCCCCATAGTGTGCAAAGCTGACCTGTTCATGAACTCATCCTGAATTAGCTTCTTCCCTTTCTTATCTCACTTATCTCCACTCCTTTATCTCCACAACTCCACTCAAATGCTTGTCCCTGTCTCTCCTGCTGGCAGGGGGAGAGGACTTAAGCCAAACACTGACACTTTTCTTCCTTTTTAACCCAAAATATTACTAAAATGACACTTTGAGGTAGTAGACATTCACCAAAGGTTGATAATGATAATAAGGAGATGACTTAACACCAAGGAGGACACTAAGTTGAATGTCATCTGTGATTGACCAGACATTCCTTGGCCGCCCCTGACATAGGGAATTTCTCAATGGTAGGCTTTGTCTCCTGGAGACCCTGACCAACTGGTCTCTTCTTTAATTTTCTTCCCTTTCTCACTTTTTCTCCTCTCCTCTTTTTGTTTTCCCAGGTGGCTTGTGGAAATATAAAAAATGATCCTTACCCATTCAGGCTATGCCCAGAGAAATGAACTGAAATAAATACACACCTCTTTCACCAAAGTATCATCCTTGTGTTTTCTAAAAGAAAAACAATATTGCTTACTGAGGTGAATGCAATTGTTTTTGTCTTTTATATCTTTTTTTTTTTTTTTTTTACAGAGAGGAAGAGAGAGGGATAGAGAGTTAGAAACATTGATGAGAGAGAATCATTGATCAGCTGCCTCTTACACACCCCCTACTGGGGATGTGCCTGCAACTAAGGTACATGCTCTTGACCGGAATCGAACCTGGGACCTTTCAGTTCGCAGGCTGACGCTCTATCCTCTAAGCCAAACCAGTTTCAGCTTTTATACCATTTTTTATACCTGTTTAAGATCTTCAGCATTATAGGCTTCCACATAAGCCCCCTTTCTAGGAACTTAATCGCCTTTCAATTTCAGACCTGTGTGACTGCCATGTTCTTTTCTTGGAGGCAAATTCTCTATAATGTGGATGATGACAGACTCTCATCTTCCCCCAGGAGACCCTTAGGAGTGGCAGGGCCTGGCAGTGCACTCCCAGGCATGTCCCCATATTCCCCAGGAGTTGAGCACATCAGAGGTGAGATTCAAGAACAATTTCTAGAAGTAGACTCTGATATAGCAGTGCCTACAAAATTAAATGTAGAATTACCATGGGCTCCAAAAGAATGAGAAGCAGAACTCAAACACCCAAGTTCATAGCAGCATTATTCACAGTAGCTGAGGTGTGGAAACAACCCAAGTATCTGCCAATAGATACAATGGAATGTTATTTAGCCATGAAAAGGAAGGACATTTTAACATGAATCTTGAAGACGTACGACTAAGGGAAATAAACATAATGCTAATGGAAATAAACAGGTCACAGAGGACAATTATTGAATGATTCCACTTACATGAAACACGTAGAGTAGTCAAATTCATAGAAACAGGAAGTAGAATAGTGGTTGCCAGGGGTTTTGGAGAGGGAAGAATGGAGAGTTTCAGCTCTAGAGGATGAGCAAGTCTGGAGATGGTAGTGGAGATGGTTCCACAACAATGTGAATGGACTTAATACCACTGAACTGTACACTTAGAAAGTGACTAAAGGGTCCATTTTATATTAGATACATTTTACCACAATGTAAAAAATATATAAAAATAACTGGTAAAAAGGGAGGAAGGCACGCTCTCCTTTCCTCCTTCAGCTCCCCCCTTTAGCTGGGGACCAAAAATAGACGCATAGCATTAGCATTGCGCCTGTTTTCTTGTTAATTGTCTTGTTTTCGATGCAGATGTTTTTCACTTACAGACAGTGTTCTGGGGGACTAGAAATGCAGAATGTGCTGGTGTGGCATTTCTGAACCCAGGCAAACTTTGATTAGTTTGAATGGTGGTGCTCCGCTGGAGAGAAACATCAAACCCAGGGAATCTGCAGCCCTTTGTTTGCCCAGCTCCCACTGAACAAGACCTCTTTCCCGTGGGTGCCCATGGAACCCAGCCTTTTCTTTGTTCCCAGAGATACTAGTTTTTCATGTTTATGAGGAATGCCTGTGTTTTCTCTTTCATTTTTTTTTCTTTTCCTTTTTAAAGGTTTCTTATTGCCTACATAAGGTGAAAAGGCAGAAACAAGCAGTGAGCTAGTTAATGTTCGAGTCTTGGAAGGGATGAGGAGTGAGCCAGCCTTCCAGAGTCTCCTACCTAAAATGCCAAAGAAGAGACACACGGTAGAGCTTGGGGTCTTCCTGCTCCACCCGTGGTCCTCACCCATGGCTCTCATTCTTGATCACTTATGGGCTGCACTTCAATGAACTTATGGACTAGTCAGGGACCAAAAAAGTAATTAAATTAGAGAGGTTCGCCTTAGGAGAGGACTGGGTCTCTAAGAAGAAAGCCCTGGCTTTGACTCTGAGCTCCATCATTTCCCAGCTCTGTGACTTTGTTAGGCAACTAAGCTCCAGGTTTATCATCTGTAAATGGGAGTAATAATAGTAACTACTCAATATGATAGTGGTAAAGATTAACTAAATAACTAAAAATCGCCTGGCACACACCATGGCACACAATAGCACTCAATAAATGCCAGTTCTTATGATATAAAGAACATTTTATATGTGTAACTCCTGATTCTGAAAAGGTAGGGATCAGCATAAGGTTGATCGTGAAAAAAATATTCTGTGCTCCTTGATTATTTGAAAAATCCCAATAAGCCCTTTGGTGACCCTACCCCACACCACCAAAAGCTACTAAAGAGGTGTACCACAAAATTTGAGTAGGTGTATCCTGCTGTCAAAGGGTTATCCCTTTGTTAGGAAATAGTGATTTTCCACACATAGGTGAGAATTTTATAGACTCCCCTTAATAGCGACATAGTGAAATCAGTAACAGTGACAATATATCGCTTCATGACTTCAAATTCAACTCTTCTTCAATGCACTGAAGCAAAGTGCCAGCTAAGTGTGGGTTTTACTGATTTAGCTGTGGAGGAAAGAAATTCTGCAGATCAGATCAATACAGCCAGTAAAAACAAACTGCAGAACGCCCATTTTCTGCCGGAGGTCTATAAGCGAGGGCATTAGAGGAGGCCCCTGAATTATTCCTGAGCTCTTCATCTTGAGTGCTGGAAATGGTACTTGAAAACCATTACGGGGAAAGGCTATGATTTTTAGGTCATCGTGATTAAATTAAATGTCCTGCACAAAAAGTTAGCGTTAACATTTTTTGGATCAAAAAATTAGAATCCATAAGAGACTGGTTTGAATCAGAGTACCAGGACAAGCTCAAACCCTCAATTAATTCTTTTGCTGACATTTAGGAACCACATATTCTGCAATAAGAAGATGTAAACTTAGAATATTATTTCATTTGGACATCTGGCAGCCATATTGGAAATGTGATGAACCATGACTACTTTTAAGATTATTTTATCATTATCATCAATGTCATTACTATTATCATTAAATTTTTACTGCTAATAATACTTCAGAACAGTGGTCATATTCCTTTTATCTGCCTAGGGGAATTATCAGTTTGGAGATCAACCATGTACAAAAAAAGACTGATAATATCTCAAAGTATCACAAAGGTCATACTATTGATAAGGGTGTAAATTAGTAGTTATTTTGAAAGACAATTTAGCCTTGTCCATTATAATATAAGGCCTATATTTGCTTCAACCTGAGAGTACTACTGCTAAGTAACTCTCAGAGAAAAATATTCACAGATGTGTCCAAACACAGAAATAGCTCATGAGGTTCAGTCAAGGGTTGTGTGTAAGTGAAAAAATTCATATAATGTGAGCAGCCTTCATTCAGGGAATGACTAAATAAGTTGGATCTGTCTATGAACATTTTACAACAATTAAGACAAATAAAATAAATGGGTCCAAATGGACAAGAAAAGATATCTATAATCAGCAGTTTATGTTTAACAACTGTTGTGAAGGGGTAGAGCAGCCTGGTAAGGGAGGAGAAAGGGAAGGATAGGGAGCAGCCGCAGATGGTGGTCCACCTTGGGAGGTGAGTGCAGTGGGCATTGGGATGCTCTTCTGTGGGAGGTAGAGGAGGGGAGCATCCATGGGCCTGGGGTGGGTTCCCTGATTGAATTGCTGCCAATCAGGAGTTGAGGCCATCTGCTGACAACAAGGGGTGAGGAGCAATAAAACAAGGTTTGGGGGAAGTAGGAAAGGTTTGAAATTGTCCTTGGGAAGGATGGGGAGTGTGGGCTGAGTCCTTGTACAATTGAGGAGTGTTAAGTTCCAGTCTGAGTTATGGGATATGAATTTATATTGAAATGAATTTTCTCTGTTATGTGACCTTCTCCAATTTTGAGAACCTGGAGCAGACATGAAGAAAATAAATAGGTAGTGAATTAGGCAGAGGAACCCAACCTAACAACTCTGTCTCCCTTGCCATGAGAATGGGCATCATTCATGCCATCTGGGCCTTGGTTTCAACATCTGCAAAGCACTCTCAGGCTGCAGGAGAATTAGAAGAGTCAGCGGAGGGGAGAGAATGTGGAGAGGCAGTAATGTGCTAAGTGTGTCTTGAAGTATCAGCACCCAGGCCACTGCTCGTGTCTTTGAGGTCCCAATAAATCTCAGTGGAAGATAAAGGGTCAGTCAGTAATGGAAGGCTAAGTGAATGTGACCCAGTCTATGCCCAGGGCAGGAAAAATTCCTGGTAAGTGGTATTCCGAGAAGTGTTTGACCTCACTCAAAGGCACTGGCAGAAGGTGACTGCAGAAATACAGAGGGAAACATGGTCCTCAACTTCTGGATTGGCCAGCAGAAGCAACAGAGCCTCATCCAAGTCCTACAGCTGGTGAGAAAGAAGTCTGAGTGTACATCATGGAGGAAAGGGACTCTTGGGATTCTGCTTTCAGTCTGGATGATCTGAGGTGGGGTTCTGGTTCCTGCCCATGTTTCCCCTATTGGGGGGGGGCATAGTTGTGCTATAAAAGTATGTGATTCTAGTGTGTGATATGCATTATAAATTTTACACTGAATACTACACACCACAGAATGCCTAGAATCTTCCTAATATATCCTGGGTGATGTTTAGGTCAGATCTAAATAGGAAAGTGTGATTCTAAGTGGTTAATCATTATTCACACTCCTCCATCACACACACTGGCTTTCTGTTCTTTGAACACATCATTATCTTTTAAACCTGCAGCTCTTTAAATTTTAGTGTCTATCTAGAATGTTCTTTTCCTGCCCCGACACACCACCTCCGGGTTTTCAGAGCTAGCTCATTCCCATCTTTTATGTCCCAGCTGAAATGTGTGATGTTGGTGGGGATATAAATGCAGCCTGGACCAAGCCATGACAGGTATTGAATATTGTCCTAAGAAGGTGGGACATCATCCTGAAGGCCATGGGGGAGATTAGGCAGATTTTGGGGTAGAGGAGAGATTTGAGTCAGAGCTTTAGATAAATATTTTTGTTGTGTTTTGTAGGATTGAAAATGGACAAGATTGAAAGCAAGATGACCCATTTTAAGACCATGGCAAAAGTAAAATGCAATATGAAGAAGGTCAAGATTAGTGTTGTGGAAACAAGACTGATGACTCAATAAATAGTAAACACAGAAACATGTATTTTTTTCACATGCCTCAGACACAAAACATCATCACATCAAAACACAGGGAGAAAGGATGTCCAATAAACATGTGTGTGTAAATGTGTGGGGAGACCTGCACCTTGCAGATTCCATATGGGATTTGGGATTTTAGTCCCACTCAGTGTTGGGTGGGAGCAGTATCCAAAGAAATATTGTTTAGATCTTCTAATCTACACATGAAGAAGTCAGGTTTGCATCTGAAAATCAGCTCATTATTGATCTTAACCTTGTTAATATTCATGAAGCTCTATCAAGAAGTAGTAGATTTTAACACAGTGGCCCCCACACGCTAAATCAATTCTCATTGATTTCAATCAGCTTTTCCCATCCAAGCACTGATGTCACCTCCTCCCATGAAAACCTGTTTCCAAGGTCCTTGGGAGCATGTGGTGGTGTAACAGGCTTGTCTGCTCTGCCTGCCATTGTCCAGACTTTGGGAGTACTCAGAGTGGGCAGAGATGATATTTGAGGAGCATCTGCTCCTTCTTGTAGCTAAGTGGACCTAACTTCCCCCCTAAATTCATTCATCCACAAAGTTATGCTCCCCCCAAGTCTCAGCCACCGGGTGGAAAGATAGAGCCCTGGTCACCTTCAGGTCAATTTCAAGACAATGCTGATTTTTTTCAAATTCTTTGATGCTACCTGTCCTTAAAGACCTCTAACAAGTTCAGATGACAACTCATTTTGTCCTCAAATACACAAGTTCAGAGCAGAATCTGACAACCAAACTCATAGGCCTGGGAGCTGAGTCTCTTCTCACAGCAAAGGTTTCCTTTGATGTTCTAGAAATCCAGTTTAGGTGACTTAAAAAAAAGTACTTTGTGCCAAGTACATTGTAGGCCTTGTAAATACAAAGAAAGAAGACAGAACCCTTGGTCACATTTCACTGCAGATTGGCCTAGTAGCCAAACGCACCCATCTATGTCATTTACTTTTGTATCTCTGGCACTAAACATGGTACCTGGAATTTAGAGGTGCTATTTTTTTCAGAGTTTTATATTTTTTATTTTGTTACTATAGATGACATACAATATCGCATTAATTTCAGTTGTACAACATAGTGATTAACCAATTATGTACAATCATTGGCTCTGCTGGCTGTTGTCTCCTTTGCAACTGCTTTTAGAAGCTGCCTCTCTCATTCCACCAGGTAGTCCCTAAATAGACCTCTCATTTCCACACCTGCACACCTTTTCCTATCATCCCCATTCACCTCCCCACCTGGAATGACCTCCCACTCCTTCTTCTCCTGTTTGCACGCTTCAAAGCCCTGAGATGGTACCTCCTTTCTGCCCCTTCCTCTATCAGCACAAGTAATTATGGCCTGGTTCCTTTCCCCCAGCCATTTGACACATTTTGATTATAACATATCCCATTATCATTACTTGATTTTAAATTTCTTCTCCCAGCCTGGGACTAACTGTAATTCCAGCTTCCAGCTCAGCACAGAATGGCAGTTCAACAAGGGTGGGATGAACCGAATTCAGTTCCTTCCTTCATTCCACAAATATTTACTAATCATATCCTATGTCCCAGGAATTCGGTTTGGGAATTCAATGAAAAATAAAAATGGGTGCAAAGTCCTGGATATTGTGCAGTTTATATTGTATTAGAAGCCCGATGCACAAAATTCGTGCAAAGGACTCAGCCCTCGCAGCCTCAGCTGGCCTTCGCAGCCCAGGCTTCCTACTGAAGGTTGTCCAGACAGTCGTTCTGCTATTCAGTCTAATTAGCTTATTAGCTCTTTATTATATATATTGATTCCACTTAAAATGTCTGGTTCTGTTGGGTCCACTGACAAGGCTATTATTAGCTTCCTTTGTCTTTCAATTTGATGCCAGGCCCTGGCTATGTGACTTGGAATTTATCTTGGGAAGCCAGTGTGTGCCGACATGTCTCCAAGCCCTGAGAAATCCTCAACATGTCTGTGCGTCAGGAGACCATGTTGTTAACATGCACATCAGTGCAGGTCTGGCCAAATGAAGTTGTCTTCCCAGAAGAAGCCCCTGTGGGAAGCAATGCTCCTCGGTGAGTCTGCCAATGTTTTGACTGTTTTTGGACTTTGATTTTGGAGCTCTAAGTAGAATTTATAACCCATTTGTGAACGGGCTCAATGGGGGGAAATGTCCCTTTTCAAGACTTTATTTGCTACTAGGGAATGCCAGCAGGGTTTTGTAGACAAGGCAAGTGAATGAGCTTCCCAATGCAGCTGTGCAGAAGCAAGAAGAAGAAAAGGAAGAACCACAAATGCATACATGCTAGTACACGTGCCTTTGTTAGGCAGTGACCACATCTCTTAATAACTTGATAGCAGACATCTCTTCTTGATTATATTTTATTAATTCACTCACTGCTGGTTGTACTGATATATTGCTATGTATTGATGTATTGATATATGTCATCATTACAGTTGGTGTCTCCAATGTCCCTTATCCATAAGTAGCATATCCATGAGAGTTTGTACACATGTGTGAAAGATTATGGAGGGTAAGAATCTAGCGATTGAAGTGCAAGGTCATGAAGTGTGCATGTCTTCAATTGTATTTGCTGTTGCTAAATTGATATCCAAATGAGTCACACCAATTTGCATTCACTCTGGCCATGCTTGAGAGTATTTCTTTCTTCACATACTCAGCAAAAATCAGCATTACATAATGGGTGGGAAAATGGTGTCTCATTTTAACTTGCATATCTATGACTTATTAATGTGGTTGAACTCTTTTTATGTAAGTATTGGCTGTTTGATTTTCATATGCCACACTGCCTCTATTGGTATCCTTTGTCCATTTTTTTTCCAATGGATTATTGTGCTTCATATAATTTGATTTACAGAAATTCATCACATATTCCAAATAATATCCTTTTGTCAGTTATTTATATAAATATATGTTGTCATATTTTACTTTATACATTTAGTCAAATATATCAATCTTATCCTTGGTATTTGTGATTTTTTTGTTTACTTAAAAAAAAAACAACAACAGCAACAAAAAAAAACAACCTCTGTATTCCAAGATCACAAATATAGTCTCATAAATTGTCTTCTAAAAGTTCCATTATTTTTGGTATTTATTACTTTGAGATTTGATGTTTGTATAAAGTCAGGATAAAATGTTCATTTTTTTCTATAATGATAGTCTTTCTCCCAACTACATGTATTGAATAAAACATCCCCTCTCACTACAACTCATTTGTTTTGTCATCCCTGTCTGTCACCAAGTTCCTGTGTGTTGAAGGTTTTTTTTCTGTGCTGTCTATTCTTCTCAGTTGATTAACTTCTCTATCTCCGTACCAAATTTACACTGCTTTAATTATCATATTTTAAAAAGAAATCATACTAAATGGAAGAGCAAGACTCCCTTCTTCCTTCTTTACACACATCTTGGCTATCTCTGGACCTTTATTTTTCCATGAATATCTTTGGATTGATTTTGTTAGGTTCCAAAAATAAACTGTTGAGATCTGATTAAATTTTCTTTGTTTTAAATTGAGTCCATTTTTTATCAGAGGATAAAATATGCCTTGAGGAAAAGGAGGCAGGAGAGACCCCTGGGCACCTTTGGGCCTCGGGATGTTCTAGCTGGGAATTTCCCGTGCTCCCGAGGAAGGGGATACTCTCTTAGAGATCTGAAAGGAAAAGGCAGCTTCAGCTTATCAAAGATAGGATTCCAATATTCCTGAACTCATAGCCAAATTAGAGACCTTCTTAGTCTCACCATCACATCCACAACCTGAATCCAAGGCCCAGGGACACAACTTCAACTTGCTGCTGAACTCAAGCTTCAGTTTCACTACATCTTCTGGTGTGACATCTCCCCCAATTAAGGTACTGAATCCAGCTGAGTATCCCTGGTCCATGCCCTTAGCTGCTCCTCCTTACATTATTGCATTTCCCTCCCTGAAGTATCAGGTTCTTCACACTCCTCATTACACTGGTCTTTGGAAAACATGGTGCTGGCATTTCTCCAGGGATGCTGGCCAAGACTTCTCAGGGTTTTGCTGACACAGTAGCCACTAGCTATAAGAACCATTTAAATTGATGTTTTAATTAAATAAAACTCATAAAAATAAAATTTCAACTCCTCGATCACATTGGCCACATTTTAAAATCTCAGTTTAGTCATTAGCTATCTGTGGCTATCATCTCAGGCACATTTCTACCTCCAGATATAGAAGAATCTATTAGATAGCACTAGAGATTCACAGGGCCTTTTGATTCCCTGCCCAGTGCTCCTGACCTCACAGACCCCCACATATCTATTTCTCTCCATACCCGGTGACCCAAAATGTTAAAATCAGGATTTCCTCTCAGTCCCCTTGAGCACCTTGACTTTCCCGATATGAGTTTTAGCTCCATCTGCTCTGTAATCTAGAACCCCATGCCTTCTTCAACTTTTTTCTACCCAGTCATTTTCTTCCTTCAAGGCTCTACTCAAAGACCACTTCACCTCTAATATCTTCATTCCAGTCTCCTTCTCACAGCTTCTACAACCACTGTCTGTATCTCCATAACACCCTGGCACTATATTACTAAGTGCAAGGCAGTGGCTATGTCACAAGGGTTCTCTATCCCCTAGCTCAGGGCTCGGCTCCTAGAAATTGTCAGTAGATAATTATGGAGTCCAGTTGAACACAAGCTTTGCCCCTGTGTTAATCTGGTATTTCCCAGCACCTTCTGCCCTGTCACTTAGCCTGGCCTGCCCACCACCCTTTCTATTCACTCCCCCACATTTAATTATATTCTCGTCAGACGAGTCTGCTTGGCTCCCTGTGTAGTTGAAGTGTTTGTGTAAACAGCAGAGAGATCCTGTTCATTATAAAGACTTCCTCACATTCACTGCAGCCAGTTCCGGTCTCCCCGATTGTAAAGGAGATAGGAGCAGCCACTTGGAGACAGGAAGAGGCTTATTGAAGGGACAATAGCAGCCCTGAAGAGATAGAGCAATATATACACATAGCTCATGCAGTACATGGTTCTCTCCCTTAGGAGAGACACAGAAGGATATATGGAGAAAAAGAGAGGGAACAAGAAGAAGAGCAGAGACAAATATAAAGGAAGCAAAGATAAAGTCAGAATAGAAGAGGGAAGCTATCAGAGAGAGAGATATACACACATAGAAAAAGATAGAGAGACATGAAGGTGGACCCAGAAGCATAGCATCAGAGACAATGAGAGGAGGGAAAAACTGTTAAAGTAGCTATATCCCTTAGCCTTCAGAGCATGCTTGCTTTGGTACTTTACAGAGAAAATTATAATAGATATTGCACACCAAGAGTGCCAACACACAGAAAGTTGGTGGGACAGCGATCAAAAGAACAAATGGAAACCAAACTCAACTTCAGCCCCAGAATATTAAAAACCAGCATGATCAACCCTGAGCATTCACATTACCTGACTTGCCTCTCTGAAAAAAATGCAGAAAGAAAAGCTTGGAAATGCAGAATGTGTTCTGCCCTATGATCTATGGTGCCTTTGGAGTCCCCTAACCAGACTTCTTAACAGGAATCTGTCTTTGGCCTGACCAGAGAGGGAAGAGGGGGGAGGGGAAGATGGGGGTAGCTCAGTGGTTGAGCATCCACCCATTACCCAAAACGTCATGGTTTGATTCCTGGTTGGGGCACATGCCTGGGTTGAGGGCTCATTCCTCAGTAGGGGGCATACAAGAGGCAACGGATCAATGATTCTCTCTCATCATTGATGTTTCTATCTCTCTTTCCCTCTCCCTTCCTCTCTCTGAAATCAATACAAACATATGTTTTTAAAAAAATAATCTGTTTTTATTGTGGACAGCACCAGTTTGAGGTTTGGAACAAAGTATGACCAAAACTTTTTTTCCCTAAACTTGTAACATTTGGTTTTTTTCCAACTTGGGGATGTGCCAGGTAAAATGATGCCTGTTCACTGAAGAGGGATGTCCTTTTAATGACAGTGACAGGCTGTATTTGAGCTACCTAAAAAAATCTTGCCTTGTCTCTTTCCAGATGCCTCAAAAGTTGACTCTCAAGTCTTGTTAGCTTGGTCATCAATCTGGCTAACTTGTTTTCTCATGCATTCATTCATTCACACATTTATCAAGGACCTCCTGTGGGTTGGCACCATGTTAGATGCCACAGTGGCAAATGAAACAAATGTTTCTTGGACCTGGGGGGTTCCGTGTCTAGTGTGTACAAACTACACTAAATAAAGAATCATACTAAAAAATATTACACTGGAAATATGGATATGTGCAAGATATTTAAAAAGCATGATGCCAAAAAAGAATTTAAAGCAAAGAATCTGTCTAAGTGAGCTCTGGAAACCATAACAAAATGCCATAGATTGGATGGCTCTAATAACAGAAATGTATTTCTCATAGTTCTGGAAGCTGTAATTCTGAGATCAGGGTTCCAGCAGGGTTGAGATCTGGTGAGAGTTCTCTTCCTGGCTTGCAGATGTCTGCCTTCTCATATTGTCTTCACATCACAGAGGGAGAAAACTCTGGGGTCCTTTTCTCTTCTTATAAAGGCACTATCCCATCATGGCAGCCCCACCCTCATGTCCTCTACACTTACCTCTGAAAGGCCCCATCTTCTAATATCATCACATTGGGAATGAAGGCTTCAATAAATACATAAATTTGGGGGGACACACTCAGTCTTTAAAAATTCTTATCCATAAATGTTCATAGTAGCACTATGTAGAACAAAAATGGAAGCAACCTATATGTCTATCAATGGATGGATGCTAAACAAATTATTTACATACAATGAGATATCATTTAGCCTTAAAAGGGAATTAAGTACTAATACATGATACACAAATGAACCTCAAAAACTTCCTAAGTCAGTAGTCGGCAAACTTATTAGTCAACAGAGACAAATATCAAAAGTACAACCATTGAAATTTCTTTTGAGAGCCACATTTTTTTAAACTTAAACTTCTTCTAATGCCACTTCTTAAAAATAGACCCGCCCAGGCCGGGGTATTTTGTGGAAGAGCCACATGTGACTCAGGAGCTGCATTTTGCCAACCACGGTCCTAAGGGAAAGAAATCAGTCACAAAGGTCACATATTATGATTCTAGTTATATGAACTGTCCAGAGTAAGTCAATCCATAAAGACAGAGCACAGATTAGTCATTGCTAGAGTCTGGGAGGAGGGAGCAATGGACAGTAGCTGCTTATTTGAAGAGGGGAATAAAACTGTTTTAGAACTGTATAGAGGTGTGAATGTATGAAATAGCACTAAAATGTTTACTTTAAAATGCTTAATTTTATGCATAATAAAAAATGGAATTTTGGGAGTCACTTAATTTTAACTGAAAGCCAAGGAAAGAAATTGCTGAGGAAGTGGCCATGTATATAAACTTGAAGAATGAGTCTAAGTCACTAAGGGGAATCATGGAGGGCTGCAAAGTCTGGTCAGAGTGAATAATAGCCATGAATATGAAGATGAGAAGAGCTTGGCACATTTGAGAATGAGAAGGAAGTCAGGGTGTTCAGACACCAAAAATCACTGTTGCTTGAAATACAAATGGACAGGTAGTCAGTGGTAGATCTTTACAGGCATTTTTAAGCTTTTGTTTGCTTTGGCATTGATAGGTATGAGGAGAAGTCATATGATCTGATATACATTTTAAGATCAATCTGGCCACTTTGAGAAGAATGGATTGAAAGGTGTCCCATTTCTTTTCCTAACCTTTCTGGTGGTAGAAAAGACTTCTGGAGCTAGATGGCTTTCTCATTCTTTCTACTTAGCAATTCCCTCCTCTTTTAATGTTTGTCACATCCTTTCTTTTTCCTTAAGATTAAAATAAAATTACCAAGATATATTTAGGTATTTCACTAATGCTCTATAACACAATGAGGCTCTTCCAAGGAATGAAACCATGTTACCTTGTGTCAGGAAGATCCTTTTATAATATTGCTAATTTCTGCTCCCTTTCCTTTCTTTGAGGATCTTTTTCAGAAGTGAATTATGTCTGTTCTATCTTCATTCTTGTCTTCCATTCTTAGCATCTCATTTCTGGCCCTTTTTTTCTCTATTCCAGGTGCTCTGATTGATTCGTATCCCAGGTCACTTAGTTGACCCTTAAGTGTTGTCTCTTGGTTTTAGGATTCCCAAAACAGATACTGAATTCTGTCCTTACATCACTCTCTCTTATATAATTTAGTTTATTAAGCTGCCTGCATTTTGCTCATCTCTCTTTTCCTTTAAATCCTATTATCTCACTTTTCATTTCTGGTTTCACAGAACCCCTAATGTCTCACATAGCATCTAAAGACACAAGAAGATATTGATGACATTGTCTTTGTTGAGTATGTCCTTTGCACATGGCATGCATATTCTTAATGTTTCATAATTTGAAATGCTCCTCAGAGTTGATGTTGTTGCCACTTTAGTTATTCATTTTTAAGTGATGTGATGTGATGTGTAAGCAGGGCTGGTGTTTTTCCATAAACAATTTGAGTAAATTGTCTTTGCTTCCCCTTCTGGTTCCCTTTGGTTGTTCTTGGCTTCTCAGATCTCAAACTGGAGGGCTTCTTTGGTGTAAATTTATAACACTCGCATTGTTATGTAGCAGCTGGATGGGGGTCAAGAGGAAGCCTGAGCTACGAGTAGTGTTCACAAGAATATTTATCTCGGCAGCAATTCTTTCCATGCATGGAGAAGCTGTTGTTGTTCTCGCCTCAGTGTTTTCTATTCCCTTTTAATTTGGCACAGCCTCTGCTCCAGTGTAAACTTTGGCTATGCCCAGGCTCTTTCCTGGTGCTATTGCTTGACACATTGAGGAAGTGCCTCTGTAACTCTGAAAGGGTTTTCTTTGATGTGGCAACTTCTTCAATCCTAGGTCTTCTCAATGCCCCTGCTTTCAGAGCCTCTGATCTTTGTCAGTGTCACTGACCAGGGGAGCTCCCTCACCTTCAACACTTCCTACTCCTAATTAGGAAAACTTAATGATTTCCTCCAGGGTATCCTCAAGTTTTTTTTTTTTCCATAACACACAAGTCCTCACCATTTCCATCCCTTTCTTATTTGTGTGGCCATCACACTAATCCTGGGCTCTCAAGTTGCTGCTGTCACAATGCTGATCCTTGAAGTTCAAGGGAAGTCCAAATTATGAGGTCACCACCTGCCATATGGCCTATTTATGCATTCAGTTCTGACTCCTCCAAGTAAATGCATAGATCCCGCCAGAGCCTTGACAGTAATGTTCTTTCTTAGGAAAGAGTTGTAAGTTGCATCCTTAAAGTCTTCCTGAGTCTCATGCCTTCAGCACTACGTCTACAGAAATGTTCCCAGTCTTCCATAGTTGCATTGGATCTGTCCCTCATTTACAATTCTCCCTGCCCACTTCTCCCCTCTGTGATTTTTCCAATGGGGATTTAGCTAGAGATGGAGTGAATAGTTTAAAAAGAGTCTAAGAAAAGATATATGTCTGTGTTCATGCTGACATTTAATCCAAACATATGGGGCTTGGATTGACTTGATACATCTTGCTGGACCTGTGCTAGGATCATATGTGTTGTAGGGTGACAGTATTTACAGGTGAGCACCTATGCAAGCTGTATGGCCTAATACAACATTCAGTGTGATGAGATGAACATATATAAGATTGTTTCCCCAATATGCTGATTTATTGAGCAAACACAAAACTACCAAAGTTAGAAAATAATCTCACTTGGCCCTTCTTTAGGTAATTAATTTTTTTATATTTCATAATATGTTTAGATAGTGTATGAATCAAGTATTTAAGGATTTAAAGGTAAACAGAAAAAACTAAAAAACACTGCAGCAGTGTTTAAAATGCTACACATTGTACATAGATTAAAATTAGGGCTAGTGGTAAAATTCTTGCATTTTTATTTTCTCTGCTATGACATTCTAGCCTCGTGTTTTGATTTAAAAACAAACAAACAAAAATCAATTCCACCTTCTTCCAGACCAAAGTGGGTGATTGTCAGAATGTTGGTCTCCTATGTACTAAAACATTAGAGTTCGTCATTGTTGCTTTACTTAAAAGCCTCCTTCCTTTAGAAAGCGTATGCTATTGTGCTCTATGGAAAATTGTGATCATCCCTTTTCATCCTCTGTGGGCTGAGCTCTGAGAAGTTAGTGCTCAGAAGAAACAGGGCCCTCTCTACCTCACGTCATACAAACAGCTCGGGCGACGATTATTTATTTACAACAGCTAATACAATTGGCAGTAATGACTTCACAGGCAACCTCTAAGTGCAGGCAAGATGAAAAATTTACTAAATTGGAGAATAAAAATGCATAAGAAAATGTACAGAATCAATATTTCATGGCCTTTGCTTTACCTTGCTGTTCACAAATCTATTCCTGAGTTCGCATTAAAATTTAAAGCAACGTCATGCGACAAGTTCAAGCCCTGGGTTATTTCACATTAGTTTAGCTTTAGAGGAGTTTTGTTGTTGCTTGCTTCATAAAGTCATGGGGACCCGAGAAGAGAGGACATTTAGAAAACCATTTATCCAGGTGACTCTGGTTTTACTTTTTTCTTAAGAAAGGATAACAGAATGGTGTCTGACAGACATAGAAAAGTTGTTTGAGTCATTCTACTACTGACCAAACTTGTTCCAGATTACAAAGATTGTTTTTAAAACGTTTGAAAGCCAACCTACTACTTTTTAAGATAATCAAACATTTACTGACCAGCTACTCTGGGCTAAACATTAGATGACACATATAAAACATGAAGGATTATGATTCTTAAATTCTCCATGTTTTCATGAATTTATGAAATGACACCATAAGAGAATGAAGAGTTAAAGGGACATATTCAGAATCACTGCTACCCTTTGCCATGTGTAAAGGGATATTGGAAAATAGGAAACAAGTCCATATGTTTTACTGATATGTAAAGGGATTTGGATAATAGGAAACAAGTCCTAAAATCTATAAAATCACTAAGTATCCCCAATACTTTTTCTAGTTTTTGTTGGTTTATATTGTTTGGGCCAGCACACAAGGAATTTGCAATTTATTAGTGCAACATTCATAATTTCAATCTTATTCTAAGGTTCCTAAATTATCTGATTCATTACTTTATTGAGCCACGAATTTAGATTGCTATCAAGTACATCTAGAATGAAAGGAAGAGGTAGTTCTGATGTACCCATATTTAAGTAGTTTATAGTGTATGGGTGAGGGGACAGATATTGAAGGGAGTTCCTTACTGAAGATCTTTATTTTTCTTAGCAAAAATGAAAACAAATCTCCCCGCTGCAAGTAGAAGAAGTAAAGACAGGATATTTTAGAGGCTTCCTCCTTAAAATATAGTTCTGGGACTAGCAGCTTTGCAGAGATTAGGAGCTTGTTAGGAAAGCAAACTTGCCTGTCCAGCCCATACCTCTGAATCCGAGTCTGCTTTAATCCTCTTATCAACTGAATTGAGGAATGATTTACATTCCTCGAA
The DNA here is from genome assembly GCF_014108245.1 of Pipistrellus kuhlii. NCBI lineage: Eukaryota > Metazoa > Chordata > Mammalia > Chiroptera > Vespertilionidae > Pipistrellus > Pipistrellus kuhlii. The sequence continues at coordinate 6,822,156 of NW_023425562.1, forward strand.
AAATCACATCCACTGAAAGTGTAAAATTTGATGAATCACGGTAGTCATCCATACACATGGGACCACCATAACACTCAAATACAAAAAGGGCTCCATCATCCCAAAAGATACCTTGTGCCCCAAGGCAACCCGTCCCTCCCTCTGCCTGGTCCTACATAGTTATTGATGTTGCTTTCTGCCTCTATAGATTAGTTTTCATTTCATATAAATGGATGGTGTTCTTTGTGGGTCTGGCTTCTTTCACTCAGAGTAATGCTTTTGAGATTCACCATGTGTTGAGTGTTTGCACAGTTCATTGCTTTATGTTGCTGAGTTGACGACCATTCAGGTTGTTTCCATATCTTGACTACCGTGAATAAAGCTTTTATGAACATTCCTGTTTAAGTCTCAGTGAGGACATATACTTTAATTTTTTAGGATAAATAATTGAGAGTGGAATGACTCAATCATAGGTTATGTGTATGCTTAACTTTTTAAGAAAATGATGGTTTTTCAAAGCGGTTTTATCCTTCTCCATTCTCACTAGCAGTGTATGTGAGTTCTGGCTGAACCAAATCCTCAATAACACTTGGTACTATTAGTCTCTTTAATTATAGTCATCCCATTGGGGTATGGTATTATTTCTTTGGGATCCTAGTTTCATTTTCCTGATGACTGATGTTGAGATAATTGCATTTAAACAAGACCCCTCATGTTCTCTATGCAAATAAAGCTTGAGAATCACTGGTGTAGAGCACTTGAGAGGACAGAGAAGGGTTGGTGAAGGGATGACAGAGCCAGGAACATGGTAATAACAGTGACAGGGAATAACCACACATTAGTAGTGATGACTCCAATTCACATGATTGGGTGCTCTCTACAGCAGCACAAGAACACAATGGCATGTGGTAACCATCTGTAATTGATCAATTATGTCTCAAACTCACATTTTACTTCTTACTTTGAAAAAACAGGGACAGTTTAAAGAAGAAAACAAATTTCCCATAAATTCATGATGTAGACAGAATCTATTTTAGCTATGGCTTTGATGCCATACTAATTTCTTATTGTTGCTATAACAATTTACCACACATTAATTAATTATGTTATAATTCCTGAACTCAGACGTCTGAGCCTCGTGGGCTAAAATTAAGATGTTGGGAAGGCTGTGTTCCTTCTGGTGGCTCCAGGGGAGAATTGTACCTGCCTGTTCCAGCTTCAAGATGCTGCCCACATTCCTTAGCTCATGGCCTCACTCCAACTTCTACTTCCTTCTCTCCCACACTTCCCTCTCAGACTCTGACAGGCCTACCTTTTTGTTTCACTTATGAGGACCCTGTGATTATGTTGGGCCTTAACCTAATCACACCTGCAATGTCCTTTTGGCCATGTAAGGTAATAGATTCCCAGGTTTCAAGGACTAAGATGTATATATCTTTGGGGCTATTATTCTGCTTACCACACATACATTTCCTTTCAGGCATTTTTCCTACCTAATATTATATGAGAGTATTTTGATAGATATTCAGTAGGGATGATGTGCAAATCTTCTTTCCCCTTCTTTGTAAGAAAGTAAGAAATCATTTTTATGAAATGGAATTTGAAGAAGCTGAGAGGTCAATTAATCCACATGACAAAAATAACAACAATAATAATACCAATAATAATAATGATGCTAGTTAACATTTATTTTTCAATCAGGTGATGTTCTATGTTATTCATATGTAGACACTTATTTACTCTTTAAAGTAACCCTGCCATGTGTTACTTCAAAATCTATATGTTGAAATCCTACCCCTCAAGTTGATGGCATTAGTGCGTAGGGCCTTTGGGAAGTGCTTAGCTCTTGAGGGTGGATGATTTATGAGTGGGATTAGTATCCTTATGAAAAGAGACCCCAGGGAACTCCATAGCCCATTTCACAAAATGAGGACACAGGAAGAAGGTGCCATCTATGAACCAGGAAGTAGGTCTTCATCAGACACTGATTCTGCCAGATCCTTGATCTTCGACTTCCAACCTCCAGAACTGTGATAAATGAATTTTTATTGTTTACTAGAGGCCCAGTGCATGAAAATTCATGCACTGTAGGGGGCGGAGGGGTTCCCTCAGCCCAGCCTGCCCCCTCTCACAGTCTGGGAGCCCTTAGGGGCAGGAGGTGACCCAGTGATCAAGGGAAGTCGACAGCCCACCACACCTCTGCTGCTGCCACTTCCAGCAGCACAAGTCTCGGCTGGTCCTGGTTACCTGAGCCTCAGGCTGCCCTTGGTGGCTGGGCAGCTTGCCTGTGCTGCTGGGGGGCTAAGGGGACTGAGGGACTCTGGAGGAAGGTGCGCCTGGCCTTGCAGCACACCTGCCACCCCAGAGGGGCTGAGGGGACTGGGCACCACCATCTTGTGGCTGTGGACACCACCATCTTTGAGGGCAGGACAGCCAATTAGCATATTCCCTTGTTGCCTGTGGGCACTGCCATCTTTGAGGATAGGGCAGTATATTAGCATATTTCCTCCTTATTGGCTGTGGGTGCCCCATCTTTGTGGTGGCCTGAGGGTCAATTAGCATAAATTAACCATCACAGGTAGACATGAAGACAACTAAAAGAAGAAGAAAAAGAAGAAAAGTGAGGAAAGACGGAGGATGTTAGCATGAGGATAAATAGTGGCATGGACAGAGGAATTAATATGAATCAGGATATTTGAGAGGCAAAACAGGAGAGACAATAGGGAGGAAATAAATAAGTACATATGAATTACATAGAACATCGTTTGGTTTATTAAATGAATAAATATTAACTATTATGATGATGATGATGATGATTGCTATATGATGAGCAGTGGAACTCTCTTCTTTGCACCACAAAGAAACCATCATAAAGACCCATATTGCCTGTCAAGTCAGTGCATCCAGAGTTAGCTGGATTTTTGTCTCTTTCTTCCTTCTCTTTGATATTTTGCTAAGGCGAGCCCTAAGGAGGCCACATTTAACTCAAGGTTCTACATTAGTTACTGTCTCTGCTGCTTCTGATTTACTTCTTGGGATTGTTGGTGTTTTTTTTTTTTGTTTGTTTTTGTGTGTGTGTGTGTGTGTGTGTGTGTTTTCTTCCCCTTTTTAATGCTACATCATGAGCATTTTCCAATAATAAAATTTTTTTAAATGTGATTTGAATGGTTGCCTATCATTTGCCTCAAATTGTTTGTATAAGTGACAGTAATTGCATGGGGCAGGGTTGCATGGCCTCACCAAAGAGCAGGGCTGTCCTTGGGAATGGGGTTGGACTTGCACCCCTGGGCCTCGTTGAGGGAATCCTCCCCTGCCTTGCAGTATATTTGGAGCAAAATACTTCCTGACCGGGGTATTGGGAAGTAAGGATTGTCAAGTGAATTGTTACTACATGTTCCTTGCACTTTCTGAGGAACAGAATGAGCTTTCTCTTTGAGGGTCAGGATGTGAATGCTGTCCTCAGCATCCCTATCCTTGGAAAAGGAACATACACCCTTTTCAAGGGAGTTGTATAAGCTCCAGGACAATTATGACTTCACTAACTTCCATCAGTCCCCACACCTGCCACATTCTACAAAAGAGAAATAAGGTGACCCCGTCAACATGTGTATATTAATGATCATTATCGTTTACCCCAATAATAATGGCACTCACTGAATGTGTGCCACTTGGCCAGCATCATATTGCATGTTTTGCATTTTTTTCTCTTTCTAAGAAACTCCTGAAGAGATAGTATCCCTATATCACAAATAAGGAAACTGAGCCTCAGAGACTGTGGTTTGCTTAAGCTCATAGGACAAGTATGTGACAAGTTGGGCCTCAGACTCAAGACTATTTGATCCCTTGATCTTGGATCCAGAAAAGTCACCTTGGGTCCAGTGCCACTTCCACTTGGACCTGATCTGAATGACATGTATACACAAGATGTATATCCATTCTGCTCAGATCAGACCCCTCGCCTATCCTTACTATCCCCACAAACCTACATTTCCAGGCTGCATCTTTGCTCTTTAGAACCCCTACCGAGGACCAGTTGAGAAGCAGTCCATGAATCCTGTCAATTGGGTATCTGCTGAAAGTCATCCCCAGTCCCACAGGGCACTGTCAGGCAGTATCATAGAGCAAAGTCTGGCTGAGCAAACTTGGAGTCTTCCCTATCTCCTCAGAATGTCAGAAAGAACCTTGAAGAGCTAGATCCCCCAGGCCAGGCCCCAGAAGCTCATGTTTTGTGTCTGTTAATTCACATTCCATCTGGTATTTAGAAATGATTTGCAGAAAAGAAGATGGGACATGTTAAGGTACTAAAAACATAAAACATTAGGCATTTATTATAGGTAACCTTTTAATTAGTGCTTGCTTAATTGTCAAGTAAAAATCCTTATTCCTCACATGTTCTCTAGAGCTGTATGCATTTCAATATTATTTTTGTTTTTAGAATTGACTATAAATTTTGTTCATTTTTGTTAAGTAAGGTAACTTAAGCTCATTAAAAAGGTTTAAGTATCATAAGTAGGACAAGAAAAAATCTACTACCATTGCACCAGAAGTTGAGAGAGCCAAGATCTTAGGGAAAAAGTGGTAATCACTTATTACTTATTATAATTCATTAAGCTTGTAGGAAATATTTAGATACTTAATTGGCATTTAACAAGATAGCTATAGAGAGTAAATGAGACATTAAATTCTCTTCTTAAATGCCCATTAGGTTTGCTTTAGAAATTAATTGATATCTAATTCATTTGCTATCAACGATTTTATCCTTTGCCAGATGAAAAGTTCAACATGTAAATGATAAATAAAGGCAGGGGAAGAGGAAACTTATACTTAATGCACTCTGTCGTCAGCTTAATTTTAAAGGTCAAGATCATCTCAGTGCTTTAGTCCCATCAAAAGGGCACTGTCATCGGGTTTAGAGGGAGAGGGATAATGACCATATGCTCAGATGGACCTGTCCAAACCCTCAACACCAAAGCTCCATATAATGATGGTAAACAGTACACGAGAGATCCAGAAACCTTCCATGAGGATCAGGTGAGATACCTGTACATGTTAAAACTAAAGGCATAGCTTCCATGAGTTGCGAATGAAATGGAGTGGGCAAGCTGATTGTTTATAAATACCCAAAGGTCAGTCCTAGATATATTTTGTTACTCTAGAGCACATGTGTCAAACACAAGGCCCGCGGGCCAAATCCGTCCCACCAGGCCTTGCAATGTGGCCCGCACCGCGCTGTCATCACTGCATTCCGCTGCGTTTCCATCACAATGACAGTTTATGACTGTTCAGTAAACCATTTGGCCCGCGATTTAGGCTGGATTTTAGATTTTGGACCCTTCTCTGATTGAGTTCGACACCCCTACTCTAGAGAGTAAAGCAATGGACCAAAATTATAGTGAGGGGACATGAAGATGAGCCCCCAGACTTCCCTGCAAGGAAGGACTCATAGCCCCAAATACTGGGACACTTTAGGGTTTGTCTTAGCTTCAGAAGTGTCCCCTCCCCCCAAAAAAAGAGCAAATTCTTCTTGGAGCAGCTCACAGCCAGTGAATAATTATAGGATATATAATCACCATGGGGCAACTCTGATGGGCCATATATGCTCCCAAAATACTTGTGGAATTGACCATGGCTTTGTGGGTGCATTACAATTCAAACCGTCCATTTGTCCAAACCTGTTCCCTTCCTTTCCATGGACATTGATTCTTTATCAATATCTCACACACCAAGCTATCTTACCATCTGTTTTGGATAACCTGATCCATGACATATAGACAACGATGAGGCTGCATTCGTTCATTGTAAATGCAGTTATGGACCCTGCCCCTATTTGATGGACCAGTCAAAAGTCCTTTAAAACCTCCCACTAGGACTTCTGGGAGTCATAAGTGACATTTCCCAAAAATTCCTGATGGGCATGACAGGCTTCAACTCTTTTTAACCTTTCCTATTCTGTCACTATTGTTGCCTCTGCTCTAAGTTAAGTTGCCTATTTTGGGAAACGTTTTCTTCTGTGGCAGAAATTGTTAGCTGATCACCTAATCTGTCTTTTCTTCTTTCTCAGCGAAGGACTAGACTACACCCCCATTTTGCCTTTCAGTCAAGTGTGGTCATGTGATTGAGGGCTAGCTAATGGAATGTGTGTGGAATGTGAGCTGAGGCAATGTGCACCTTCTTCAGTCCTGGTCACATCTCACAAATGATCCTCTTCCACTGGCAGATTGCAGAGGTTTCTGAGACCCAAGATGGAAGAAGCCTGGCTCTCAACATTTGGCCAACATGGAAGGCCTCTCTCAGGACAGGAATGCCCATTTTCTTAGGTGAGAGATGAATGCCTATTGTCTTAAGATTGATGGTTTATTAGTTCCAAAAACTAGTGCTGGCTAAACTAAGATTGCTCCCTTCAGACACTACTGCCTTCTGTCAGGCATTCTGTAGGGCACTTCTGACATTTCCCTGGGTACCTGCATTTCCTGCCAATCACCATTCCTCTTGTCACTGACAAGACACTATAGGCCTTTAGTCTAAAAAGGTTCTCAAAGCACAGAAGAAGGGATTTTGAGAACATGGAGGAGAATGTCTCACTCCTCCTTCCACAGAAGGCCACACCCATGATTTTTTTTTTTTAAATGATCATTTATAGGCACCATTCAGGATAAGGGCATTTTACATAAAGGACACAATGAGAACAAAGACATAATATCACAAAAGTTCTTAACATGCTTAAGCTTCATAAATGTTTATTAAGGAATGAATAAGCAATTGCCTATATTTTTGGAATGTTAATTGCATAGAGATTTTTGCAGATTATGAGGTTGGGGAAGAATAGCTCTGAAGATGAGAGCTATATACAGCCAATGGCACCATAGAGCAGCATCAGAAGGCCAGGTGACATGGGTCAATTTCTGAGAGGTTCTCAGGGAGTCTCATGCCCTGATCCATGCCCTGGATCCTAATGGCTTCTAAGATCTTGATCACAACTATAGGGACCTCTGACTATAACTCCATTTATGTTTCTGGGGCCTACACATGATTTTAGTCCTTCATTTATTTATTAACTGATCTCTTTTAGTCCTCAGTACCTCTGAACTCCTTCTCTAGTAAAAGATATAGAAGATATCAACACATGTATAGTTATGCAGCAAAGCTCCTACATTCAAGGAACTCACAGTCCAACAAAAGATGCTCTGTGGGAAACAGATATTATCAGAAGAAACCCATCTTACCCCAAACCAATCAGACAACTGAGGGAGGTCAATTCCACCTGTCTCAAGAGAGTAATTATATACTAACAAAGAGAAACCTCAGAAACCTTAATAGGCAGCTGTATAAGGAAGGGTGGTATGGTTAACAGTAGGCAGCACAATTGTTTCTTATTCCTATAGGCCTGAAGGGACAGTTTCTCTTTAATGGAGGTCTTATAATTTCCATATAGAAAAATGAATAGATCTTCAGCCTACAGTTCAATGAGTTTTCTTCAAAGGTATACATCTGTGTAACCAAAAGAGGATATGAAACTTTAAAGGGAGAGGAAGAAAAATAAAGGCAAAAAAGTGATTCTGCTCAGCATAATAATGCTTGGTGTTGACATGACAGAATCAAAGAATGCCTCTGATATAGTTTGAGGCTAAAACCAGGTGGAAGAAATAATGAAAAAACTTTTTAAAGAACTAGGATATGTAATTTCCCATTTTACCCATTTGGGTGCCTTTTCCATTGTACAAGAACATATTGAACTTATATAGAGCTTCGTAAAAAAGTGTGGTCCTGCCAAAACCGGTTTGGCTTAATGGATAGAGCGTTGGCTTGGGGACTGAAGGGTCCTGGGTTCGATTCCGGTCAAGGGCATGTACCTTGGTTGCGGGCATACCCCAGTGGTGGGTGTGCAAGAGGCAGCTGATCAATGACTCTCTCTCATTGATGTTTCTGACTCTCTAGCTCTCTCCCTTCCTCTCTGTACAAAATCAATAAAATATATTAAAAAAAAAAAAAAAGTGTGGTCCTGTCTGTGCCTAGGTGTCAGGGTACACATAACCAAAAGAAAGGAGCTGAGTCCCATGTTTAGGCCAACATCCAGGTAGGGGACAGAGAGACAATTTCCAAGTGTACATCTGGGAACCAGAATCCAGTAAACTTTCCTTTGAGTCACTTAACACAAGAACAATTTCACATTTCTTGATATAGTCATTGCTTTGCTCTCTGACCCATTGTTCAAGTTGGATTCTCTGGAAGCAGATGCTATGATGGAGTTTTGGGTATAAGATGTTTATTAGGGACCAATTGTCAACACCTATGGAAGAGTGGGTTGGTAGAAGATTGGACAGAGGAAGAAGTTAAATTGTGATGCCAGCCCCAGAAAGCCTCTGCCAACCCTGCAGGGAGCTCCAGAACAAATGGTGCTTGATCTAGGGGCAAGAGTTCTAGTCAGGGCATGACCTTGGCTAAATCAGCTCTCTATAGCTGAGGCAGATGCTAAACTGGATGTTCTTTGCTGACCACACTTCTCTTCTTCTGAGGAGGAATCTGGATAGTGTATCTCTGTGTGGTTGACAATGCTAGAGAATAAACCACAGAGGATGGAAAACCATGTTTAGTTTTGCTCACCACTGCATCCAGTCCTTAGCAGAGCATGCAACATATAGTAGATATTTAAAAAATCTTTGTGGCTGAATCCAAGCAAAAGGTAACCATAAGAACATGATGCCTCCATGAATTCTCAGAAATGGAGACTTATGCTAGTCTTCCCTAGATTTTAAAAGGAGACCCCTTAGAAAACCAATTACATAAATTTAAGATAGAAATATTCATGTTCTATCAAGACATAGCAGATGAGCACTTACATCCCAATGGTAGAGTGAAATAAGTGTTGTGTGAAAAATTCTGGAAGCAGATACATTTTGAGGTGAGTCTCTAAAGATAATTTAAAATGTATTAGGTAAATGGAGGTTACTCAATGTGGGCAAAGAGGAGGTAAAAGAAGAATTGAAACTAACTAACTGAACAAAGATGTAGCTTATGGTGCTAGTATAGGCAACCACAGAAAATAAAGAGGAGAGGAGGCAAGTTCAGATTTGCTCATGTTTGATTAGAATGGGGCATCCAGCAGGCAGCTGTGTGTGTGTTTGGAACTCAGAGATGATATACAGAGCAAAATTATCCGATTTCCTCTCAGTTTCTCCAATTGAGAAAAACAGGGGCCTTAGAAGAAAACATGGAGTGCCCAGGTATTTGGGGATGAGGGTGAAGGAGAGAGGTATATTATTCAAGGAGTTTTCAGTTACACATAACTGGAGAAACCTGATTTGAACTAACATAGCAACAACAAAATATTACCTTTTCCTTTCACTTGTGTCTGTCTCTCTCCACATATCGCCTCTTGCTTTCCCCCTGCACAGATAGGTTCCCTTCTCTGACGGGAAGCATCTCAGCCCTCACAAAACAACTGTTCCATCACTGGACAGGAAAAGTTTTCTCCTATCAATTCTAGCTAGAAATTTCCAGGCAATGACTGTGATAAAAATCACATATTCTTTTTGAACTAATCACAATGAATGGGAACATGGAGGGCTATGACTTGTCCCCTATTATTAGAGTGGTGGTTTCTGTCACCAGAAGAAGGGAGAAGAGATACTAGATGGACAAAAATTATAGACACCGTAAGGATTTAGAAAAGGCCACCACAAACAGAAAGACAGAGAAGAATGATATGGGAGAATAAAGTCCAGCAGCTGAGTGAGTCTCAAAGGCCCTTAAACACAAACTCACATAAATCATACATTCAGAAACACATACACACACATACACATCTACAAACACAGAGAGACTAAAGAGCAAACAAAAACAGAGATGTGTTTTGACTAGAAGAGTGTAGAGGTTCCTGTGGCTGCCATATACTTAATACAAACTTGGTGACTTAAAACCACAGAAATTCATTCTCTAACAATCCTGGAGGCCAGAAATTCACAATCCACATGTCAACAGGGCCTCGCTTCCTCCTGAGGGTCCAGCAGAGATTCTTTCCTTCTCTCTTCCAACTTCTGGTGGCCCCAGGCCTTTCTTGTCTATGGCAGCCTCACTCCAATCTCTGCCTCTATCTTCTTTAGGCCTTCTTCTCTCTGTGTGTCTTTGTCTCAAATCTCCCTGCCTTTTTCTCCTAAGAACACCTGCCATTGGAGTTTGGGCCTATGTTAAATCTAGGACGATCTTATCTTGAGATCCTTAATTTCATTATATCTGCAAAGACCCATTTCCAAAATAAGATTACATACATAGGTTGCAGAGGTTAGTACTGGGGCATATCTTTTGGGGAGTCACTATATAACCCACTAAATGTGAGGCAAATATATGAGGCAGATTGGGCCTAAGACATGGAGAGAGATGAAGACTGTGGCATACTGGGAGTATGTTGCCATCTAAAGCTACTTTTGTTAACTCTATGTGGCCAAACAAAACATAGCCAGGACCCAAATATGGCCCAGATGTACCTAGTTTGAACCCCAGGGCAATCCTGGATGCTGCTCTTAATGGGAAATCCTTTAATAGTTATGTCATAGTAAATTCCTAAAATGCCAATCATAATTGCAGTGACAGCTGAAGATGCCAGATTTTTCTTAAAGCCTGATGTTCAGCTCAAAGAAGACTTCACTATCCACTCTTTGCTTTGCAGAAACTGGCAGAGAGATTTTTTCCCACATGTAGACTGACAAATGAGGAAGTAGCTGGAGGCCTTCGAGTTCTGCACAAACCATACATCTGATTCGAACAAACAAACAAAGCTCAATGCAGTGGCCAGGCCTGCCTTTGTCCTGGCACCATCAGAACTCAGTCTTAGAGCTGCTTTTCCCTCATCCTAGGCCTCTGATGCCTAGCTCAGTACACAAAGGAGTGATGAGAGAACTTTGGTTCAACAGCCAAAAGCCAGAGTCCTTGGCCCTAGGCCATCTTCTCTGTCTCAAATCTTCCTCTTCCTAAGCCTCTGTTTAGTCACCAGCAGCTGGTATCCTTAATTTTGCTTCTAGAGAAATTCTAAGAACACAAGCTAACCCATGTGATGTGGAGAAGGAGTCGCTTAACAATTAAGAACCAAAAGAAGTTCTTAAAATTCAGATACAGAGACAAGACTGATGGTTGCCAGAAGGAAGGGTAGTTGGGGGATTGAGTAAAAAAGGTGAAGAGATTAAGAAGTACAAATTGGTAGTTACAAAATAATCACAGGGATGTAAATTATTATAATAAGTATGTATGATGCCAGGTGGATACTGAGATTATTGGAGGGAATACTTTGTATTGCATATGATTGTCTAACCAACTAATGCTGCACACCTAAAACTAATCCTAATATATAAAAACTGTGTTGTAACACCCAGTAATGACCAGAGGCTGACCAAACAGAAGTCAGTGCTGGCCCTGCCCCCAAACAAGTGGATAGGGATAATCAGGCAGGCAGGCAGAGTGATTAGGGGTTATCAGGTAGATAGACCAGTGGTTAGGGGTGATCAGATAGGCAGACCAGCAGTTAGGGGTGATCAGGTAGACAGACCAGCAGTTAGGAGTAATCAGGTAGGCAGATGGCACCTCACTGAGCTGGTCCGGCTCCCAAGCAAGTATATAGAGGCAATCAGGTAGGCAGAGTAGTTAGGAGTGATCAGGTAGGCAGACGGCCCCTTGCTGGAATGACCCTACCCCCCAGCAAAGAAAGAGGGAGGCCCTGGCCAGCCAAACCATTGCACCCCAGCCTGTTGCCTGCAAAGGGAGGCCACGAGTGGCGGGGGGGGGGGGGGGGGGGGGCGCGAGGGGTAGGGCTGCACAGATGGCAGGCAGTGGCAGCGGCAAGGGTGGAGTCAGTTGCCTATAACCCAGGGAAGGAAAGCCCTGATAGGCCCTGATCTTAGGCCAGGCTAAGGGATCCCACCAGTGCATGAATCCATGCACTGGGCCTCTAGTATAAAATAATATTGAAGTAGAAATAATGGGATTAAGGAATATAAAAATTTTTATGGCTCAAGAAAAAAAGAACTACTAGAGGAAGCTCTTAGTGTTCTGCAAGAATCAGGAGAGGAGGTCACTCATTGGAGTGAGAATGCCCCCAGGAGCATGAATCTAGATTAGGAAGTCCAGGAAGGAAAGAGGTTCCTTAGCATTAAGTGAAAGTTCCCTTGTGGGCCAGGATCTGGAACCTGGATTATCCACCTGACAGCAGGTGTGTCAGAGTCAGCTTCTGTGCACTGTAATGTCTGCAGTCAGTCAGCAGGAGCTCTCCTTGATGGCAATTCCCAGCAAACATACAGTGTGATAAAACATCAGTGACAAATCCAGTGCGATCAGGTGGGAAATCCCCTGAATAACAGCACCTCCTCATCGCTCATCCTGACTTCCTCTAGGGCCCCATTCCTGATGCACAGAACTCAGCACTGTTTGGCCTTCCGCTGAGCTATATGCATGAGGAAACTTGGAAAGCCCTTCTCCCTGGGCCCTGGGGCAGAGAGAGGGTTAATCCCGTCATGTCAAGATTCTCCTCAGATGCCAGACTGACTCAGCATCAACTTGACACAGATTTCTTTGGGGGAATCTGGGTTAATCTTTCTGGGCGGGCTGTCCACTTGATGGACGGGAAACAGTTCTGGAGGCGGCCAGTATACCTCCTGCATGACCCCCACCACTGTCTCTGAATTAAAAATTTAAAAGGGCAATTAAATTTTTAAAAAGCAATCCAATGTTTACAGGCCCTCATAGGTAATTTATAAATGCTGCAGTCCGGGTCCAGTTTTGCTAAAAGAATTTAACTTGGAGAGCGGTTTACCATATGTGGGAATGTGGCATCTGTCCCAGGTGCTCATGGGAGATGAATTGAAAACTGGAGAAGATGTGGCTGGTGCTGTGACGATACCCATCTTCCTGAGAATCGCTTTGATCATCTGCACATCTATGTATGCACACTATTTGGGCCAGCCCAAGTTCCTCCGTGTCTGCTTTTACATTTCTACCACCTAATGTAAGGAGAGCAGATTGCAGCCCTGATCCCTTCATATTCCAACAGATGATCTTTCTAAACAGTAGCTCCCATTCTGTTACTCCTCCTTCCAAATCCTTTCATGGATCTTAAATATCAGCAAAATGAGAAAAATGTCTACATGCCTTAGCATTTCATTTCTACTCCTACCTGTGTAATCCTTAGCCTATGAAACCCAGTTTCCTGCCATCTAAAATGGAAATTATAATGCATAGGTAATTCCTCCAGTCTTTTGATTAGACAAAATTTTGTTCTCCTCTCTCTTTGTACTGTCCTCTCTATTCACTTATATAATCAATTGTATAGGTCCACTCATTAATAAGGGAAGCTAATATAATATCTTATAATGCTTTTAACTTTCCCCTGAAGACATATGAAAACATATAATTTTAGAATTAAACTGTTCTTTTGTACTAGACATGAGAAATGATGAAAGTCATATCATTGCTTTCATCTTATAAAATTAGAATGTTTCAGTTTATAAGTGAGTAGCAACCCTCACTAGAAGCCAGAAAATCATGGGGAAAAGACAGATGGAGACCTTCTAGAATAAACATCCCCAAATTCAAGGACAAAAATGCCACCTCTGCTGATATCTCCTGATAAGGTTGCCTCTAGCACCATCAAGTGATCCGTGTGAAAGGCTGGTGTATGGAGCAATCTGCTATCAGGATCATTTCATAAAACGTTGCACTGGAGAAAGTTCCTTGTGACCTAAATAAGTCCACATGAAACATGTATACATTTGAGGCAGTCTGGATGAGTTTACTTTGATTTCTTCTCATTTCTATCCAAATTTGATTGATGTATCTAAAATTGTTAGATTGCTAACATAAATGTTTTTACATCATTTCTGTTTATTTTTACAGATACATGATATTATAACTAAGGTAATAGAAAGTATTTATATAGTGTTAGTTGTTTTCTTCCAGTTCTTTAATACCATGATTTCCCACTCATGTTTTTTGTTTGTTTGTTTGTTTGTTGGTGTATTTGCTGATGTGGAGTCTTTTCTACCAGATCACTTATATGAGAAGTTTTCCTTTTAAGTGAGTGGCAACTTTTTGAGCATCTGTCATCCTGGAAATGGACTTCTGTTGCTCTTGAGCAGGCACATCACATCCATCTTAGCTAAGTAAGAAATGTTTAAATTTAAGTATTTCTTCCTCAAAACTTTATAGCCAATGTCTAAAGCATTTAGAGTCCTTGAAATATTTGAAATGATTGTGGTGTTTGCTTCTTTACAAATAACTTATTTATATCCATGGATTGATGTGAGTTTTTTTATATATATATTTTATTGATTTTTTACAGAGAGGAAGGGAGAGAGATAGAGAGCTAGAAACGTCGATGAGAGAGAAACATCGACCAGCTGCCTCTTGCACACCCCCTACTGGGGATGTGCCCACAACCAATGTACATGCCCTTGATCAGAATCGAACCTGGGACCTTTCAGTCTGCAGACCAACGCTCTACCACTGAGCCAAACCGGTTTCGGCCAAATTCACAATGTTTTAATCAAGCTGCAGCATTGCTATCTTTTTATTGTGTGTGTAATTTTTTTTATAACACTAGCATAATAAATTGATCCATTTCTTCATATTTAAAAAGTTTTTTCTTCTTTTCCTTGATTTTGTCTCTCTGTCTTTCCTTTCCATCCTTTCAGGATTCCTCCAGGTTCTGTCCTCTTCTTCAGTTTTCAGAGGTATATAGCTAGGAGTGGAATTGCTGGGTAATATGATCATTCTATGTTTAAGTTCTGAGTAACAACCAAACCCTTTTCCATAGAGACCACACTTTCTACATTCCCACAAGTAGTGTATGAAAGTCCCAATGTTTCCACATCCCCACCAACACTCATTATTTTCCTCAATTATAACCATTCTAGTAGATGTGAAGTAATATCCATGAACCACTTTTGTACATCTCATGGGCTAATAATGTTTTGAAAACATTTTAAAATTATGTAAAGCAAATGAAAAAAATATTCAAGGCACTGTATATGGCCCTCAAAGGCAAAAATATTTATTTACAACCTGGTCCTTTACATCAAAAATTTTCTGGCCCTATAGAGCATTGTCCCCATTGCAGAATTATCTACTGGCCAATGCTCTGAGTATCAAATGGACTAGCTAGTTGTTCAACTATAGTTTTAAATTCAGCAATCTTGTGTTTCACCTGCCTCCTTTCTGTACTGGTCTTACCTTGTTTCCTGATTTCTCACACTTTTCAGGTGTCATTTCCTCTGAAATATTGTTGAAGATGCAACTTGCTTTTCTTATAATGACTATTTAACACAGAGATGTTTGCTCTAATTATTCCAATAAATCCTCTCTTTTGACATGATTTATTCTCTCTAAAGTAATTGAAAATTTTTCTCTCTTTGCTCATCCTGAGAACCAGAATTGGAGCTGACACAGGTTTTGTCAGGTGGTTTAGATCCCTATCTGGCTCTTTCAGAGAGCAGTTTAGATTTACTGTTCTTTAATATTGCCAGTTCAGAAATCCAGTAGCCTTGTACAAAAAGCAATGGGGCCCAAGTTAGACAAAATTCATCATCTCCTCATTAGTTTCAGTAGTTCCACTCATTTACTTGGAAATGGCCAAAGATTCATGACACAATGCCCACACTCATTGATTGGCACAGTCACACAGCTGGGAGTTAGCACTGAGAGAGAAAATAATTTCTGTCCAGCCTCCTTGCCAATAATTAGTATGTAGTGTCTGGCATGAAGACCCAGAGTGATTGTTGGGGCCCAGATATGCCTTCCAAAACATCCACAGTCTCCTTCCAATCATCTTTCGACAACTGATAATGTCATTCCACCTGTTTCTTTTCCAGGTGCTGCTTAGCCAAACTCCTGTTTTACATGTGGGAGGCAATTGCTTGGGTAGGTTCATCCAGAAATCCATTCTCCTCTGAATTATATCTGGCAGGAACTATTTGATAATTCTGACATATAAATGGCACCCTCCCCTAGTTCCCATGACTGACATAAAATTTGTCAGTACATCCCATTGGTAAGTAGTAGGACTATGGAAACAGCAGTAAGCTATTCATCCTCATAACATCATTTATCGGTAAATCCCAAATTAGAGTTAAACTTTAGAGTTTGGAAAATAATCTTTATAATTTAGAAAAATGATGCATGAACCTCATTACCTATACCTTCAGAAATCTTGGAGGCTAGAAACACAGGGACACAAACCAGACATCACCAACCTTCTGGCACAAGCTTAGCCCGATTCTAAGCCAAAGTACCCATAAGAAAACCGAAACCTGTAAACTAACCCCAGATGTTGCAGATGTTAGAAGAAATGTTGTGTTTTCTCAGTACCCAAATTCCTAGATGAA
This sequence comes from Pipistrellus kuhlii, assembly GCF_014108245.1. Taxonomy (NCBI): domain Eukaryota; kingdom Metazoa; phylum Chordata; class Mammalia; order Chiroptera; family Vespertilionidae; genus Pipistrellus; species Pipistrellus kuhlii. The sequence continues at coordinate 6,838,496 of NW_023425562.1, forward strand.
TTAGGAAAAGGAATCCGTATTTCATCCGCATGTTTGACACCATGTAGGTGAAACATCCCGTCTAAGACAGTAGGCACTAAACAAATAGAAGGTGAAAAAATGTCTGGCTGGCTGACTTGCTGAAAAATGAGATTTTTCACTTCTCATCCAGATGTTTGGGTTTCATGGATGCACTGGCAGAGGCTGCCAAGCTGATTTGTGATCTTTGAGGGAAGGGTGATACATGAGTAGGGAGCATCATACCAGCAAATGAGTACATGGCCCCGTTGAATGTGAAATGAGGTCTCACTGGCTGCGACCAAGGCATTTGACAGACCTACTGGGCCACTTCCAAGTGCTTCTGACAGATGCACCCTGCATTTGCATACATCTCATCACGGCCCATGCTGAAACTGTTAAGTTATTATTAGTAGTGATAATGGAGTCTTCAGTATGAATGTAATCATATATCTAATGTTGTCCCTGCGGTTTTTTTTTTTTTTTTTTTTTTTTTTTTTTTTTTTTGCTGTTAAGGAGAAAGCCTATCAGGCATAAATACTTAGGCCTGGATGACTGTCAGATTCTTTAGTCAGGGACTGGATTGGTCTTAATTAAGTCTTGGGGACAAATTTAGGCTCAGTGTTGATTGTTCGGCTTTTGGCTTCATTTGAGCAGGTCTTCAGACTATCTCCTGGATGTGAGCCTCTGTTATATGAACAGGTAGGTTCTCTCCTAAGGTGTGTTAGACTCTTAGCTGGGTTGGGAAGCAATTGTTTTTGAAGAAGACAGGCAGGGCTTTATAGGACTAGAGAGAGCAAATGCTACCAACTTAAAGCTGGCCTCCCAAAGGCAGTTTACAAACCCAGCTGATTTTAGGCAGACACAGAGACAGGGTTATGTCCCGATTGCTGTGGTTGCTCAATATCTCTCTGCTCCACTTCCTGGAACAAGATGACCTCACAGTATGCGTATGATAAATAAATATACTGATAGTAAGAGGCTACCGTGGAGAAAATCCACCCAGCAGTCAACTCTCACTTACATGTGGCCCTGGTGACACTCACTGCATTTTACAGATGTGGAAATTGTGTACAGGTCAGGCAATGGTAAACAAATGAATGAGACTAAAAGATGAAGAAGATATAACTCATGACTTCAATTCAGTGCAGTTAAACAGAAAAGCACGAGTGTATTTGGTTTAAGCACTTGAGGGACCAAAGGCCTTTGTGGACACTTTCACAGTCTCTGCTTCCCTGTCCTGTACACTGGACTGAATAATACCCATCTCCAAAGAGTTGTTCTGAAGACTTAAAAATCAAGTAGGTAAAGTGCGAGGCACATAGTAGGTGCTCTGTAAGTGTGGCCTCTTTACTTTCCCATGGAGGTACTGGACCCCTCGTGTAAAGTACAGAACAGAGAGACCCAGGTAACGTGTATTATTTGGCTTAGGGATCATGAAGGAGGAGTCAGAAGTGGATATTCTCCTCTGTATGCTCAGAAGACACTGGGATACACAGCTACTTATCATGCTCCTTGTTGAATTATTTCGCATCTATGAACATCTTGTTCAAGACCAGGGGAACGATTAGAAGGCTCTTACTCCTGTTTCCCCAGCACCAAGTGCAGAACCTGGTGCATAGAAGGTGCTCAATAAAGGCTCTTCATTTGAATGGATAAGAGGATGGAGTAAGGAAAGAGCATATAGGTGGGGAGGTACATGAGTAAATAAGTGAATGTCCAGAGAAAGAACTGGTCTCTAGTTCTAGTGAATTCAGTTTTCTTAAGAATGGTCTTCTCCCTAAATTGTCACACCTCTGTCCCTTCTAAGTAAAGCAGAGTACATCCTCAGGTGTTAGACCTTCTAAGCTTGACATATTTGCTGAGAGGCCTGAACCTAGCTGACCAGACTCATTTGAGGTATAGACATAGATAAAAGATGTCCGGGTTAATAGGAATCAAGGAAAACCAACACCTCCATTTCACTAACCTAAATAAAACTCAACTTTCACTAACCCAAATAAAACTCATTACCTGATACAAAACATACCATAGCCAATACCAACTCCCAAAATGAGAATTACATTTTCCCTATCATTTGCCCCCCTTTATTTTTTTTTAAACACTAAAAAACATCCTTAGGGAAAAAATTTAATTACATGTACTTACAGATTTAAAAAAAAAAAAGAAGAAGAAAGAAAGAAAGAAAGAAAGAAAGAAAGAAAGAAAGAAAGAAAGAAAGAAAGAAAGAAAGAAATGAAGCAGGAGCTGATGGTCATTCCTGCACTGCCCAGGCCAGGTGGCCTGTACCCTCTGATGTCACAGCCCCTCAGCTGGATTATTCAGAGTCGAGCAAGAATCTATGTTCACTGCTTTCTTCTCATTTCCCAGCCCTTTGGTGCCTCCAGATGTTTTAATTACAGAGGAAAGGGAGCGGATGATTCTGGCCATATGTCTCCATTCCACACAAATAAATCTCCTCGCCATCCCATGCAGCTTATGGGGGCTGCGACTGTCCCACTGAAATTGATGCTGTCGGGCCTAATCACCATCTTCAATCCTTCAGTGAGTATGTTAATTCAGGGAACACCGGCTGGGCTGCCGTCCCAGGGAAATACTCAATCTAGAAACAATTAGTCTCACGTCTAGCAAGATGCTGCTCTTGCTCTGGGGAGCTGGGTGCTCACTCGGTCTGAGCAGGGACAAGCCCACCCACTAGAAAGACCTAGGCAGGGTGTGGTCAGAAGGTGGGCAGGAATTTTCAACTGGTACTTTGACATCCCCCATAGCACCTAGCCACTCAGGGGAAAGGCTTTTACTACCAAGTCTACTACAATGTCCACGTGGATGCAAATTATAAGCACTATGCAACAAATAATTACATCGTGAATATCTTTATTAAATTGTTAACTGTGCTACATTATCTTTCAACAAATGTGTGTCTTTGAGAATTGGGGGAATCACCATTATGTGTCAGGATGAAGAATAGCAGACTGAGTTTGGGGCGGGGGGAGCACTGGGAGAAACTTGATCAGCTCTGGTGAGGCCTCCCAAATATGTTAGCTATGGGACATGTTTTGGGATTCCTTCACTCAACAATTGTTGGATGAGAACTTACAACATGCCAGATCATGTAAATAAAACAATGAGCTTGACAAGAAGGTTCCTGACCTTCAAGAGGAGACAGGAAATGAACAAGCCACACATCAATAAATAAGACAATTTTAGACATGGGCCAATGCTTTGAAGTTGATAAAACAGGGCAATTGGGTAGAGAAATGGGAGAGGAGAGGAGTGCCTTCAGTGGAGTGCCCAGAGAAGGCCTCCTGGGTGAACAAAATTGAAGCTGAGCTCTGGGTAATGAGAAGGTACCAGTCATATGGGGATCTGAAGCAAGAACATTCTGCACAAAAGGAATTGAAACTGCAAAGTCCCAGAGGCAGAAATGAGCTTTTACACATTGGAAGAACTGAAATGTTGAGCTTCTCAAAGAACTGACCGCAGGTGCCAAGAGAATAGGAACTGTGGTCATTTTGAGGGCAGAGCACAGTTCATCAACAGAGCTTCCTGCATGACAGCTTCTCAAGGACTTAAGACTAAGAATCCTGACATTTGGAGGCACAATGTGCAGTGCTGGGAGAGTTCAAGGAGGAGTGGAGCACAAGGCAGCCCAGGGGAAGCTGGAACTTGAACAAGAACATAGACATAACTTTGGAAATCAACACACTCAGCTAAGACACATCCTGGGCAAAGGCACAGTGTGGGTAGAAATTCGGGGAGGCAGCAATGACTTTAAGGTAAGTGAGCAGACTTCGTGTGAAATCAGGCTCATAGGTCACTGTGGGGCCAGGGTCAAATTAACAAGGACACCCTTCATGTTGTAGGCATTGCAAAGCCCATGACCATGTTAGAGCATGGGATAACATACTTCAAGGTTTGCAGAAGATGGATTCATCAGCACATTCTCTGTACTATAGAGGAGAAAAAAACCTTAAAAGAAAAGATATAGGCTGAGATAATAATCCAGATAAGATGAGGGAGGGAATAGTATAAATTCCCAAATGTATTACCCATTGCTATATAACAAATTACCACAAAGTCATTTGCTTAGAAAAACACCAATTCATGAGCTCATGGTTTCCATGGATCACGAGTCTAGCACACTTTGGCTGAGTCATATGTTCAGGGCTCATAAGGCTGGATATCAGAGTGTCAGCCAGCTGCACCCTTATCTGGGGATTCAACTGGAGAGAGTTCAATTCCAAGCTTCCTGAGGTTGTCCACTTCCTTTAATTGCAGTGCCAAGGTCCCCATCGCCTTGCTAGCTGCCAGCCACAGAAACCTTGATAGGATTTCCGCCATAATTTGGCTGTTGGGCTCCTTCCAAGCCAACAAAGAGATCATGTGCTGCATCTTCAGGTCACTCTGATTTTGTTTCTAAACTCTCTATCCTTTTTTTAAAAGGACTCACCTGATTAGGACAGGCCCACCACAGTCACGGGGAGGGTAGTATACAGAGCCTACACTCTGGGAGGGGAGGTAGGAATCATACCACCTTAGGGATGCCTATCACAACCCTAAACCTAGTGGTAGCTACTGAGTTGTGAGGCCAGAGGTATCTCCAGAAGTGTCACTTGAAATAGTCTAACACATGGTCCTGGGAGCTTCTCCCTTCAGAAAAGTCCAAATTCATCTGCTCCAAGCTGTCTCCGGGCCCAGGAGCCTCCTCATTAGACAGTCCACTGGAAATACTCAAAAGCGTAATTTTCATTTTAACCCAAGACCTGATTCTACATGTCATCACAATCTCTCTTTTAAGCTGCCCATTTTTTTTTTCCAAGTCTTTGCTCTTTGCTACCAATATATTTACTTCCCCAGCCCCAAGTCCTGGGCAGCCTGAGAGGGCCTTGCAGCACAGACCCTCTTTGAAAAGACAAGGGATCCAGCAGTGGTGTGAGCCTCTGGCCCTGGGAGTCTTCCTTTCAGTCCCTAACGGACTGCCTCCACGGGTTCCTGCATACATTAAAGAAAATGTATGGGTGCAAGAGCCTAGAATTCAACAGCTCATAACTACAATTAACCACCATTAATTAATGGCTGTGAGATAAATGAGCCATGCGATCCGTTTATTCCTGGGTTGTAAGTATTTAAATTCACAGTAGGATGCAAACCCATTTTTCACCACCGTGAATTTAAAACGAGTTTGAATTAGGGCTGCCTGTTGCGGAGGCAGGCAGCAATTTCCTCTGGGTGGTTTACGTTTTAGGTTCTGTGAACTGGACAGGGCCACAGAGGCAAAGAGTCTCTCACACAGCAGATGTAGGAAGGGAGGTCTGAGCACAGTCCTTCCTAAAATAATGAAAATTGCTATGCAATGTGACGGATTTTGTGCTGGGCTGGCAAATGTGGAGGCAGCGTCTGATGTTAGTTTTCACCATATCCCTGTGAAGGACATTATTATCTCTGTTTTATACTAAAAAATAAAAAAAATTAAATTAAAAAAAGAGAGATACTTAGATTGGTTAAGCACTGCTATAGAAACAAAGCTTTTCCTCTCAATTTCTAGATTTCTTCCCAGATGCTCTAAAGGCATACCTTTGAATGACTTTGCCCCTAATTTTTACATATCATCCGTTGCCTGTGTCCTGACTTATCGAAACTTCCCAAATAATAACTGAATATTCTGGTTGTCCTAAGGTTACTGATTAATCAATTGAACATTGGTAAGATGCAGAAAACAAGGAAAAGGGAAGATTTCTATCTCATTTAATAGAAAGCAAAATGAAACAGGAGTTCTTATTTTTCCCACCAAGATGTTTATTAATTATTGAAGGGAGAAATAGTAAGTTTTCAGTGAAGAAACTTGGCATTCATGGTCTTAACCAAGTGATCAAGGTCAGCATCACCAGGGACAAGACTTATCAGCATCATGTACCTTGATACAAAAAAGGAGGAAACACCACTTTCGCGGTTTTTATGCCCCAAATATTAATTTATGCCCCAAAGTGAAGTTAATCTGATTATAAGGGGGGGAAATTAAATGAACTCAAGTTTAGGGTATTCTACAAAATAACTGACCAATACTCTTCAAGAGTGTCAAGGTTATGAAATGCACTGGAAGACTAATGAATTAGCACAATTAAACTTCTAAGGAAGCATGACAACTAGATGCCATATAAAATCCTGCGTTAGATCCTGGAATAGAAAAAGGACATTAGTGAGAAAACTAATGAAATTCTAACACAGTGTTTAGTTCAGCTAATACTATTGTCTCAATAACACTATTGTCTTAATTTTCTGGTTGTGTTAATTAAGCTATGGTTATAAAATATCAATATATTAATATTAGGAGAAACTGAATGTAGGGATATATGGGAACTCTGTTCTGTTTTGTAACTTGTTTCAAAATAAATTTTTTTTAATTAAATCGGATCTTAAAACAAAAATTTATGGCATTGTTCAATCAGATCATTTTCCTGAAGAAGTGTTCTGTTTGCATGGGCATGAAGAAGCCACTCTCTTTAAAAAAAGGAAAAAAAAAAAAGTTTAATTCAGCTACATTCCCTAAATGTGAATGTTTCTGGATCAGAAGAAAATATGACCTATTCATTCTGAAAACACACATAAATTTTGCCTGAGAATTTGTGGGACTGGCATGCAGTTGGTAAGTAACATATGTTCTCGACCATTGTAAACTTGGCACTCACATGGCGATATTCTGCTTGGTAGAAAGCTACTGGCAGGTCAGAGAGGGGCAGCAGCATGTATTGACCTGAGTGAAATAAATTAGAGAAAGACAAAAACCATATGATTTCACTTGTAAGTGGAATCTAAATGACAAACAAACAAATAAACAAAGGGAGGGTATTCAACCTGCCCATCCATTGTGAGTGTCTGCATTGACATATAAGCCAAGAATCAGGCTGGCTTTCTTTTCCTCTCAGCAAAATGGTGAGGCACTAACTCCAAAATATTCAAATATTCTGAAAGAAAAAAAGTGCCAGTTGCAAACATTGTTTTATTTATCTCATGAAATATGTATTTCCAAATGCAGAAGGCTGACCAGACACATCCTTTTCGAATGCAAACACAGACCTGCTAGCAGAAAAAAAAAGCCTTCACACCATATAGGCAAATGGGATGCGGATCACAATGGAGAAAATGCAAGAAGCCATCCAAAATCAGATATTTACCTGGACAATCTGCTGTTCACCCAGACAATGCCAGGGACTGGAAGAGGCACATGGGCAAGCAAAGGGCTCAGGCAGGCACTGCTGTGATGTGCGGGTAAGTGTTTAATAGTTGACTCCCTCAGGAAGGAATGGGGAAGATGTATCCTGATTTGTAGCATCTGCCACTTTCTGTGGTGTAAATATTTTCATGGTACCAATGTGACATGGGCTAGTTTGTATAATTCCTGAAAAATGAATACTAGGCTCTTATCAGCTGGTACAATGCTGGGCACTGCTGCCCCTTTTGTGACAATTATATTAGGTCAGGGCTATTGGGGGGAATGAAGGTTCATCAGAATGTGATTCCAGAAATTTCCTTTAAATTCAACAAGCCAGATCAATAGCATTTTCTTTCTTTAACACCCAAATATTATTGACAAATAAAATACATGCTCCTTGTCTGTGAAATACACTGTTAAAAATATAAATATTTACCCACATTTTTCTATCTCCCTTCATATTGAAATTAGATTTATTTTTTAGTGGCTCTTTGGAATAAGTGTATAATCTCTTGTTACCTGTCCTGAGTGTGATGCAGACCAACCTATTTCACGGGGAGCAGAAGAGGAAAAACACCAAGTAGAGAAAGGGATAGGCTAGAGGAGTAGAAAGGTTGCCAAGGGGATCCAATAAGATTAACCTGTAGACATGTGAGGGGCATCCTCTCACCCACCTCTCTTATTTTACAAAGTCAAGTTTACGAGGTGGAGAGAAATAGTTGAGGAATTATAATTCTGTTTCTTTTTCGTTCTCCAGGGCACCCTTTCTTGTTTTGGTCCAGGCAGCTGTGGGCTCTAAGTTCTTAGAAAATCTTCCCGTATTCCTCTGGAAGTGAGGCTGGTCAGTTCTCAGGAAGCCCACCTGAGATAAGATTTGTATTCCAGTGGTTCAGGAAGGCAGAGCTCCCAAGGGGAACTGGGAGGGAAGGAGACAAAGAAAAGGGAAGAGAGGAAGCCATACTAAGTGTGATTTCAGGCCATGTCCTGAAGCCTGATCCCCCAGGGAGCTCTGGAGTGTGAGTTAGCCTCCCAGTTGTCGCCCTCAGCCCAGGCACAGATTTAGTCGCTGGCTAGTCACATGTGGAGGCATAAATTCCAAGGCACTCGGGCTCACATCAGTGTGGGCGAAGGGCTCTGGAAGTTCAAAGGCAGTCATCTGAGGAACAGCTGTGGGTGCTGGCCATTGGGAGGGAAAGCACACTGGAGAACGGGAGCCCAAAAGTGGAAAGGGGACAGTCCAGAGTGCGAACACAAATCCCACAGGGATGCATTCGGATGAGTAAGGCAATGAGAAGACTAGGAGACTTAAAGATGTTCACTCTGTCTAGCGGCATTCATCAGCATTAAATAAGCACATGTGGACTCAGCTATCCCTGTGTGACTATTTATTGGGTCCATGTTCCCTGAAGAGATCAGAGAGTCTCTCACCTGCTCTTTTAATGACCATCATCCATCTTATCCAGCTCTGGTCTCTAGGATGTCTCTGTCCACATCTCTCCTTCCTGTCCCATCAAGTGAACAGGTGAAAAGGGATCAGCCAGCAACACCATCAACATTTATTCTATCAAGATCCACAGAATACCCAACATGCTGATGAACTGTTTGCACATCCAGGATTGCACCAAAACTCCTTTATAAGCATCACTCTTTCCTTGGCCCATCACGAATGCCCATGATGGTAGAGTGACTGAGTCCTACTTCAGGTTGGAGCAACACCATCTCCTATCACGTGACTATCATACCTGCAACATCCTGCTGGAGAGAAGTTTGAAGACACCACCACCTCCTACATCAGCCCTGCACTCGTGGGTGATGCTCTTGTTGAATGAATCACAACATCCACAGGGATGATATATGTGCTTTGGAGAATCAATGTTTTACTACAGGGTCAGCAAACTACAGCCACAGATCAAAACCTCCCACCACCTGCTTTTGTAAATAAATTTATTGGAACATGGCTGTACACATTCACATACATACTATCTAGGCCCCCTTGTGTGCTGCCATGGCCGGTTATTTCATTGTAACAGAGAAGCATAAAATATTTAACTTCTGGTCCTCTGCAGAAGTTTGTTGATCCTTGTTACCTAGGTGTGGTAGCACTCACAGGTGAATATTCAAGAAGATTGTAAACTCTGTGAGTTCTTTCTCAACCTGTGTTTCACCCAAGTCTTGAGAAAGGAGTGAATGAGGACCCTGTAGGAGACAATCCACCTGAAACTGGTCAGGTCCTCAAATCATGGGCATGGCAGAGCACAGGCTTTGCTGATGGACCAGAAGAAGGATGACAGCCCGCCTGAGGCAACAGAAGAGTCTCTGGAGACAGGTGAGAGACTCTCCGATCTCTTCAGAGAACATGGACCCAATAAATAGTCACACAGGGATAGCTGAGTCCACATGTGCTTATTTAATGCTGATGAATGCCTCATATATTTCTACAGAAATGTACCAGAGGGCCGCGAGTTTGACATGCTTGGTCTGTTCTCCCAAGCCTCCAGGCTTCAAGGGCCAGGCTAAGGTCTGGCAGAATGCATGCCACAAAAATAGGTCTTGAAAAGGAAGAAAATAAGGGTAAAGGAAAGGCAATAAAGATATGTACACTGATAATAATTTAATAAAAAAAATAATAAATAAATAAATAAATAAATAAATAAATTTCTCCTACCAAAAAAAAAAAAAAAAAGAGTAAAGGAGGAAGTAGAAACCAGAGGGGGAGAAAAGAACCAGGAGAATGAAAGTAAATAAAATCTGTCTAGTTGAATGAAACTAAAATAAAAGAATGAAAATAAAATCTGTCTAGTTGCCTTGCCATTACCAGCGCTGCAATACTAACAGGGCTTAGCTGGAGTCCTCCCAGCCAAGCATGCAGTACAACAACCAGCAAGCCTGTCTGCCTTTTTCTCTCAGGCTTCTCACCCAAAGGCCACATCATTGCAGCCATGCTTCTTAAAGTTTCCCTTTGACTCATACACCCTCAGCCCTCGCACACCGAAGCTGTAGTCCAGCTCTCCAAGCAGCCTCTTCCATCCCAAACACAGTCCACCTCCCCCAGCTCTCTGGGCCCTTTCCTCCTGACACTGGGCTCCCAACCCCAAACCCTGCCAGGCTAACGGGAGACTCCTTAGGAATGAGGGATGAGAGAAGACCCAGAACATGTCAGAATTCCACTTAGTGGGCAAGCGATAGACCAGCCTCAGCGTTCTGCAGTTTGCCTCCACACACGGCAATTTCTATCAGGATGAAATGGCTGATAACATAGAAACTGGGGATAGACTATTAGGGCTGTATGGCCTTGGGCGATTTTACTTTATCTCTCTACTTCAATTTCCTCACCTGTAAAATGGGAATGAACACTTTCCATCTTATAAGCCTGTTATAGAACAAAATGAGTTAATTACTATAAAGCACTTAGATCCATACTGAGAACATAAATCTGTATAAAAATTGTTCGTTAAATAAAACTTAATCTTTGCAAGCTCCTGGATCTTATCCCTGAGGTCAGGTCTGCTGGAATGGAAAGTTTCTAAACACTAAAATAACAACAAAAAAGTAATAAAATATTCCAAAGCCATTGATATCTTCCAAGAAAATAACACATGCAGAGGGGGGAAAATATGCTAAAAGGGTGTAGTAAAACTTGATGAGGTGGAGTGTGATATAATTCTAGAGCTTACTACAAAGCAAATACAGTCTTAAAGAATCAGCAGTGGTGTTAAAAATTAAGGGCTTACCCACATCCCATGGATGTTGCCGAGGCTCCAACCCAGTGCTCCAGGAAGCGTGGGGAGACCCATCAAGCACATCTCCCTGTCCAAAGAGCTGCCCCCTGACAGCTGGTGGTTTCTGCCGCTGAGGAATATCTGGAGGTGGGGGAGGCACTAGTGGATGCTAAGTGGTGCCATGTGTGAGGGTCACATTAATTAACTATTAATGAGCAGGCTAAGCTATTACTCATCAATATTAGCAATCAGTAATAGTTACTAAGTTGGTTAAGACCCTGCAATGACTTCCCAGTGCACAATAAACTCGCCATGATCAGCCCCAAACCCCCCTCTCCAACCCATCTTTTTCTACTCTCTGCCACCCTACTGGGCTTGACCCCTCCTAGTCCTGCACCTGGAACATGCCATGCTCATTCCCTCCCCAGGGCCTTGGCACACATCACCCTCTTGGCAGGGGGCTCCTTTCTCCTACATTAACTCTCTCTTTAATCCTAAAGGCTTCTGCCTCTCCTGACTACCCTCACTGACATAGGTACCCGGCTGCTCCTCTATTCAAGTTACTGCAAATTGTGACTTTAGATGTTCTTAATTACTTTTTTAAAATGTTGATGTTTGTCTTGCCCTACAAAGTGTTCATGAGAGGCAACATCATGTCTATGCTAGGCAGTTTAATTCTTTGTGTTCTGAGCACCTCCTATAGAATCTGACATACTGTAGGAGTTTAATAAATATCTATTAAGTGAAGAAGTGAATGAATGAATGAATGAATGACTAATTCAAAGGGAGTTATAGCAAACATAGGTCTGAGATCAACTTCTAACTCTAACACTTAATTTGCTACCTTGGGCAGCTGTGTTTCTATTTCTTTGGTTAATACATATAAAAAGTGATTAGAACAGAGTACCTGATGTGAGTGCAATAGATGTTGTTATTATTATTACTGATAACCATGTTGGTGGTCCTGGTACTATGTCTCAATTTCCTCTTCTAATAAATAAATAAAAATAATCGGGTCTCGCCTGTCTCTTGTAGACCATTCCTAAGTAAGCAAATGACAATAACTCATATTGACAAGGGCATAGATGTAGCTCTCCTTGTCTACAAGAAGAGCTCCAAGATCTCACCCCGAAGGTCTCACACTGCTGCAAAAGGTGTGTTCAAATGCCAGGAGGGCATGTGGCAGATCCAGCTCCCTGCACACTACAGCAGACAGGCAGCCTTCACGCAGGCAAAGGGGGCGACCAGCCCACACAGCATATGGACCTGCAGCGAAGCATATGGGTCAGGTCCTAGAGAAAGGGCCCCCATATGCTCCCCGAGCTGGGCCCGCCTTGCCCACTCCCAGCCTCCCCACACTTTTGGCTGGTTCATAAATCAGCCGCTTCCCACCATCCCAGTGCACCGGCTGATCCATGTGTGATTAATGTACACATTTGCCTGCAGCCTGGAGAGAACCCCAGGTACAGGTGGAGAGGAAGGAAAAGGACTTAATTGGAGTAGGGGGGGTGGAGGAGGGAAGAGGAGGTCATTCCTCATTGCCATTGAGCCAGCACTATCTTTAGAAGTCCTGGCTTTGGAAGAATGAGTTTTCTTAGAAATCTTTTTTACAGACATCCCAGGAATCTCACTGTAACCTAAGATGTTGCCTGGATCTTACCTGCGAGGCCTCAGCAAGATCCTTGCTCCATTCCATTCAGCCCCACCCTCCATGACCTTCCTGGGCCTCTTCATTGAAACTTAAATGTGCATTCAGATCCTGAAAGGAACCAACAGGCTGGAATCCCCAGAGACAGTGAGATTAGATGTGCCAGGCAGCAAATCCACTCAAGTGTGTTGTAGACCAATATTTTGTGCTCACCAGAGGGCAAAAGGTTTTATGCAGTTGCCACAGGAAGGGAGGGCTCCAGGGCCCCATGAGCTGGTGCAATTGGAGTAATTCTGCTCTGACTTTGTTGTACATGGTAGGCTTTTCAAGCAAGACTTAGTTTTCATTGGTAAGGATTCCATGGCTAAAAAGTTGAGACCTACTCAAATTAAAAATGCTGTAGATACAGTAAGGAATATTTCTTTTTTTTAAAGCATAATATTGACAAAACCAATTTGGCTCAGTGGATAGAGCATCGGCCTGCAGACTGAAGGGTCCCAGGTCCAGGGCATGTATTTTGGTTGCGGGCACATCCCCAGTAGGGGGTGTGCAAGAGGCAGCTAATCGATGATTCTCTCTCATCGATGTTTCTAACTCTCTGTCCCTCTCTTTTCCTCTCTGTAAAAAATAAGTAAAATACATATTTTAAATAAATAAAATGTAAAAAAATAATAAAATAAAATAAAAATAAAAAGCACAATATTAAAATTAAAGATGGTTGCCGTTCTCTGGGCAGGAGACAGGGCAGCATTAAAATAAAGTCCCTAGGTCACTTTTTTATCTTGTGGTTGAGTGACCTTGAGGGAGAAATATTTCTCCCTGAGCCTCAATTTCTTCATCTATGAAGTGAAGATAATAAATGGTAATGGTACCTGGCTTCGAGGGCCACTGGGGAGACTGAAGGAGATTGACCAGTGCACTGCATTTGCATAATGCCTAGAATCTAATTAATAGTCAATACATATTTGCTATTATTTTTCTTCTTATTCTACATGTCACTCACTGTGCTGAAAACCTTATTTGCATTATCTTTAGCCCTCACTCCTTATTACATGAAAATTTATCCTAATTTTATAGATTAGGAAACTGAGAGTAAAACCTTGGCCTTGAATGATTCTAAAACAGCTACTAATATTATAGAGAACAGGTGTTCTGGGGAACCTACAATAGTTTGATAACCATCCATCTAGCTGTATTTATACTCTCTGTTCCTTTTCCATGCATTTATCCTTCTATTCCATCTATCTATCCATCCATCTATCCATCCACCCATTTAACTACACAATCTACACTGTAGGATTTTCATGTAAAATGAAATAAATTATCTAAAAGGTTTTGCTGACTGCAAAGTGTTCTCTCCATGTTAAGAAAAAAATTAACCACACATCTCAGCTTACTTAAAATTCCTAGCATGGTTATTAGTAGCATCCCTTTATTTAAGAAAGGTTTCATTTGAAGGATAGACCCTAATTATAAAAATGGTGATGATAGTAGTGTATTTACATTAGTTTGTCTGTAAGGAGAGCCTACTTCTCCCTTTGTAGAAGTTTAGAGCCCAAGTTATGGACAATAATGTCTCTGAGCACATGTTGAAGTATGGACTGTTCTCCTTTACTTGCAAATAATCCACACAAAACAGCCCTAGAGTATGACCAGGTTTAAGAGATGAATTATTAGTGGTGATGGCAGAGGAGGTGAGGGCAGCTGGGAAGGACTGTCTGTGGGATTGATTTTTTATTTACTAACAGACCTGAAATTGTACAGTCTTGAAACTGTAAGGGTTAAGAAATAATTTTGTTGTACAGTTGTTGTCTAGAAATTAATTGGAATAACTCATTCATTGTAATCGCATGGAATTAAAAAATCACGTGTGAACTATTATTGAGTTCTAGTTATTATTCCGCAGTTAATTGGCTCTGGCATCTTGGGAAAGTCACTTAATCTTCTGGGGTACTTAATTCCCTCATCTGAATAACATTTGCCCTCCTTGATTTTTCAGAGGTGGTATAAGGCATGTATTGGTTACCTTTTGCTGTGTAACAGCCATTCTATAATTTACTGGCTTTAAACAATCATTTTATTTCTCTCTTAATTCTGTGGTTGGGCTGGATTTCTGGTCTAGGATCAGAATGGGGATAGGTCAAGTGCTGCCTGGTTTAAGATGACCTCTTACATATGTCTGGTCCCATTTCAACCAGGCTGTTGGCTCGATAGCCTCAGTTTTCCTTCATGCGACTTCTCATTCTTCAGCAGCTTAGCTCAGGTTCACTCCTGGTGGCTTCAGCTTTCCAAACATAAGAGAGTAAGCTCCAATTCTCCCTGTGTAGAACACTTTCTATGCATTATCTTTAGTCTTCCCATTTCTATTACAGATAGGTAATTTTTAGATGAGGATCCTGAGTGTAACTTCTTGTAAGTCTTTCAAGTTTCTTCCTAAATCATGTTTACTGACATCTCCTTGGACAAAGCAAGCCACACCCAGATTAAAGAAATGGGAAACTGACTCCATCACTGGGAACACAGCCACCTCACATTGCTAGGGCTTGGAAGCAGGGAAGAAGAGAATTTGTGATCATGTGAGATAAGTGAGCTATTAGGAAAAACTTCTGAAGAATGTGTGTAAACTGATATTAGAAAACTAATAACATCAGTTTCTGAAAGGAGAGCCCCCTCCAAAGCATTTTGGGAAGCCATAAGAAAGTGCCTCTTATGTGCTAATTAGAGGACACCATCAGCCCTGGCCAGTTTTCTCAGTGGTTATAGCTTTGACCCACACACGGAAGGCAGAGGATTTGACTCCTGATCAAGGGGACATACCTGGGCTGAAAATTCAATCCCCAGCCCTGGTCAGGGGGCATTCAGGAAGCAACCAATCAATGTGTCTCTCTCACATCGATGTCTCCCTTTCTCTCTCTTTCTCTTTCCCCATCCCTCCTTTCCTTCCCCTCTCTTTAAAAAATGCTAAAAAAAAAAAAAAAGCTATGGACAACTATAGATGAGGATGAACAATAAGAAAAGGTTAAACTTTACTTTTCAAGTCTTCCTACTCTCCTTCTGGGAAAAAATGGGGGCTCTCCTGTGAAAGGCAGAACAAGTCTGAGTGTAATTTTAATCTCTGTCTTCAGTCCACATGCCCTACCCTGAAGCCAAAAAGGCAAGCTCTCAGCAATAATTCAGATTTCACAAGATCAAGGCAGAATCCCTGCTTCCTTCTGTCTTTCAGCCAAAAGTGCATTTTGTAGGTTAGTTAAGGTGCCCCCCCCCAAATCTATCTAAATATTTCAGTTTCTGTCTGAATGTTTGCCAGCCTGTTGAGGGTGTTGGTAACAATGAAGATTTTCTTAAAACTGTGTTTAGAAAGAATGTGAGTGCATGCAGATGTATAGGTGTTTTTAAAAGTCTGCATAAGTGAACTCCTGATGCAGGATATGTCTGTGCTGAGGGCAAAGGCTGTCTTGTGCAAGTCTTGTTAAGAGAGTGACTGCCTGAAAGCCAGACCTGGATTATCACAAATGGATGCAGAGGGAGGCTAAAAATCAGGCCTCCTGCCCACTCAGCAGTTCTTGGCGCTGGCCCCATCTCCACCATCTAATGCCGTCCCTGCATTAGATGCTGCAAACACAATTGACTTCTATTACTTATAAAGCCAACCACTTTACTTCATTGAAACATTTAGGATGGACTTCAGAGAGTTCGGAGAGGCTGGCCAGCACAACCAGCCACAACCAGTCCATCGCTCTAGCCACCACTCAGACTGCATAACAAGATAAGAATATGCCTTCATTCTACATTCAGCAGCCAGTCTCCATTAGCAGATGGTTTTTAAAGGCTGTTATTTCTTCATTTGAAAGGTCTTATCCAAATACCCACATCCCAAAATATTCTGTTCTTGTCATTTATTTATCAGATCCCTATTCAAAGCGCCATTTCCACAGTAGGCTCAGGAATATAAAGATGGATTATATATCAATGAAACCGTCAGGATGCCCGCAGTATATCCTGGGAAATGGAGAGGCAAAGAAATAGAAATGACATAATGGTATTTATGCTGTTATGGTTACAAAACAAAATTGTTTGCAGCTTAACAAGGAAGGTAAGAGAATGGAGAATGGCTTCAAAGTTTAGTGTTTGAACTAAATCCTAAAGGGACTTTGATTTTTAGGAGGAAAAAAATGGGATGAAGAATACTCTGGCAAGAGAATATTGAAGAAGCATAAAGAAGTTGAATTCAGGCAGATCTTTGGTTAAATTCTGTGACTACTTGCTTTACCTTGGGTGAGTTATTTCATCTTCCTGAATCTTAGATGCCCGCTCTCCAAAACAGAGCTAATTGAGCTTCCTAGAACTATGGTGGAAACCAATTAATTCATATAATCAAATAACTGAGAGGAATGTGACTCGTGGCAGACAGTCATTACATGGTGCCTGTTATTATGAGTTTGGTATGGCTAGAGCTGCAGGGCAGGAAGGCCACAAAGGGTCTTGGGGGAGGGGATTTATCCTGTAGACTAAGGCTCCCATTGATGGTTTTAAGCCTAGGAGAGATATGGCTATGTTTAAGTTTCAAACAGATGCCATTCATGATGAGGTTAGAGATGACCTAAAGGGAAAGCCAAGAAGTAGATGACAAAACCATGGTAAACAGCTTCCCCTTGCTTGTAAAAGGGTAAGATCTTTTAAAATAAACCTGTCACAAATCCTTATTCTCCATCATGAAGCAAGTAACTACCTTTAAGTTTGTGGCATACATCCTGTTGCATTTTTTGTTGGATGTAAGAAATTCTTCCTCACCCTGGAGAAATTGACTTACAGATTAACATAAAAATCATGAGGCCTGAGGAGGGTCTCTTTCTACTCATAGTATTTTATCTTCTCATCTTCTCTACCCCAGGACCTGCCCAGAGCCATTCTAACACTGGATTGAAAGCAAGAGTATTTCTCTGGAATTTTATCCTTTACCTTCAAAAAGCCCCATCTGTGGGAGAACCAAGGAAAACTGTTTTCCCAACATGCCCTCAGAGTGTGTCCTTCATGCAGAGAAAATATAAATTTTAAAGACAGTGCATGAGGGAATGCAATGGTCCTCCATCATGGAGCTCAAACATCATCTCCTTGGAAACAGTCTGAACCTGAGCCCAGATGACCACTCCCACCCCTTTGGACACTACTAGCATCTACCACCTCATTTGTTCATAACACTACAATTAATTCCTTGTTGATGCCCGTCTCCCCAACCAGTCCAGGAACTCTTCCAAATCTGAGATGAGATATAATCTATACACTTACTTGTATCATGAAGCACAATACCTGACACTTACTAGATAGGATACAAGGTTTGTTGAACAATTAGACATGGTTCTAATCTATTTCAAGTAGCCCAGTTTTCATTAGGGTGAGGTGGGGACTTAAACACCACCAGGGATATGAATCTATAAGTCAGAGAACCTCAAGGGCCAATTACTCCCCTCTCTGCTGTCGGAACATGTGAATAAGAATGCTGCTCACTCACAGAGCCCATGTGGATTAGTCAAGATTAGGTATGTGTAGATGCTGTTTCTGGCAGAAACTCAGAGCTGTGGGGAGAAGACTGTGAGCTGCTCATCCTTCATGTCATCAGTCTCCTAGGTGAGTGGGGATGTTAGTTGAATTTGAAGTACCCTGACTCACGTGGGCTGGAGCTGCGATTGATGGGTGTACATGAGCCTCCCTTGACTCTTCATTCTCTCTGTGGAGAGCAGGTTTCTTAACTTTTTCATTTCCTAAGGCAGGAGTCAGCAAACTGTGGTCTGCTGGCCAAATCCAGTCCACAGTCTGTTTTTATAAATAAAGTTTTATAACTCCATTGAAATAAATAAACAGTCACATTCCTTTATTTATATATTATCTTCAGCCACTTTCACTCTAGAGCAGAGCAGGAGAGTTCAACAACTGCGGTAGAGACTGGGTGGTCTGCAAGGCCCAAAACACTTACAAAGCTTTCACAGAAGATGCAGGCTTTGCTCTGGAACTTGATCCAGCTGTAGTGGTGGTCAAGACATGTGCAAGCTCCATGCTGAGCACTTGCTGCCCACCATCTTATTTAATCCCCACTAACAGGTGGCCACTATGATGAAGCCCATTCTATAGGTTAGCTCATTTATAGAGCACCTACTGTGTGCTGGTCTCTGGACTAAGCACTGGCACCCTCAAGGCAAGGCAAACACAATTGCTTCCCTATATCAGTGATTCAAGGCCTCTGAGCTCTGGCCCAAAGCAACTCTCATCCATCACCTTTTGAATGCTCCTCCAAGTGACCCCTCCCATACTCTTTTGTGTTTTTTTTTGAAAGCCTGTGCCCCCCACTGAAGAGCCCAGACAAGAACCATGTGTTCAAGGAAAACCCAAAACTGATGGGTCAAGTGGCTTTAAGCTGTCAGAGGCACATCCTCTTCATGCCACAGTCACACCATCCACATTCTATCAGTGGGTGCTTGCCACAACTGACTGACCAGCCTGGGGGTCAGACCTGGGGGTCATCTCCTACTGAAGACCCTCTGGGACAAGGGGACTGAGAACCAGCCCAGGCTGAGCCTCTCAGCAGTGACTAGATCTCTGGGCCACACCCTGGGCAAGCCCTTCTACTGGATCCTGACTGATGAGGTGTTAAGCAACATCTGTCCCATCCCATGGAGGGTGGCTGGGACTCCTTATGGCAGCCATGCCATCGGCTTTGGCTGCTCTTTGCCTAGCTCCTCTGGAGGAGCCCTGTTTACTCTCTCTTTGTTTTAAATGGTCCATGATGAAAAATGCTCACAGTGCTGAATCGCTGTGTGGGAGGAAGACAGAGGGAGAGGAGGCAGGAGGAAAGGCCTGAGTGCCCCAGCCCCGGCTGCTCAGAGCAGGTCCTAATTAGCAGGCAGGCTGGCAGAGCAGCGCTCCGCAGGATGCCCGATCATTAGCGCTGGCACAGCACACACCCCGACTGTAGCATGTGGCCACTGGGCCAGGCTGGCACCACGTGGACCCTGCTCTTGGCTGCCACATCAAAACAGATGTTCACACACGGGGCTTTTGTTTTTGTTTTTTGTTTTTGTATTTGGGGAGACTTTTTTTTAAAGCATTCTGTGACCTTGTGCCAAAATAAAGGGTTCTGATGGGTCAAGACGGCAAGAGAAGTCAAGAGAGATTTACAGGGTGCTTATGTGGGCTCTTGGGTGGAAAACAGAGAGGAGATGTCAATAAAAGGCAGATTGCTACTGGGAAATGAGAAGTTGACCAAGAGGTCCCGTCCAACACTGCCCTTATTAATATTGGGAATACTCCAGAACCTACCCCCCGCCTTAGTCAGCACATGTGTGGGTACAGTCTGCAGGGCCTTCTGAGCATCTCACAAATATGGCCATTTCTCTGCACACTCATTGTTATGACCCTGACCCAGGCTCTGTGGCTGTTCACCTACATCAGGAGTTGGCAAATAATCATTCATTAGAATAGTCTGTATGCTCCCATATGTGCTCACATATGTAGATTTCCACAGAGTGCCTTCTCCCTGTGCACAAGTGAATCTCCATTTCACTAATGGGAAACCAGAAGGAAAAAAATATGTTAAATGTGTCACTGGGTATTTCAGAGTCAATGGAGCCACATCTAAATCTTCACTGTGGGCTTCCTGCATCCTGTTCTGGACCCCGTGCAAACAGGGTGCTGAACCCCTCCTCACCCCACCCCCCCAAAAAAAAGAAAAGAAAAGAAAGAAAGGGAGAGGGGGCATGTCAACTGGCCAGCAAGAGAATAGAATTTTTTTAAAGCAGGATTATTGTGGAAAAGCCAAGAGGTGCCATCACTGTATTTCTAACATCAGAATTTCGTGCATATTCTAAAAGTGGATTAATACAGCAAACCAGCCCGCGCAACTTGGCATAGAAAACAAAGGTACGTAACTTCTATTTGAGGATTGGCCGTGAAACGGGGCCCACATGACATTAAAACGTTCAATCAAACTTTTATTTGTCCAGATGTCGGACCATATATCAATAATACCAACAACTGGTTTGACTAATGTTTTAAATTTAATTGACCAGATGTTCCAGTGGTAGGTGTCTTAATGAGTAGGAGGAGTGTTTGTGGAATTGAATCAAACTTCCCTGGGAATAGCCAGCCTTGCTGGGAACAGCGACTTAACTGTTGCTACTGCAATTAACCGGAGCTCATCAGGAGTTTTGCAATTATCTCACTTGCACGCTAGTCCTTTAGAGAAGCATGCTCTTCCCCTGGTAAGCTCAGAGAAGACGGATTGTGCCTTCGTGGTGATTCCCCCAGAAGCTGACCCCAAAACATGTCAAGAGCAAATTTAGAAGCCATCAGTAAACCAAACACAGGTTAAGCACAGACAAGATCGTTTCTCAGAGTGGAAATTAAGAGACAGCAGTCTCCGAGTCAGTGTAAGGTATGTCACTTACTTTAAGTGTGATCATAGAAACAGCAATGTATATGTAGGGCTTACTAAGTGCTTTATACAGATTCATTTCTTTTAGCTCACACAGCAACCTTCAGCTATTTCACAGATGAGAAAGTCCCCAGTTACCGAGGTACGAAGTGTCAAAGGTGAGATCAGTCCTAGGCACCCTGGCTCAGAGCCTGAGCTGTCAGCCACCCCCTACATTGTGTGATCCGGAACTTGTTAGAAGCTTCATGTCATCAGCTTCCTCGTCTCTGAATGCAGTGCCAGTCTTAGAGGAGAGCCATAAGATAAATTAGGAGAGGATGTGGTGTCTATGTGGCATTCTGCGCTCTATGAGCTGAGTGTCCCACACATGTTAGTTTCTACACCCATGTACTACAACCAGAGCTGATTGTCAGCATTTATGTGCTCTTGCCTGCTCTCTAGGGGCTCTCCAAGCCAATGAACTGACCAGGGTCCTCGAGGCCCTGTGGCTTCCCTTTTACACAAGAGCACTCAGCCCTTAGCTGCTCAACCCTGTGGTAGAGGAGGCCAGTGATCACCCTAGCATGGTTCCTTTCTTAGCATCTCCTGTCACCTTTTCCACAACACTATCTATCCATGTGACTCACATCAATGTGAGACTTAAGATTTATAGATATGGAATGGGCTGACAGGAACTGGCCTGAAACCCACACATGCTTGGGAGTGGGACCATCTCTAGGACAAAGCAGGGTCTTCAGGGAATGTGTGGCATGAGGACTGGCATTAGGGGGAGGGGGAAAGGGTCTCTCAGGTGAGTTGGTGGCAGTCTGGCAAAGATGTGTGGAAGTAGTTGAGTCTGGATAAAAATTTGGCACCAGGTACTGTGGGGTTCAGCATCCAGATTTTAGGCCTAGAGAGGTGGTCTGACAAGACCACAGCAGATCCAGCCAGGAGTAGATAAAACATACATCCAGCAACACTCGGAGATGAGGCTGCCATTGCTTTGGGCATGTGTTGAACATGAGAGAAGAAGGAAGTACATGCAGACAGAGAGCAGTAATGACGATGGTGGTGATGAGGGGTTGCTGATAACATGAAGGGAAGCAGAGAGAGAGCAGAAGCAGGATGTGCTGTCTGACAACTCTGGGTTTCCCCAGGTCTGGCTCTGCTTCTTGCAGCAGGTTCTGGATTGAAGAACAGCTGGATGTCCATGACCTTGTTTATGTCTCATGGCAGCTCTTCCGGGGGTAGTGGTAAAGGGAAACTGAGTCCAAAGGAGGTCAGGTTACCAAGGTCAAACATTGACAAGTTGGGCCTCAATAATGGCCTTGTACATGCTAGACCAGATGCCTTTGCTGTGAAGGAAAAAAGAGAGTTCTAACCTGCCCATTGCCAGCAGTTCCAACTGTCACTGTGTGTGGCTGCGAAGTGTCAGAGGATGGAGGTGACACTGTAGGGAGGGGTGACCCTTGGCAGGTTGGCCCCTGAGGCCCATCCAATTCCAAGGTTCACATGTATACAACATATACAGGGTGGTGCATAAATATGTTTATAGTTATGAGTACACAAAACAGAGTTTATTCTCATGTAATTATTTTTTAACTCTTGTATTATTTTCCATTGGAACAACTGTAAATCTACTTTTGTCCATCAAGTATTTATAAAACACTATCCTAAACTCATAATCCTGTCAAATCTCCAGACATTGTATAATCACATATACACACTCCATCTTCCTGTTGCAATAGGGTCCTGCTGTGCAGGGCAGGACAGGAGTGCCAAGAACCTAGAACCTCAGGAGCAGCCTTCAACCAATGATGGACAGAATTAGTGGATAAACACCCCAGCAACCTCAATCCTGGGAGCTCTGAGGCAAGAGCCACATAGCATCTCAAAGATATTTGGTGAAATGAGCGTAGGTGCCCATAAGAGCAACCTGTACACCAGTGGATTCTACTCTGACTTCCTTCTCTTCCCTTCTGACTCTCTTTCCTGAGATCCCTTTCCAAATCAACTACTTGCACTCACATTCTTGTCCTGTGGTGGACTCCTGGGGAGTGTGGGGTCCTCCCTAAGACAGTTGGCTAACTGGAGCAGGAAAAGATGGCAAGAATGACCCTCCCAGTGGAGAGCATTAAAGGGAGATATAAGCAAAAGATAAGGAAAAAAGCTAGCAATGATTAACAACACTTCCTGCCTCACATGTAATCAGTCTCTTATCCTCACATTCCCCCCAAAATTTTCAGATTGTAAGACTCTTGGTATTGCTGAGTCCTTATGTGACATCTGCACAACCAAGAACTTCCAAATTCGTATTGTCTGCAGACTTCATTAGAGAGCCACAGACTGTCTCCCCTTCCTCCTATTTGGAGCAGCTTTGTGATAGGAAAGCCTGGGCAAGAGCCCCACCTCCCTCACACTAACCTGGACTTGGCCTTGGGGGCGGGTCGGGGTTGGAGGCATCTGTAGGCGCTCTGACTGACTTTTAATGAACATTAATGCGGAGGAGGAGATTGGTTAGAGCAAAATTTGCTTCAAATTAGAGCTGGCAAAGCAGAATTCAGTTATCCACAGAAAGAGCAACTTGTGAGCAGGCCAAGATTATCACGCTGTCATCAATCAGGGAGAAAGAAAAACACGCCTTCCCTTGCCTCCCCTCTCCTCCTCCTCCTTCACTCACTAATGCGTTCCAGCCTCAACCATGGAATGTTTTGTTTAAGGAAAAAGTTGTTGGACATAATTAGTAATTCTATTATAGCAATATATCTTTTATCTAAATAAACACAACCTGCTTTCCCACCATGAGAAATTATGTGGTGGGGACAAAAGGAAGGCTGAAATTGGGGGGGAGGGGGGTACCCATGGAATTTGCCCCTGGTAGGGAGAGTCCTAGAGTCAGGACTGCTGCCTCAGGGCAGCCTGTAGAATCAGCAGCTGCACTGATAGGAGGTGTCTTATCAGAGGCTGAGTCAGCTCAGCTGCTTTGCTCTCACCCCTGGCAACATGCCAGTGAGGCATCTCTCCTGCTACCCTCTCTGGTAGAGATGCCTCCTCCTTTCCAGTAGAGAACCCTGAAGAATGCACAAGAGCAGAAACTAATGTCAGTTAGAAACCCATCTTCTTTAGGGAGAGCAGGAAAAAGTGTATGAGAAGAAGTAGCAAGACTCAAACACATGCATGGGACTTGTCACCCAAAAACATTTTCATATTTAGGATTTTATTAACCTGCCTGGCGATCTCTATAATTTGCTCCTAAAGTCCCTCTGCTGGTAACAGGTGTACAGAGCACCAGGCTATAAGTAAGAGAGGTCAACTGCAACATTTCAAAAGGTTAAACCAACAAATCCCACAGCAAAAAGTCATCAGGTTCCTTCACTTCCCTACCTCTTTCTATCAGAAAACACTCAAATTTTCCTCTGAGCTGTGGGAGACAATTACATTTTACTTCAACTACCAAATGTTCATTTCATACATAAAAGAATTTTTTAATATTATAAATATAATACAGATTTATCTTATTATCCTCCCAAATATATGTGAAATCACACTGAATAGACAACCTCATGACCTGTATTTGTTTTCACATTTACTGCATATCTCCCCATTACATTATCAACATAACAGACATCATTTTAAGTGATTCTGTTATATGCCACAATAATTTGACATAATACATTTAACAATTCTCCTGCTGTTGGAAACTTTGGTTATTTCCAACCTCTTGGTAATATGAATAAAACTGTAGTTAACAGCTTTGAGCATGAATTTTTTCTGCATTTTAGATAAAACCGGACAGAGTGCATCTAATGCTAGAATATTAGTTGTACTATATTTTTTATCAACACTTGTTCTTTCTTCTATATATTTTCAATGGATAAAAACATCCCATATCACTTAGTGTTATGGAAATACCCCAAAAGAAGTTTGCTACAGTCCTAACTCTTAGGACCTGTGAATGTGGCATCAAGGTATTTGGAAATAGGTTCTTTACATATTTAATCAAGTTAAGATGAGGTGCTTAGGGTGGGCCTTACTCTCATGTGACCAATGTCTTACTAAGAAAGGGGAAATTTGGACACAGACAGACACAGAAGGACAGCAGCGTGGAGACAAAGGCTGACATTGGAGTTACGCTATAATGAGCCAAGAAATTTCTGGGGTTACCAGAAGCTTGGAGAGGCAAGTTAGGATCCTTCATTAAAGGCTTTGGAGGGAGTATGACCTTGCAACACCTTGATTTCAGGCTACTACCCTCCAGAACCATCAGACCATACATTTATATTGTTTGAAGCCACACAGTGCTTGGCTATGGCAGCCCCAGGAAACTGACACACAGTTCAAACCCATTCCATGACCTACAGTCACACATGACCTGGCATTTGACATTTCATCTTCATCTCCTGACATTTAAAACAAAATAAAACAAAACACACCCCAAAAAAATGGAATGGCTTTCCTAGATCTGAGTGATGTCTCTCCCAATTCAGTTTCTTAGAATCGCTGTCCCCTCTGCCCATTGTTCTTGTACATCTTATATCTACAACGTTCTCCTCCTTCATGTCACAGTTTAAGTGGCTCTGGCTCTAAAAGACCATACCTGATTTCATCCTTGGATTCGCCCACCCCCATGCCTGCATTATCTTAGCCACAGGGCTCCACTGATTTACTCCATAACACACCAGGACCTGTATTTCTTCATTTCTTTATCTGTTGACTTTGTTTTTAATAGCTTACCTTCATGCCAGCTGCAGAGACCTTATCTGTCAGCTTCCCTCACCTCCCGCCCTTGCTTAGCACAGGACTGGGCACAAAGCATTGTCCAAGTGAGTATTTGTCAAGACAATGAATGCACGTTGTGATCAGGGGATTTAGTATGAGCATAACCATGTAAACCAAAGAGTACTGTGTCTTCTCAGAGTGCTGAGCATGGACATATAGAAGGAGAGAGGAGGGGGCCACTCTGCTTGGAAGGGGTCTCATCAAGGATCTTTTAAAATGTCCACTGGGGCATTTGGACTTCATTTTGTATGAAAATGGGAGTCACCAAAGATTTTTGAGTTGTGACCCAGATGACCTGTGCTTAAGGAAATCTCTCAAGTAGGAGCACAGTGCATACTTAAGACAGTTGGATAACTGGAGCCAGGGAGACCAGCAAGATAGCTATTAAGATGTTCCAGGTGAAAGGTGAAGGGAGCTTGACCCAGGACAGGAGCAGTGGGGATGGAAAAGGGCAGAGATGCGAAGGTTGAACTGACAAGAGTTCAGAAGGTGATTGCTTGTGGGAGCAAAGGGATTTGGAGGCTGAGATACAGCTTGTTTCTCTGGCTGGAGTGACTGGACATGGGGAAAAGGCCCTCAGTATCTGCAGGAGGTAGCTTTCATGGAAATATGTCAAAAAACTAAGATGTTTTTCTGGTTTTTTAATAAATTAAAAGGCTCAAGCTTAACTAGCATGGCCAGTTGCAATTTTAATAGTTTCTTACTTAAAATACAAAAAGTAAGAATTGATTCTTTTACATATCCTTGCTCTTTCAAGGAGGGGTTGGCTACCTGGACCACAGGGGAAGCCATCAGACTGCAGCCAGCCATGCAGGGCCAGCAAATAGCCCAACTCTTGAGCCAAAACCACTTCACTCAGGACTGCTTGGAGACCTCTCCCCTCCCACTGAGTTGGGATGAATTTTTAACTCACTATTGATCAGGCAATTTTAAAATCAATTTTAATTAAATGAAAGATTTCTATCAGGATTGCCTCTTTCTGGGCAGTAAATTGGACCTTGTAATAACACTTACATTGGAACATCTCTCATTCAAGTAACAGAGTCCATCATAAATAAGTGAAGACCTTCTCCTGATTATGCATTGGGGGAACTGAGGGTGAGGTTTTGCTTGAGGTCCCAGCAGTAGTGGGGATAGAAATTGAGAACTTGCATTATGGAGATCAAATCCCACTAGCATCACTCTTAGTCTCCAAAGTCTCTTTCTTTATACATGGAAGAAAGAGAAAATAGATCCTTGTCAGTTACAAAGAAGAGCAAATTGAGAGTATTTACTGGCAATGAAGAAGCCAGTGTACTGAATGGTGTGCATAGTTCATTACCCAAAGGCATCTTCCTGTTTAGAAATGGTCACACTTGGTTGGCTTGTAGAAATATTGCCCCAACTGGGAGAGCTCCTCTTAGCTCACCTCTTTGTATGTCACTGATACAACCCTGTACCTTGTCTTACAGCACAGTTTATACCTTACATTGGCCAGAGCATTTGTTATCAGAACATCTGTTTCTATTGGACCTTTTCACATCACCCATCAGCAGCCCTTTCCATTGCTGACCCAGCCTGTGTTAGGCCCTCCACCAATCATGTAGGATACAGGTTTTACCTTGCTTCTCCAGTGGTCCAGTGTCCTCAGCTGGACTACTCCTTCAGATGACAGGCCAGGAGATGGACCTAAATCTTGTATCCCAGTTGCTGTCAGATTTTACTTTAGTCAAATTTATTAAGATCTATTTTTATATATCAAAATGTACCTATTTGTGAGCAATTCTGTGAAATTTGACAAATGTATAGTTGTGTAAACACCACCACCACAATCAAGATATAGCACAGCTCCGTTATCCTGCCCCTCCCCAAAATTCCCTCATGTCCTTTTGTAGACAGACAACCTATCCTCAGTCCCTGGAAACCACTGACCTGTTTTTTGTTCCCACAGTTTTGACTTTTCTAGATTATCATATAGTTAAAATCTATAGTGGTTCATCTTTAGAGTCTGGCTCTTTGTACTTATCAAAATGCATTTGAGATTCATCTCTGCTGTTGGGTATACAGGTGTTTCTTCCTTTTCATTGCTGAATAGTATTTCATTGTATGGATATGCCACAGCTTGTTTATCCATGTTCCAGTTGAAGAATATTCAAGTTCTTTCTAGTTTGGCATGACAATTATTAAAGCTGATTTAAACATTCATATACAGGTTTTTGTGTTAACATGTATTTTCATTACTCTTGAGTAAATATGCAATAGTGGGATTCCTGGGTGTGGTGATAAATGGGCACATGTCTAAGAAATAGCTGAAGTGTTCACCAGAGTGGCTGTACCAATTTTGCACTCCCACCAGCAATGTACAAGAGTTCCAGTTTTTCCTATTCTCACAGAACTTAGTAACTAGTTTTTTTGTTTTTCATTTTGATAAACACAATGCCTGAGATTTTAGTTTGCACAAATGGACGTCACACAGTTTCTCACCTTTAGCCACACTGTCAGTCATCTGCTCACTTGCCATTCCTCCTTCTTCCTTGTGAACAGAAGCCAGATTTTGGTCATCCTCATCCTAATGGCCATGTCCTTCAGGGTTAGGTGGACATACTCTCCCACCACACTCCCAATCAGTGGGTGAATCCTGTTTATCTCCCCTTGAACACTTATGGTGTGTCCACTCTCTTGCTATGCTGCCTCAGTAAAAGGTTTCATCAAGTATAAATGTTTCAGAATCAAGAGTCAGGATGCTTGGGTTTAAATCGTGATGTTGATGCTTACAAGCTACTGACCCTGCATAGCTACTTAAACTTTCAGAGCTTCTGGTCCTCTGCACAAATGAGGACAATTGTAGAACCTAGCTCAAAAGTTACTATAATATAATAGTTAAATAAATCAATGCAGGGAAGTTCTTAGCCTTGTGCCTAGCAAGTAAATGTTATCATTATTATATTATCCAATGCTTTCTCATTCCCTGCTTTTTCCTGATTATATGTAGTATTGAAGAGGTTTATACCCCCAGGCAAGATGTATTTGAAGACAATTAACCAGATTAATATCTCACACAGACATTTATAAACCATTTACTAGTCTCTTAAACAAATAAACAAATCTAAGAAGACTCCATTCTCTAAAAAAAAAAAGTCACTCCTTTGGAAGGATCATTCTAATAGGCTTATTGAAGAGATGTTGGACTAGCTGGGTTTTTTTTGTTTGTTTGTTTGTTTTTTAATTCAATGTTTACCTGATGTGGATGTGCACAGTTATACACATGTGGCAACCACATCAGACGCTGTCATTGGTGAACAAGGCTGGGCCTGCAATGGTTTCTTCTCTGGGCACAAGGCCAGCCTGGGCTCTGTCATGGCCACCAGGACTCACACCTATTAAAGATAAGAGCCTTCTCTTCCCCATAAAACTAAAGGGTATGATTTCTATTTTGAACTACTTATTCTTTACTCTAGGTGGGTGATGAGACATCTATCTTCTTGTACAAATAGCTTCAAGAGTAACTAAGTCTTCAAGATATTACAGAAGTGTTTCTCAGAAAGAGGACCACCATCTCTATTTGGGCCATCTAGAGGTGGGTTCAGGAATCTGATACTTAACAAGTTTATTTGGTGATTGTTGTACAATCTCAAGTTTGAAAATTACTGCTTTGATCAGTTAGCAAAAACCCATTGGTCAAATTCTGCTCGCTGCCTGGTTTTGTAAATAAAGTTGTATTGCAACAGAACCATATCCATGTGCTTACACATCGTCTATGGCTGCTTTCACATTAAAACAGCAGAGTTGAGTAGTTGTGACAAACACGGTATGATCTGGGAAACTTAAAATATTTACAACTTGGCCCTTTACAGAGAAAGTTTACTAACCCTGCTCTCAAGACAATGCCCTCTGATATTTGCAATTAAAGTCATAGTGTGGGAAATAGGTCTGTTACGGTGCATTGTTACCCCTTCCTTCATTCTTGTGTACATGTTATTTTAAATAATATATAAATAGTAATGTTAAACTATCAGCACATACATATTTGCATCTACTGCAGACCAGGCACTATGCTATGTGTTGAAAACACAGTGATCCCCATGGAGCCCTTAAGATGTTTGTAGGTATGACTTATTTCATCAAACCTTAGTCACCATTGATTAAAGACATTATTATTTTATGCACTATTCAGAGGCGGGGGGGGGGAATTCTACCACTTAAATCACGACACAGTATTTCCTTATGCCTTAGAAATTTTATTTTCCAATTATTAAAAAGCTCTTTTAGATTTATTTTATTGCTTTCAGCACACATAAAAAATTATATGCTGGTTAAAAATTGTATTACTGGTTAAGAGCTAGTCTCTGGGGTATCCTTCCAGGTTGCTGACCCCCATTCTGCAAGTTACTTGCAGACATTCTCTTGATCTTATCAGAAAATACCAAAAAAAAAAATGTTCAGGCCAAGTTCACTTATGTCAGTGGTAACAATTATGTCACAACTGCCACCTAGCCAATAGTGCTTGTGAGAAGCCATTAATCACAAACCATTTTCAGATATGTTAAATGAATTTTAAAATATGTGTGTCATAGAATTGATAAGATATAGTTTATTGCTTGATGAATAAGAAGTCAAGGGATATAGGCTAGATGCTAGCAAAAAGATGAGTTGAAGGAGGGCTGGCCAAAAGGAACAGGGCAGTGTAGAGCTCCCTCTCTGAGACAGGAAGAACTAAGAATGCCCTCTAGTCATCCCTGGGTTCTCATGACACTGTACCACAGGTACATCAACCAGTTGTCTGTTTCTGTTGGAGACTGGGATCTCCTGCAGGGCGCAGGCATGGCCTCGTTCACCTCTGACCTCTCAGAGACCTAACAGAATGCCTGGAAAAGAACACAGCATGGCAGTCCTTGTCTCTTAAATGAACAAGTGAAGAAACTTAGAAAGGTAAAGGGAAGAAGGGTTTCTGCAACTAGAGTTCCAGGGACAAGTTCTTAGAGTAACCACAGGTGCCCAAGGATTCTTGAAAGTCCTAGGTGAGAGGATGAGCCCTTCTAGAAGCTTCATCCAAGCTGGCATCTGCTCAAGGGATGGACATGGAGGAATCTCTAAGAAAGATATGGGCCTGTGATATAGCAGGACTGTCTGTGTGTACACCTGGATCTTGGGCTCCAGCCATTGAGGAACCCTAAAGGACGTATGGTGGAAGTCTCCTAATTTTATCTTTTCAGTGTAACCATGTCAGGGAAGCAGGTCTTCATGTGATTCTATTGGGAATACCAAACAGGAGCCTTGTCTTTTCCTTGAATGATCTCAAAAACGGGTATGCCTAAATTCTTCATTAACTACATTAGGCGCGGTGCCTAGTGCCCACAATATTTTTAGGAGATGAGGGGAAATTTTTGACTTCTGTGAAAATCAGAAAAAAATAAATATAAACCAGCCAATATTATATTCATCTTTATACCAACACAATAAGATATACTTTTCCATACTTCTTTAATGGAGAGCAGGACACACGAAGGCACAATTGTCTTGGGTTCCTGAAAGTCACAATGTAGCCCTGAGAGTAGGCATGTGACACAATCATGCCCATCAGACACTCTCCTGGGAATGTGACTCCAGGAAGATGAGATATACTGACAGCAGGGCCAGCATAGTGACTGTGTGCCACATTGGTTATGGAGACACATCCAACAGGAACCCTGGAGGAATGCACAGACTCACAGTGCTGTTCACCACTGAACACTGGAGAGGAGAAGGGCATTGCAGCCTGGGAAATCAAGTAGTGTTTGTTTCATTTATTTAGCCAAACAAAATAATAGCAAAACAACAAAAATAATAATAAAACAAAAACTCCACCACTAGCAAATATAGCAAAATGAATAACTTGTTAAATCTGGGTGGAGGGACATTAATACTTCGCTTATTATTTCTGTTTATACATATAAGTTTTTTTTTAATTTCTACCATGGCATCCTCTCCTAGCTGCATTCTAGGCAAAGGGTTCCTCCTGAAAAATGGTCCTGCTTGACCAAGAGAATTGGGTTGGGAGATGTGAAGGTGAGAGCAAAACGGACAGTCACACTTACTAAGTACCAGGGAGTCTGATGGCTACTTCTGCAGCAGTCCCTGAGATCCAATTCATTCCTAAACCAAAGATCACAGGAACCACTATGGTTTCTTTCTTTTCTTAGGTTTGGTGGCTTAATTTTTCCTTTGAGTCTGTGAACTACCTTTATAATTAGGTTCTTTCCCCACTTCCTTCCACTTAATCAAGTCACTGTTTCTGATGCTTACAGCCAAGGAAACTTAATTCATTCAGATGCACTGCCAACTGCTGATGGTGGAGCTGAAAAATTTTCTAGGTTGGCAGAGGCCCATTAACTTGGCTTTCACCCAATTTGGATGCCCTTAAAATGCCAGTTACATGTGGCACAAGTGGGCCTGGATGAACACTGTCCAGGCTTACTGGTCTACCCTGGCATAGTCTCCTGGCTGCATCCTGGGCAAGGGTTCCTTATGAAAAATGGGCCTGCCTGACCAAGAGAATTGGGTTGGGAGATGTGAAGGTGAAAGCAAAAGGGACAGTCACACTTACTAAGTACCAGGGAGTCTGATGGCTACTTCTGCAGCAGCCCCTGAGAACCCTGAGTACCTTGCAATTTAGGCCTCAAAGAAAGAACATTGATCATTTAAGGTATATCCTAAACAAGGATACTTAAGAGTGAAAGAGGGTGCTCTTGTAATTATTGGGACAAAAACATAAACAGAAAAGTCCTGGACAAATTGAAACATGGGATCACTCTAGCTGTAAAGTTCAGTTGTGTGCCTTGCCTAAGGAGGTCATGCAACTAATCAGTGGCTGAACTGGGATCTTTGTTCAGTTGGTGTCAGCCCTAAGGAGAGAATATTTTTGTAGCATTCTGAGAATCCCATGTGTAATGGGCTGAATTATATACTCCCCAAAATTCATAAGTTGAAACCCTAACTCTCAATACCTCAGAATATAACCATATTTGGAGATAAAGATTAAAGGACTGATTAAGTTAAAATGAAATCTTTAGGGTTGGTCCTAATCCAACCAGACTGATGTCTTTATAAGAACAGCAAATTTGAACAGAGAGAGAGATACCAGGGGTATGTGCACACAGAGGAAAAATCACGTGAGGACACAGAGAGAAGGTGATCATCTGCTGCCAGGGAGAGAAGTCTCAGGAGTAACCCTACCTTATGACATCTTGATCTTGGCCTTCTAGCCTTCAGAACAGTGAGAAATAAACTTCCATTGTTAAAGCCACTCAGGCTGCAGTGCATTGTTATGGAAACCTTAGCAAACCAACACCTTGGTATGAGAGTTGGAAACAAATAGCAAAGCTGATAAGAAATCTGGGATTCTAAAATCTTGGCCCTCCATCCCTAGTTGCATCCCTGTGGAGATCAGCAGTAATGCCCATTTTACCACAGAGTCCTATGGTATATAAGGACAGCAAGACAAAAGCGGTGAGTACCCTACATTGTAGTGGTATCAGGGGCCAGAAACACCCAAAGAAACAGAATGAGTGGTGGCAGTCCTAAAGGGAAAAGGAAGGAGGTTGGGTCTAAGGGTAGAAAGTACTCAAGGAACTGCTTGCTTAGTCTGGAGCAACAACATCCCCTCCCATACCTTCCCTCCATCCCCACCCCCCCTCCACAGACTTCAAGTCAGAAGGTCTGTGCTCCATCCCTCACCCCCACCAGACACCAAGGAGATTCAATTACATTTAGAGACACAATGTCTGCCTCCCCTGGATTAATTTCCGGATCCTGCCAAAGCTTGTCCTTATCTCTTTTTTTCTTGCTGAGAATAAGAACCCTATAAAACCATCTCTCTCAGGGACAAAAAAAAAAAAAAAAAAAAAAAAAAAAATGAGCCAGGGTCTCATGTCTCTCTGGGCTCAAAACTTACGTGCCTCCTCATGTAGATTTGAAAGGGTCCCAAGCAAGACAATTTGCCTTGGAGCTTACAAACCTCCTTCCTATCTAAAAGGATTCATTCTGTCAAGGCAGGGGTAGGAGCTTGATGAGCAGGGGGGAGAAGAGTGAGGTTTCAGCTCAAAGTCTCCAATATGCCAGGCCCTGTGCCATCCAGCTCTCACACAGCTTTACAATGACAATAGAGCTTACAAAGTGTTAACCCTTTCACATAGATGGCTTTATTTGATCCTCACAATGGTCCTGAGGTAGAGAAACCTACCAACCTATGGGGTAGATAACATGTTCATGTCTACTTTGCAAGTTTAGAGAAATCAAGCAACTTGGCCATAGCAGGGTAGTAGATAAGGAGAAAAATGAAAGTATCTTTGATGCTAACGCCAGTGTGTGAACAATTGTCTTGAAAATCAGATGTGAGGTACTCCGTGGGGCCTTAAGTCATGTCCAAATTTTGACTGACATTATGAGTTTAAAAAAAGGAAAACATTGAGTAAATATTATATCCTCAGAGTTTTCTAACATAATCCACCCAGCAACCTTATGTCACGGGTGCTTTTGTCATCATCACCACTTGACAAAAATTGAAACCTGCCAAGTAACCCAGCAGTGAAGTGTAAGAGCTCAAGTTTGAACCAAGGTACTCTGAGTTCAGAGCTCATATTCCAAGCACTACACTCTACACCCTTCCTGCTACTGGGACGATTCACTGGCTGAGCAGTGAGCCCAGAGTGTGAAGCAAGAGATATACGATGTGGTGCACCCAGAGCTGTAAATTGTAACACATATTATGGATGTTGTTTCAGGGTCTGAGATACCCCAATCCCAACTAAAGAAGAATGTCTCCCTACCCAGCTCAAATTCTTCACATAGGCTGGATGGTGTTGGATTTCTTGGATGTTACAGTGTTTAATGTGCTTTCAAAGTGTGTTAGACCCTATCACCCACGATTACTCCCAGGTGCAAAATTGTATGCACACACAGTTGCAGCAGCAATTTACCGACTGTGAGCTCAATCAGCCAATTGTAAGCACAATTAGCTGCTCCCTGCTCATTTGGAAGGAGCCGGGGCGATGATTGCCTCTGCAATTAGCCAGTTGTGGGCAGCTTGGTTTGCTTGTGCAATTTTGCACCCTCAAACATGGAATGTGCAAAAGTGGTGAGTGCCCAGGAACTTTATACATTGGGCCCCAAACATTCAACCTGATGTCCACCCACCAGTCTCTAGCCATGACCATGAAGGCTTGTGTCCTAGATCAGTATGGAGGCCACAGCCTCAGGAAGAGAGAAGATGCAATGACTGAGCTCAAACCGCACGGAATGCTACACTAACCAAAGAGACAAACCTTTCCATATTTGGCAGAGGAGGGAGAGAGACAAATGAGATGCTAACTTGAAACATGTGCTCAGAGTTAGGAAGGCCTAAATATTGATAATTTGGGTCCAAGAAAGATCCATCCAAAAATTCATAAACTCGGAATGAGAAACTTTTTGCATTATCAAAATGACTTGTGTTCAGGAGTCATTAGAAACTGAAAACTGGATGAAATGAGGGCACTGAAATGTCACTGAAGTCACTTGTGCAATCAACAAATTTCTTTTCCCTCTTCCTGTATCCTGCTTTTTAAAAGAACAAATTATCCTACTAGGGTTGTGTGGGATTCCTAACCATCTGTTCCAACTGAGGGAAACCTGGATCCTGAGATTTAAAAAAAACAAAACAAAAACATTTTATTGATTTTTCACAGAGGGGAAGAGAGAGGGACAGAGCCAGAAACAATGATGAGAGAGAATCATCAATCAGCTGCCTCTTGCACACCCCCTACTGGGGATGTGCCTGCAACCAAGGTACATGCCTTTGACCAGAATTGAACCTGGGAAGCTTCAGTCTGCAGGCTGACGCTCTATCCATTGGGCCAAACCTGTTTCGGCAAGGATCCTGAGATTTTTATTGCAGATGTCCACAAAACGAGCTGCAGTCTCATTGGATTTGTTCTAGTATTTCTTTAGCTATGAGTTGAATAAAAAGAAAAGTTCAATATATTTCAAGTGAGATTTTGCTGCATTATTAGGCCCATCTACTTAGAAGCAAAACTTCCATAGGTTTGTAAAGAAAATCAAAAGGAAAGTGATTCATTTTTTGGTTAATCCGGCTATCCCATCAGCTTTCTGTAAAATGAGGGTATTTATCACTCTACTCTAAACCTGCTAGAACATTGTGGCATTATTTATAACAGCTAAAATGTGGAAATAATCCAAAGGTCCATCACTGATGAATGGATAAACAAAATGTGGTATATCCATACAAAGGTGTATTATTCAGCCATTAAAAAAAAGGGGGAGTATTGGTATATGATATAACATGGGTGAACTTTGAAGACATTAGGCTAAGATTAGGCTAACTGAATGAAGGCAAACACAAAGGGCCATGCATTGTATGATTCCATTTACATAAAGTGTTCAGAAGAGGCAAATCCAGAGGCAGAAATAGATTAGTGGTTGCCACCCAGGGAGAGGTAGGAATCAGGAGTGACTGATTTGAGGCTCTTTCTCAGGATGATAGAAATTTTCTGGAATTAGGAAGAGGAATTATATAGTTGCATAAATTTGTGAATATACTAGAGTCATAGATTTGTATACTTTAAAAGGTTGAATTTTATTGTATTGAATTATATCTAAATTTTTAAAACTATTAAATTAGGGAAATTTATTCCTTTGGGATATTGGGAGTGAATTGAACCAGTGTGATTGCATCCTCGCTTTACTCAGCCATAGCAGGGAAGAGAGAGCTCAAATATTATTTCTGGTTCAGGCAACAAGCCATTCATTCATTTATCAAAAATAATTATTAAATGCCTACTGTATATCAGATTCTTTATTAAACATTGAGAGGATTGGATGCTTTTTTGGTCTAGTGATGGGGACAGGATATGTGTATGAAGGGAAGAAAGAGGAATTTCAAATATAGAAGTAGGCCACACCCTGGGTTAATATTTCTAAATTTTGATTCCAAATTTTGAGACACACAAGGCACTATATTCTTTGACCAGAAAAGAAAGCAAGGGTTTACAATGGAATTTTCCTGAACCACTACATTTTATCCAGGACTAAGCCAAGCAAGTCAAGAATACAGTGTGGTTCTTAATCTTTCTTTATTGAGAATGCTGAATATTTTATCCTTCAACTATAGTTTCTGTTCTTCAACATATTTGACCTGATGTGGATTTTAAGACAAGCAGGCATGTGGATGAGCAGGTGGATCAGCCAGGAGGCATGAGTTATGTATAAAGAGAACCAATGGTGTTCTAATACCAACAACCTTTTTCTCCCATCTGAGTAGTAACCCAAGGA
The DNA here is from genome assembly GCF_014108245.1 of Pipistrellus kuhlii. Lineage (NCBI taxonomy): Eukaryota > Metazoa > Chordata > Mammalia > Chiroptera > Vespertilionidae > Pipistrellus > Pipistrellus kuhlii. Next base: position 6,875,536 of record NW_023425562.1, read on the forward strand.
GCTACATACAAAAAAAGCAATAATCAAGTTGGAAGCAAAACTTGTATCATTAATAGCTGGACAAGTCAATACTGCTAATTTACATTCCCCACCTCACCCTGAGACATGCTTCTTAAAAGTGGCACCTGTGTGTGTGCATTTTCTCTATGACTTCACTTCATTCTCATTCATATGTGAGTCCCTTGTCTTCCTCCATCTCTCCACCAGTATACATCTGGTTGTGCAAGAAACATAAGTCCTGATGAAGTCCTCTCATTCCCACTGTTCAATTTATAGTTAGGATCTACAATCCCACCATTTCAACCTCCCAATTCTCTAATACATCTCTATCTGTATCACTTCAATCCAGGCCACAATCCTCTTATCCTGGTTGACCCCTAAGGCCACCTAACCGGCTTGCTGCCATCCACATTTGCCCTACATCGTAGCTGACTCAAAAGAATTTGATCAGCACCTTAAATCTCTTCATTTGCTACCCAGTGTTCTTAGAATAAAGATTAGAATCTTTTTAATGGGGGTCCTGCTTCAGTTGTGAATGGGACCAAAATGAAAGCAAGTATTTCTGAAATGCCATAACAATTCACTTCTCCCCATCTAGCCACTACTGCCCCAGACCAGGATTTTATGATATTATTAGAGCAGATCACATTTGTCTGTAGTTAATATGAAAAACAACAAAGACATCAGATACAATGATATAGGTTTGGCAACTCCTCTTGGAATCCCCTTTCTGGGCATACAGGAAAACTACATTTCCCAAGCTCCTTTGGTGTTAGATCAGAGACAAATGTCTTTGTCTGGCCTATGGGGTATGAATAGAAGTGATATAAGCCACTGAGTCTTAACTTATATTGGCATCACCTAAAGAAGTTTAAAATATATTGATGCATGAGTCTCAGCCCAAAAAATTACGATTTAATCAGTTTGGGGCACTAAAATTTTCTAGAATTCCCCCTAAGGTACAACAAAGTTTGAGAGCTAATGCAAGCCACTTTCAGGCCTGGTCCTTAAAAGCATCCTGTCTCTCATATCCTTCTGTTATGAGTTCAGACTCCAGCCAATCCGGACTTTGGAAACAGCCTGGAAATCTGAGTGATGGATGGATTTCTATTGGACTTGTAACCTGAATAGGAAGTATAACTTCATTTATTTTAAAATTGCTATCACAGCATAACTTCTCCTATGACTAATTTCATGACAATCATAGAAAGTCAAAACTACCTTCAACACATCTTTAGAAATTGTTCTCAATGGAGTGACCAACACAGCTCATTTTCCTCCATCTCTGTTGCTTCAGAAAAGTAATAGATGGAATTGTCAGCTTATGTTTAAAGTAAATTAACATATGAATTGTAAATACTAAAGTCATAGCATCAGAAGCCCGTAGAAAATGCAAGATGATTTGAAGTAGCTATGTAAATATTTGAATATTTTTATCCTCTTCACATTATTTTTATAATCTCTAATCCAAAGTAGTTCTTAATCCTTTAAGGAAATGATTACAGTGGACTGCAATACATGCTCTCAAGGTGATATGTCTACAGGCAGCCAAATTGAAAGACTATTAGGAAAGGATTCTGGGAGATGAACTGTGCTGTATTTTCAGCATTCCTAATACTAATGTCACTGCTGAATTTTTAGTAAACTACATTTGGTCGTAGGATATTATACTTTTAATACAGAATTCTATTCACTAACATTAAATATTATTGCAGCATTAATCACAATTGATATTGGCTCATGTTCTATAGTCTCCCTGTTATGTTATCCTTTATTGATTAGGTTAATTCAAATATTATTTTACTCTTTGGAGGTAAAGACAGTAGCTAATACATTCTGAGGACTCCTTCACTAAGTGCCAGGCTGCCTTTATGTGATCGAGGTGCCTTTTCTTAACTCTCTTCTCTGCATTAGCTCCAATACTTACAACAGTCCCATAAGTTCTGTTGTCATACCCATTTCAAAGACGGGGAAGTGCCTCAGAGGATCAGACTTCAATTCTGATGATATTTCTAAAGTTATTTTATTGCATCTGGAGTACACCATGTGTTGGTTCAACTGCTAATACATTTTAAGGCAAGTCTATATGCCACAAAGTCCCAACAATCATGAATGTACCAGGTATATATTTACTAAAGATATATCTCTAAGCAAGATGAGATATACCATCATTCTAATGCCCAATCACTGAGGAAGAATTGTGAAAACAGAAACACCCTTGTCATGGCAAAAGATAGAAGCTGGCCAACAGAATTCAATTGATCACCTGTGGATGGAGACTAAAATTAGTTGGAGAAGTCCTAAATGTTTCAGCAAAATGGAGAGACAGAGGACAGGGCATAAAGTGAAGCCACAGATCTCCTTTGTTTTAAACACTTGCTCCCTATAGTCCATTCTACAAATATCAGCAAAAATAACATTTTATATGCAAATAGATCATGCTTGCCTCTGCTGAAAACATCCTCACCTCACAATGAAATACGGAGCTGCACTCTGGTTCTCTGGTTTACGAGAGCCTAGGCCCTACAGGTTCTGGCACTTGCTGACCTTTCTAATCTCACATGGTCTTGTCTCTCTCTCACACCATAGACTCTTATCACACAGTCCTTGTTCTCCTTCTTCAATGCCCAACTTGGTTCCTGCTTCAAGGACTTGACTCTTGCTATTCCCTCTGCCAGGAGCACTCTTCTCCATCTTTCATAAAGCTCACTGCTTCTCTCCACACAGGGCTCAAATTTAATACATCCTGCTCACAGAGCTTCTTTCTGGCAGTACCAGCTTAAGTTCCCTCCCAGTCTATCTTATTCTATTCTATTCTATTCTATTCTATTCTATTCTATTCTATTCTATTCTATTCTATTCCATTCCATCTTGCCACACTCAGGTACTCACTGATGTTCTAATCACATTAACTTATTTCTATATTCTCAATAACACATATTATTATTCCAATTATCTTATTTACCATTTATTTACTCATCTACTGTGAATCATCTTGCTTAGAGATATATCTTTAGTAAATATATACCTGGTACATAGAATGAGCTTAGTAAATATTTGGTGAACAAATAATGGCTTTCTAAAATGTATTTGAGAGATCTGATGGGAAACTTGATAAAGAAAGATAATAAATACAACTCTTAATTGTAATAGAATTCTTAAATATAAGCAATACAATGAAAACTGGGAGGGGGAGTAGATAGAGGGATGATGGTGTAAGAAATGTCAGCAGGAGAGACAATTAGTAAAAATCAAGCAAGGTCAGATTTGGTGCTTCTTCCTTCATAGACCTCTTTGCCTCCAGGGGCTGGTCAAAGTAAAAAATGGTGAACTTCGGAAAATCAGGCTGTTATTTTAATCTGAAAAAGCAGAAATGGAAGGTCAAAGAATTGGAGCCAAAAAATAAACTGATATAAAAGAGGCAACCAGATTAAAACATGTGTTTTCTATTTGGAGATGTATTTTGGTCACCAATAAGATCAAACTGAGCCTGCTCTTTGGTTGGCAACAGTGGGGAGCTGTAGGAGTTGCAGAAATCAGAGACCCCTTCCCCCTTCTGATAGAGAACTAGGCTCCTCCACGTTGGGTCTTCCAGGTTGATTTTCTCTGGTTTAGTTCAGAATCCTCGGAGCTGATTTAGATTGATATCCAGCCCAAGGATGCCAAGCCCAGAGCTGGGTTGCTGCTGCTCGAGGTGGCTTGGCTGTGAGAAGCCCCATCTCTGCCCACTGTTAAATAATGCTTGAAACAGCTCCTTTTTCAGATGCAATTTCATTTTTAATCACTTTCAGATTCTGCAGGGGAACTTTTAAAAGAGACATCTTTAGTCTGACTTTGAAGTGTGCTGTTTGTTTTTGGCTAACTGCAAATTAGCAGACTTCTTAATTGTTGATGTTTGTTATGATGATTGTGTTTGGTGGTCTGTGAGGTTGCCTCTCCGAGTGAGAACAAATGCTCTGTGCATAAACCACCGGTCTCTAAACTGATTGGAGGAGTGTGGATGCAGTGTGGGTGCTGTTCATGTCTCCAGCTCAGTTTCCTCCATATTTTGTCCTAAAAAACCCAAAGCACTTGGCCCTGAGCTCTTTCTCTCTTGATTTTTAATCTTGCAAGCAATTTAAAGGAAATTTAATCCATATGTTTCTGATTCATTTAAATCACAAAAACATTGGGTTTTGAGAGTTATTTGATGTCCAAATGCCTTTTGAGACTTTTTAATAAACTTTCCAAGTCTCACTACTTTAAAAACACATACTCACGTTTTGCCAGGGGTGAGTGGATTCAGGCTCCAAAGGATTTGAATTGAATTAGAAATTCTGAACTCATAAATTACGGCCATGTTAAGATAAAGCCTGTGTCTACACAATACCCAAGCAGCCCAATTGAAAGCCAAAACACTAGATTGTCATCCAGATATTGCACAACTCCTAATGTGTGGCAAAGCCTGAGCAAAACATTTGGATGGTTTACTGACTTTTTTCTTTTTTATTCAGATGTTTGTTGTTACAGAGTTAAGGACATAGGCAGCAGCTGTCCATCTTGACCCACTGTGAGGAATGTATTGTAATAGAGTCTCTAAGTTCACATGTGGATTACAATGTTCATAGGATGGGTGGAAAGTGAAGAAAGAACCTGCTTTTCTTTTCAAAGCAGGTTATGTTGAGCAAGTTGCAAGATTTGGAAAGCTAAGAGCTATCCAAATGTTTTGGAGTATTCCTCAATGGAAGTGAGGAAGATGGGTGAGTGGTTTAATATCGTGTCTTTTTCTACATGAAAGGAATATGCAAAAAGGTAAAACCAATAATAAGAAAGGTCTAAAATAAAGTAAGAAAAAGAAAATAGAAAAAGAAAAGTCTTTATGATTGTTTCCTCTAATAAAAAGAAGATCTAGGAGTGCCACATATAAAATAAAGGCCATTTCGGGTCTTTCATGAGATAATGAGAGCAATAATAAACTAACAACAAACTTCAGTCTAGACAATTCATGAGATAAGGAGACTAATAACAATTAAAGTAATAATGTTAACCATTTTTAACTCTTATATATAATAGACACTTGTGGTCTATATTTCATTTAACTACAAAAATATTGTAATTGAAATAATAATTATTATATCTAATTCATAGAACAATTTTGATAAGATGTACTGTTTGATGGGTTTCTACAGGTTTACATTCAATTCTTCCGAGAATTTGTGAGGTGGGTATTGTTCTTTCTTTAAGGAAAACCATTCATTCAGTGGTACAATGCTCCAGACAAATCACTGCAACAAAGAATTAAATAGCCCCAAATGTCATTAGTGCTGAAATTGAGGACCCTTGAGATAGAGAAAGGAACTGTAAAACTTTTGTCATTCAAGTTCTAGGCTCTTTGTTGCTGACTTCAAGCAAATGGGAAAGCAAACCTTTTCAGCACTGGAGTTGCATATTACAAAGAGTGAAACTATATTTGAGCAGTGGTTTCAAACTTGAGCACTCATCAGAATTGTGTGGAACAGTTGCTAAAACCCAGATTGCTGGGCCTCAACCCCAGAGTCTCTGATTCAAGTGATCTGGGTTGGGGCCTGAGAATCTGCATTTTCAAGAAGGGCCCAGGTGATGTTGATGCTACAAGTCCATGGACCCCACTTTCAGAATCACTGCCTTAGGACATGAAGGCTGTTTGTGAAAACTTGAGGGTCTGCTAACAGTGAATTCCAGAATTAGAAAGACGTAGAGATCTGTCTCTATGATATTTAAAACATAAAGAAGCATAGTGGAACACAAGTTTTTTGAGGCCCCTCACTCTTCCCTAAAAAGGAAATTAGCTGAGTTAGGCATACCCAACTCTCCCTCCCAATTTCAACCATAGAAAAGGCTGTAGTCCTTCTCAAGCTGGACAAGAGCTTGTGAAAAGGTAGGGAGAGGGAACAAGCCTTTAGAGCCACTATATGGACTGAAACTTCAGTACTAGACAAGAACTATCCCCTAAGCAAGCTGAGCCTATATTTAGTAATTAATCACATGGCCCAAATAGGACCTCTTACCCTCCATATGTCAACCTCTAGCATCTCACCCAGAGTTGTTCTTTCATAACATTTTCTGTTATATGAAACTATGGATTTGGTGATATTTTATTATAATTCCCATTCTTTTTGCCATAGAATATAAAAGTTATGAAATTAGGGAGTTCATATATTATATTTTAGTATTTTGGTATTCCCCCCAGCACCTAGAAAAATGCCTGGCATACCACATAGTACGGATTCTATAAATATTTATTAAATGAATGAATGAAACTTGACAAAAACTGAAGCAAAATCTAAGCTGTCTCTTTTTTCCACAATAAAGCGCTTCCTTTCCATTCTTTTTCTCTTTCCACCTGCCTTCCTCTATTTCTCTACCTCACGTTTTGTGCTTAATGGTTTTCTTCTTCCCTTTTCTCCCCACAGAGTCCTCACAGGCTAAGGGAACACTCAATAAGTGTTCCCTTTGGGGGTCAGAAAACTATAAACATTAAGTACTAAAGATAAACTGCACAGCCAAAGGCACCACCTTGGGCATTTTTTGAAACTTACCTATTTCTGGAAAATGCTATGAAGTCAGTCTGCAAAGAAAGAAAGCCTGTGTGCCAACCTGGGGCACCCAGAACTGACAATAATCATAGCAACACTACCACCCACAATGATAGTATCAAAAGCAATGACAAGAGTAGTAGTTAACACTTATTGAGACCTAACATCCCATCTGGTGCCTACACCAACCCATCAGGTTAAACACAATTATTTTCCTCGTCATTTAGAGGAAGAAATTGAGGCTAAGAGAGTTTTTAAAAATCTTCCAAGGATAAGTCACTGGTACATGAAAAAAATTGAGTTATGAATTCAGGCATCGGATGCCAAGGTTTGTGATCTTAGCCAAAATAGAAGATCAATAAATAGTTGGAGATTGATTGATTGATTGATTTCAGCAGAATTCCAGGTTGAGTGTTGTCACCATTTGTTTTCATCTGTCATTAGGTTGCCATGTAGAATGAAGATTGTTTGTCTTTCTGGAGCCAGTCCTTGTCAGTGATCGTTTAAAACTCCTATCTAACTTGTCATATTAATGTTATTTTTGCCACTAAAAGTTTACTAAGTAACAAATTAGTACTTGATTCCAATTATAACACCAAAGAAGACACCATCTCCATGGAACACCGTGCATTCCACACTTTCAGATACCTGAATGAAATGTCCAATGGAAGGAAAAAGGAAACTACTATATTTTTGTTCATGTAGCTTCCCTGAAAACCATAAGCCAACAGGATAATTTGAGTTACAAAGTTAACTTCAGTCCCTGCCTAGGTTTCCCAGGAGATCCATAACCTTGTGACCTAGGTTACAGGATTATGGCACAGAGATTGGTAAGGGTGACCTTCAGATAAATGCAGTAGCAAAGCCTACTGGAGCATGGCATTAGAGACCCCAACCTTGTCTTTATTGGGTATGATTTGAATCATAATATTGTCTTCTTTCAAATGTAAAGACTGCTAAAAGGATCAGCAACTAACCCCTCCTTGCCCTGCCCACTTCCTGGTCATTTCTTTTCCATAGATCTTTCCTGGACCCATGACTTTTCTCACTCCATCCAATTGGTTCTCACTGTTGTTGCTTACTCACTGCTTCCTTCCTTTCTTTCTTAACAATCTTTCTCACAACACTTTCTGACCAGCTCCACCAACCAAGATCTTGTTAGCTACAATTTCTCTTACTTATTCCATAAGACAGTAGCTATTTTGCTTGAGTGTTCTTAAATATTATGCCCTCCCTGTTCTATTCTGTTTTCCCACCAATGTTCTATCAGCTGATCCCTGGATGATACACCCATTCTTATTGTTTTAACATTTGTGAGTTGCTGAGAATCCCAAGACCTCTGTGGTGAGCTGCAGGCTCTTACCAACTGGTGCCTCAATGCGCCTTTCTCATGCTACTCCTTCTCTTGGCTCTCTGGATTGCTAATGGAATCAACAGTTAGCTAGTCACTTGAGCTAAAATCTGAGACTCACACTGATTTTCCCTTTCACTCCATCTCAGTTTCCAATCAGGCATCACATCCTAAAGATTTTCCTCATAATCTCTCAAGCTTCCCCTTCTTCTTTATCCTTATCATCATTACCCGGACCATCTCTTCCATGGACCATGACAGTTGTTTCCTGACTGATCATTCTGACTGCAGTTCTGTCCTTTCCCACCAAAACCATCCTCAATATGGTTATCAGAGCCTTTTACCTAAAATAAATCTTATACTGATATTTGCTTGAACACTTTCATATTTTACAAAATAAATTCCAAGCTACTTCACATAGTGCACTCCAAAGCCACACGTATTCAAGATGCACAGCCTCTCCCTTAGGGTTGTCTTATTTTTATGCTCCAGCAACACTAAACTTCCCAGAGCTCTCTGGATGCTCCACAATATTCATACCTGAGCATCTTTGTTTATGTTTATATCTTTACCAGGAATACTCATCTCTCTTTTCCCTCTTGCTTACCACCACATCTTTTGGGTTCAAGTTCAGAATCACCTCTTTCTAGAACTTCCTGTACTTCCTGCAAGTAAAGTTAAATGACCTAATAAGTCTCTCATGTACTTCCTGCAAGTAAAGTTAAATGACCTAATAAGTCTCTCATTATACTCTATGCTTTTCTGAATCCCCGTGTTCACCACATGTATAATAAATTTGTATGTATCTATTATCATCAGAGTACAATGAGCTACTACAGGTGCAAAACTATGCATTTATTTTTATATATTTAAGTCTAGCAAAATTACCTCCTAGACAAGAGCGTGAATTTTAGAAACAGGAAAACCATGTATTGAATCCTGGTCTGCTACTAGCTAAACCCATCAATGATTGGCTTTGCATTTCTAGGCTTCAGACTCCTCATTTGTAAAGTGGCAATATGAATGGTACTCAGCTCATTGTGCTATTGTTTGAATTCAATGAGAAAAAAAGCATGCAATATAATATACACAGTTCCTGGCATGTGGTAAATATTAGATATTAAATATTAAGTAAATGCTTCTTCTTATTATAATTGCAATAAACATTTTAAATGGAGCTTAAGATGAATCTATTTAAAAGAGTAATATATTTTACTACAGGCATGGTTCATGAAAATTTGTGCACTCATTAGGGAGGGGTTCCTCAGCCCAGTCTGCACCCTCTCGCATCTGGGACCCAACAGGGGATGTCCACCTGCTGGCTTAGGCCTTCTCCCCTGGGTTGTTCCACCATTAGGGTCAATTTGCATATTACCCTTTTATTATATAGGATGGGTGACAAGAGTCTTGCTTTTTTGCACATTGACATGGATCACATACTATGTCCTACTAGTCACCATGAGTTATGGGCATATTGAGGCTCTAGCCCTCCTGGGGGAAATGACACAAAGAATTAGACCCATTCAGGTCCCTGATCCAATGGGCCTTCCACAAGGAGGCCTCTATGACTCCCGCATCTAAAATTACAACCTCAGGTGTCCATTCTCCCTTCTCAGCTTTGTTTTCTTTATGGTACTGATCACCACCTGAAATTGTATTTTATTTTTAATTGTTAACATTTTATTATCTGCCTTCCCAGCTAGAGTGTCCATCAAAACAATGGCCTTTTGTCATTCTCTTCTGTTCCCCCACAATCAACAATAAATAGCACCTGGTATGCAGGTACCCAATATTTGATTAACTGAATACATTAACATCTGTTAAACTTTTTGGTTTTGGGGTTGTTTCATTCTTTCAAAAGCATTGAAGCTCCAATAGTTAGGTGGGTTGTATTTATTGATAGTTCCCACATTGAAAATTAGAATTGAGAAAAACATTAACACTAAAACTGAATCTCAAAGAGACTTGGTAGTTTTCGAAAGGGAACCAAGCTAGAAAATTGGCTGGAAGAGGTGATTCTTATAAGACAAAAGAAATTATAATCAGCAGGATGAAAAAATTTTTAGTAAGAAAAAAAAATGCTCAATCAAAGAGATGTGAATTAAGAGATTGAATTTCTGGGGGGGGGGGGGTACTTCTTACTGAATTTAAAATTTAAATAGAAAGCTTGAAATAGAGTTACTCCTTAGATCTGAAATAACATTCAGAGGACCACTTAGATAAAACATCTTACAAATCAGTGCAAACATAAATACATGAAAGTTAAAATTTTAGCCCTGGCTGTATGGCTCAGTCTGTTGGAGTATCATCTCATGCACCAAAATGTGGCAGGTTCAATTCCTTGTCAGAGCACATAATCATACTGAGGGTTTGATCCCCAGGTGAGAATGGGAGGGAAAAAATCAAATAATAGAAGAAAACAGTAGATCTGAGCACTTGGAAAGAGTTTGCTGAGCTCCAGGCAGAACTAATGAAAAAAGGCAAACACTCAGGGGCATCTTGTGAAATTCTCAGACTTCAAAGATACAGATAGATTCCTACAAGTTTTGAGAAAGAAAACGAGATTGTAAATGATTTTTACTCACCACCCTCAGGCTGGAACAGTTTGGGGGAGCAAATGATAAACATTTAACTAGTGTCTCCTGAGCTGGCAGAAAATATGGATAATGGAACAGACAGGTAAGTTAGGAGAGCAAAGGCAGCAAAGAGCTGGGAAAGAACACTCACTTGCACAGAAGTTTATCTCTTTTTCCAGGAGAGCATAGAGTCATTGAGGAGAGGGGATATTAAAACAGTATGTGCCCTTGAAGGCATGGCTCCTATTTAAAAATCATTGCTTGGTGAGCTCAGACACTTATGGGAGTATTTTAACTTATGCTTATCTTCATTCATTTGTTCACTCACCTGGTGCTCATTGAGTAGCTACTATGCCCCAGATTGGGCCTAAGCTCTGGGAATGGAGCCCTGAACAAGACAGATAAGGTCCCTGCCTTTTTGGAGTTTATATTCTAATAAAGGAGATAAGTAAAGGAGTGACTACATTAGGAGACAAGGCTAATTGAAAGCTGAAATCAATATTATCTAGGAAATAAACAGCGATGTGGAGGAAAGGATGTACTGTGATCATTATGGGACAGTGGCCAGGGAAGAAGGTAACATTAACCAGCGTCCTAAAGAACAAGATTGAATGAACTAAGGAAAGATAGCAAAAATCAAAGGTCTCTGGGAAGAAGGAACAGCAAGAGAATGGCCAGAACAGGGAAGGTTTAGGTGGTATTAAGAATATAAAGAATATTGCTGAGGTTAGAGTGCTTAGACTGCAAAAAAGAGGGAAGGAGAGGAAGACAGAGAGGACAGTGGCAAGATGACACTGTGAGTAGAAACAAGTCAAGATCCAGCTACTTGTGGACAAGAGACTTTCACAGGTGGAGGAAAAGTGTCCGCTGTCCCACAATGGCTCCATCCTGAATCAGGGCCAGGACTGGGGTCTGAGGTGGGAAACCAGCATGGGGGTGGAGGCTTCCTGGAGTGGGTGGCTGTCATACCTGGTGAAGCTGTCATCAAGGAGCATTAGCATAAGAAAGGAGGGCCCCTAGTGTTTGGGCTTGTCACCCTGCAATGACAAGGTGCACAAATGTGGGCAGGTACAGGGAACAGAGGCCTTCAGCATCTGTGTTGACAGTGTTGGGTACCACAGCTGTCACTCCACTGGGGCTGGCCCACCCCCACTACCCACGCTGCCATTAGAAACAGCAGCTACTTACCCTCTGCTTTTATTTCCACACAGTATGTCACTAGTCACTTGGCAGCTGTTTGCTGAAAGACAGAGAGTGGGCATACCTGCTGGCTGAGGTAGCACCCACCGCCCTTCCTCCAGTGATGGAGGCCCTGGCAGCCTGTGTTCCCAGGAGGCATGGCCCTCTATGCCCTGGGCTTAGACAGAAGCAAAGGAGGAAGGTCCTTGACTTCATCTCACCCTTCCTGAGACTGAAAAATACAAGCAAATTAATACCAAGTTAAATGGAAACAAAGATGACTAAAGAAATGGGTTTGTTTGTAAAGAAAATTTAAATGACTCAAGAAAATCAGGTTATATTTTTGTTTGTTTTGTTTATGTTGTGTCTGGCCAACCCTTATGTCTATAAGCAAGAAACTGGACAATGGTGTCCAGTAATCTAAGAAGCTGGAAAAGTACAGAATAGAATAATGTTGAATGGAAAGAACCAACATTTTCTGAGTTGGCTACAACCAACAATAGAATAGTAGCAAATAGACTACTGGGATACGATTGCTGGTAATAACTAACAATGCTCATCGGATGCTTACAATGAAGGAGGCACTTTGCCCTGTCTCCTTGATCCTCACAAAACCCTGGAAGGGGAAGTACGCACAGTGAGTAAAGAACTTCCTCACGGTCACTGTGAGTGGGTTGCAGAACAGGGCTGTCTGCCTCCGCAGCTCTGCTTCTCATTTCATCCTCAGGATGACCCAGGGAGCTAGGAGTTAAGGAGATGAAGAAACAGATCAAGTGAGGTTAAGCAGCGGGTGCCAAGATTCAAACCAGACCTTGCTCTTACACTTTTTCTGGCAGCCTCCTGATTCTTCACTTTATAGCAGCTGCTTAAGGCTCTGCTTCGCTGTGGCCAGCTTCTCCTCTGGATCTTTAATTTTGTTTGTGTGGGCTTCTTCCAAATGTTTGACAGGAAGCAGATTTCAGCTTTGGAATGAACCAGGGTACAGTAAGTGCAGGCATGCACTGGAGCTCCTGCTTAAGTGGTCCTGCATCCATCCATGCTATGGACCACCCCATTTTGGGGGGCTCACTCTCTTATTTGCAAGACAAGTCATGAAGAGAGAACATACAATTTTGAATTTGCAAAATTCACAGAGTGGCAGAGCTGGAAGGCCCATTGGGATCAGCCAATGGAAGCCCTTCATTTTGCAGGACCCCAAAGTTAAAGTAACTGCCATAAGGTCACACAACCTAGTAATGGCAGAGCCCAGATGGGAATCCCAAGACCCCAGTTTGGGCCTGAAGGTAGCAAGCAGAGTGGAAAAACAGATGCAGATGCCTGTGTGGACCTCTGGAATCTGGGGTCTGGGTGATGTCCACGGAAACCACCCCTCAAATCACCTAAAGTTGGCTTTATGCCTGCTGTGCCCGGCTACAACACCCTGGCACTGATGGGGTTTTCATTCAAGAGCTGCTACAGGGCAGGTGTCACAGAAGCTCATGGATGTGGGGACAGCCTGAGAGAGGCAGAGTCATGAAGGTAGTTTCCAGAACTCCTCCTCCTGAGAACTTTAGAGTTCACAGCAGATCTTCAGTAGTCAACAGCGGACAGTATCTATTGAGCACTTACTGAATGCCTTACAACCCAGCAAATAAATTTCCCCCCAAAGGAAGGAGGAGTATTATGAGAAAATAAACTTGTAAATTGTGAGTTTAATTACAGTGGGCCTCTTTTTCTTTCTTCTTGATAATTACAAGGCTTCTTAGAGCCTTAAATATACAGATTAGCATCCACAAAAGATATTGTAGGCAGCATATCCTAAACTGTTCTGATCATGGAACCCCCCCTTTTTTTTTTTTCTAAACTCCACTCAAGGCTGTTCTGGGAACCACTTTTAGGGAATCCTGGACTGGACCAAGAGAGAAGGTACATGGGCAGGCTGGAATTCAGGGGCTTTGTAAGGGGCATGATCTCAACCCTGACATACTGAACTTAGGTTTATGATAACACAAACAACTGTCAGACCCAACCTGCTATGTGCTGGAGCTTCCAGGTACTCTTATTCAAGTTGGGATGAGTCTGTAGCCAGTTGGGACTTCTTTTGCTGGAGTCTTTGGATGATGACCACAGCTGGAAGAGCCAGAGAGTTTTGGGGCAAACAGAAGTAGCTAAGGGCACAAGCAAGATTAAGGTACAGCAGAGCTCACTTCAAAGGCACCCTCCCAGCAAAGAACTCACTCTCCCCCTTTGCACTTCCTTTCTCTCTGAGCAGGCGGATTCTGTTGCTAGGAAGTTGTAGCTGAAGGCAAAACTGCAGCCCCTGACAAAGGTCAGTGCATGAATCTGGAACTGCAACAGTTAAATGTCATAAGTCATGTGCCTTCAAGCTAACAATTACACTGATCACACTTTATAAATCTGCAGTCTTCTGGTTGTGCCAATGGCACTTGTCTTGGAATGAGACATTAGCAAGTAAGCCCACATACTGACTCCCACCCCACATTCAGCAAAAGCATGATATAGTTAAGAAGAGGTCTCCTGCTCAATGCCAACAGGCTGTTATTTAAACTCCTCTTGCTTCCAGTTCCCAAAACTTAGACTCATAGTCTCTCTAATAAGGGACAAAAACCACATCATCCATTGAGAAGGAAAAAGCAGGGGCAGAGGAGTCGATGACAAGCACCGCCTTGTATTGTAGCTCCTCTTGAACTTGATTTCTTTTTCTTTTTTCATCTCTTACCAAGCTGGAAGGTCTTGAGAGCAAGAACTGTCTTATTTATTGTTGTATCCCACTGTGCCCACATTGTGTCTTACACACAGCAGGCACTCAATAAATATTTGTTTAATGATGGGGCTGAGATCCAAATGAAGGTAGTTCATGCAGAAAGCTCTTACACCCTGTGGTTGATGCAGCAGTAGCAGGAGAATAGAATGAGTGTAAAGTACGTGTCCAATTCAGTGACTCCTAACTAATTGGAGTTACCTGGGTATGTTGATATGTAGCAAAATTAGATTTCAAAAGTTTGGACTTTGTTGCTCAGAGTGCACAGCTACACTAACAAGGCAAATACTTGTTCCTCACGTCTGTTCACCACAGGACTTAATCTTAGATCAGATCCTGCTTTCCCTAATCCAGTTCAGCAATAGACATTGAGACACTTCTTACAGAAGACTCTTTTCTGGTCTAGTTCTGATCTGGTAAAATACAAAAGTCATCTGTTCCTCAAAGTTGATTTTCACCATTGAATGGCCTCTGAAAATAGAATTGCTACCATAAAATATGGGTGAAGAGCTACAACTGGGAGCTGGCCAGTCTCTTTTTGCCTCTCCAGACCCATTAGTTTCTCTTCTCCACCTTCCTCTATGCTCTGGGATGCTGACCACTATGGACTACTCCATTGGGATCTCTGGCTGCCAGTGGGAGTTGGTTAACAGAAGGCACCAACAGGTGACTGAAGTGAGAGGAAGGTGAGATTGTGATATTTGTTCCCCCAGATCCCTCTGAGCTGGGTCACTGTGGAACAGTGACTGTATTCCTCTACCAAAACCACAACTTCAATATGCTGACCTTCTAAGCTACTACTCTTTCTTTAATTTCCATTAGCAGCCCCTTTTTGCTCCTCCGACCTAAGGGTACAATTCTTTCCACCCACTGCTATTCCCTAGCTACTTTTCCATCGTTGTTGGTTTTCCTTTACCTTGCTTACATTCCTATAAATAGTTCTTTAAACCCTCTCCAAACTATCCATCTAAGTATGCCATCTGTTTCTTATTAGGACTCTGCCTCTATACAATAGGACCACAGAGCAGTAGCCTTTATTTTTCACTCCATCATATTTATACAGTCTATATGATTGAGATCTTTTTTGGTTCCTCCATTTTTCTACTGGAAATAAAACTTTATTTTATATGCTAACCCTATCCCCTTCATCCACCAAATTCCAGCCATCTTCTCACCCCATTAATACTTCTACTTCTATATTAGTTGCATTATAAATGAGGCTTACTGTCATTTTTTTTTTTCAGAATATTCTCTTTATCAGGTTAAGGGATTATTTTCTTAATTAATCAAGAGGTGTTAGTTTTAATATTAACACAAATGTAAATTACTTTGTCAAATTTCATTTCTACATTTATTTTTATTTAAAATATTTCTTCTTCTTTTTAACGTGTTAATGTGGTGAATTAAATCAAGAGACACTCCAGACTAGACCTTCCTCTATGTCTGAAGCAGAATCTCACTTGGTCATTTCAATACATAAAATTATGCTCGTCACATTCACAGTTGATACAAAGACTGAAATGGCAGTGACTCTGGTGAAGAACTACTATTATTCTCCAAGAATCTCCACCTTTGTTTTTTCAGAACTTGGCCAAAGAATGTGTGCTGGGAACGTATTTGTTGAATTGGTAAATAAATAAATGAGTTAAAATTGACAGGAATACTTAAATTGATAGGAAGAATGGATCATATCTAATGCAATTAGATAATAGTTCTGTAAATTACTGCACCTATGTCTATATATGTCAGCTGGAAAGGAGAAGATAAGAAAATAGGGCTAAGAAAATATGGGTGTGACAGTAAGGGATTCAGCCTGATGGTAAGCTCACTTTGAGACACCATGTGGTGAAAAGGCTAAGAAGCCAACTCAAGCTCAGGCTTTATTTACAGAGTCTATAGCTATGTGGCTGTTTACCCCTTTATTCTAGCATCCTGTAATGGCCATAAGACTCTAGAGCACTCCAAGCACATTTCAAGGTAGCTTTTGCTGACACCCAGGATCCATTTGGGCTAAACGAAGCATCTGGAAACCATGAAGGGACTGTTGCTATTTTGCAGGGAATTCATAAGACTTAAGGTCTTTCAGGAGCTTCATTGAAATAATTAGCAGCGACAAGCAGAAGAGGAATCAGATGTTGTTATAGAATTCCAAGAGGTCAATAATAATACTTAACCAGAGAATTGAATATGTTTAATATAGTGGCAACCTCTCAGATAAGTGAAGTGCTTTGTAGTGAACGGAACCACCTTACATGGTGCTGACTTCATCTGTATTAGATGCGCACTATTTGTAGCTGATCAGCCATTTATCCAGGATGTTAGGAGGAAAGGCACACCCAGGGCAGAGCTCTGAGGATGAAGGCTCTGGACCCTTCAAATTCCAAAGTTATGTCGTGACTAGGTAGTGACTGTTGTGTAGCTACACATCACATATGATACAAACAGACAAAAAAAGTCCTAATCAACATGGACTCAGTGTAATGTCCCAACAATGGCTTGTAGAGTATTTAATATATTCAGTTGCAAAAAACAAACAAACAAAACAAACAAACAAAAAAACCGCTGCATCTAATTCTAACATATCATCTGCTAGGTAGTGACTTTAAAAGTTTTATTCCAAACCATTTTATGAGGAAATCTTAAAATCTTTTAGCCTGAGGGACATATTCAGTCCATGTAAATTTTGTTTGGCCTTCAGCCTTCACAGTGGCTATGTGTGTATGTATGTGTAGGAAACTTAAGGTGCATATGACAGTAATAAAACTGTTAACTATAGTCTCATAGTCCCAATCTCATCAGAAATACAAGCTTTGCATGTCTTCAGCAACTAATCAATGTTCTGATATAAATCCACTTTGACAGCTAAGTAGGGCTCTATTTAAAAGTATGCTATTAGATACTCATTTTGCTTATCAAATAAGTCCAAACTTACTCTGCAGCCAGAAATGCTTTGGATCTGCCTGGAAGGTGAAGAAAGAAAGGACTTCATTTTGCCCTTCGATCTCTTAACTTCCAGAACAGCTGTCCAGGCTGGAGACTTGTCCAGTCAAGAGACTTCCCAATTGCCTGCAGGATTTTTTCCTAGAGACACAACCATACCCAAAGAGGACTTTAATTTCTGAACTCTTAAAGAGGTGACACAATTTTTAGATGATAATTATTATTGCATAATGATTTTTTTTTAAATATAAGAAATTTGGGGAAGGAAAATCTCTTAGTATTCCTCAAATCTAACCATCAGTTTTGATTTTCTTCTTTCTTTAAGTTCTTCTCTTATGGAGTTGCAAGTTAACACAGTATTAACTATGGTATAATTTATAATATTTTAATGAAAATAATAACAGGTATATTTCAATTTTCTGTTGTTTTTAAAATAGATTTCAGAATTTTGAAATAATTACCATGCACTAAATTAGAAGTTGGCAAACTTTTTCTTAAAGAGCAACTTTGTTTTAAGCTTTGTGCGCTATGTAGTCTCTGTAGCAAATACTCAATTCTGATTGTCCTAACATGAAAGCAGTTGCACATAAGATGTGGTCAAACAGCCACGATTGTGTTTCAATAAAGCTTTATTTACAAAAACGTATGATAGCATCAGAATCACAAGAATTGAATAATGGTTCAGCCCAGCTCAGTTATAGTCTCAACATCAAAAGCATGATCCATAAAAAGGCAAAAAAAAAAAAATCATAAATTAGTCCTCATCAAAATTAGAGACTTTTGCTCTGTGAAACATCCTGTTAAGAGGATAAAATGACAAGTTACAGACTCAGAAAAAAAATATTTGAAAACCACATATCTGACAAGGGATTAACATCAAAGAGTTAAAAAAAATTAAGAATCGAACAAAAGGCATAAACAGATATGGCACTTAAAAAGGATACACAGGTGACAAAGAAGCATGTTAAAAGCTATTAAACTTCATCCATTGTTATGAAAATGAAAACTAAAACCACAGTACAATATTACACACCAATCAGAACAGGCAAGAAAGTGTGTTTTTTTAATTGTTACAAAACCAGGTGCTGGCAAGGATTCAGAGAAACTGGATCCCTCAGGCTTTGCTGCAGGAATGTAAAATAGTACCGCCTCTCTGGTTAAAGGTTTGACAGTTTCTTATAAAACTAAACATGAAATTATATATCAGTGATTGGTACTCTAGAGCATTTATTCCAGAGAAATAAAAATTTGTGTTCACAGAAAAAACCTGTACCAGACTAATTTTTATAGTTTTTTTCATAACAGCAAAAATATGAAAACAAACCAAATGACCTTTGATGGAATACTACTCAGCAATAAAAAGGAATGAAATATTGATACATTCAGCAATTTGTATAAATTTCCAGAGACACATGCTGAGTTTAAAAATCCTAATGATTACATTACCGGTAATACAACATTCTTGAAATAAAAAATATATATAGAAATGGAGTACAGATTAGTGGTTGCTAGGGATTAAGGATGGAAAATGGGGTGGGTTGGGAGCAGGAAGGCAATAGATGTGATTAGAACAAAGAGCAATAAGAGCATTGTGCTGATTGAACTATCTACAACTTGACCAGGTAGTTAATACACAAACATAAGCATGAGATAAATGTGTATCAATACAACTCAACACACACATGTGATCAAATTGAATAGAACTAATACCCTCACAGACATGCAGTCTTACACACAGGAGACAAAGCAAAGCTGAAGAAATCTGAATAAGATCATAGGGTTATACCTACATCAATATCCTGATTGTGCTATTTCACTATGGTTTTGCAATATGTTGTCATTGAGGTAACTGAGTAAAGATCTCTCTGTAGTATTTCTTACAACTTCACATGAATATACAATGAGCTCAAACTAAAAAATTCAGTTGAAAAGGGATAGGAGATGTGCCCAAAGAAATGAATTTTTATGTCCAGTGACAAAAAGGCAGGGACATGTGAATGGCTCAGCACACAATGATGGAAGAACCCTCAGCCAGCAATGAGCTAACTATACAATTCAATATAATGGAAAGAAAAACTTTTTCAAACATTAAGCCTTTTCAATTTAATTCTCTTAAATCATGTGTCTTTGCAGTCCTCTGCTCTAAAGTAGAACTTTATCACTCCAGGGCAGACATTAAACTTGAAAATTATGTTTGAGAAACAGAGAGGATGTTCTATAAATATATCAAAAACCACCCTGGCCAGCTTGGCTCAGTGGTTGAGCATCACCAGGAGGTCAAGTTTCAATTCTCCATCAGGGCACATGCCTGAGTTGCAGACTGGATTCCCAGAGCAGGAGGCAGCTGATCAATGATTCTCTCTCACCATGATGTTTAAAAAGAGCCAAACCTGAATGTATCCAATATAGAGTTCCTCTCTTGGCAAAGCCACGTGCAAGTCCCAGCACAATTATAGCCAAAGGTTATAGTTGTAAGCTTGACCTTATGGTCCAAAGGGATCCCAAGTGGCTAAGTGATGTAGGCTGCTGGAGGTGCAGCAAATAAACAAAGCTTAATCAGACGCATATAATTGAGTAGATTCAAAACCCTAGAGAACATTGTAAACATCTTGACCATGTCCTTACTTTGTCTCACGGAATCTATTGTAGCTCGGCTTATAGGTAAGGTGACCAGACATCCCGCTTTTGGGACGCAGGACAAATTGTTAAAAATCGGAACTGTCACCTTACTTATAGGCCAAGCACTGTCTCCCCATCAGAGAAAGCAGCATCCCACCTAGACCCAGCTTTATTCTCTTGTCTGTTTTTCTTTTTAAGTCCTTCCCCGCCCCCTCTTAGCTTCACCCACGGCCGTGCAAGCTCAGCACACTAAAGTTCCAGTGATGCTCTCCATTTTACATAAGACAGAACATAGCTCAAAAGCAAGGAAATTCACCTAAAATTCACAGGGGAAAAAAAATAGTGGGGCCAGAACTTGAGTCCTGGTTTTTCCTGCTACCAAGCCAACACACACTTAACTCTATAACTTCCCTGTAAAAGCAGCTGATTCACTAAGATTATATTCTATTAGTCTGCTCCTGCTGCCATAACAAATGCCCCACATTATAATAGGTGGCTCAACCAACAGAAGGTTATTTCTCACAGTTCTGAAGGCTGAGGAGTCCAAGATCAAGGTGCTGGCAAGCTTCATTCTGAGTCTTCATCTCTTGGCTTGCAAGTGGCCACCATCTCTCTGTGTGCTCACGTGACCTCTTCTTTGTGCTGGGAGAGAGCGCTCTCCCATACCTTCTTGCAATGCCACTAATTCTATTAGAGTAAGGTTCTACCCTTATGACCCCATTTAACCTTAATTACCTCTGTAAAGACTTCATCTTCAAATACAGCCATGCATGGGCTTAGAGCTCCAATGGGGATTTGTGGGGGGCACAAACATTCAGTTCCTAACAATCATGGATCTCCACTGTCTCTTTCCAATGTTTTTGACCCCAGGTGCTCAGCTGTCAAAGCAGCCCATCATTGAGTGGGAGCTCCTTGGCATGAGGCAAGTCTACAATGCCCACTTATTTTCATGGTCACTCAGTGATGCTGTTGAAAGCTGGATGACCTTTGACATTCCCTGGATACTTGCTGATCCAGTCCACAGGAGTGCATCAGGGGTCCAGATGGAGGGCTGGCAATCATGGACATCATCTCCCTCTGTTACCAGCCTGACGGGAGGAACATTCTCAGCTTTCTGCTGACTTTCGACTACAGTCACCAAAACTCAACCACAGAACGTGTCTGAACTTCGAGTTGCTCCTAGAAAGGAAAAAGGAAGTGGTTGAAGAAAGGATGGAATTAAAAGCAAATCATGAGGGAGAAATCTGAAACAGCTGTTAGAAAGCAAACCTCCCAGGCATGTTTTTTATCTCCCATAGACCTGCTCCAAAATCCAAAAATGAGAATGACCGGGTCACAGATTTATTAAGAAAAGATACAAAAGAGCACCTTGTTCTACAAAACAGATACATTGTAATTTTATGGGTCAGATCCAACTTACAAGTCTTTTTCCCATTCAGTACTAAAGTATGTCTTGATTAATCAATCAAACTCTCTCTCAAGAAGATTTCCTCTCTCTCTCTCTCTCTCTCTCTCTCTCTCTCTCTCTCTCTCTCTCTCTCTCTCTCTCTCTCTCTCTCTTTGTCTCTCAGAGATTTCTTCACTCTAGGAAATAGAATTACAATGCCTCAATAACAGATGAACCCCTCTCTGTGCAAAACGCCCACCCCTCCTCCAACACTCTATTATAAAGTTGCACATAGACAAAGCGCAGTTCAGAATCCACCAGTCAGTTGGAGATCCAGAGGCTTAGGTAACATGTCTGAGGGACAATGTCCCTGGTTATGTGATATGATCTTGGGGCTACAAAGAAAGCCTTGTCTTTGTCTGTGATAAGGTCCCAGGTGAGGGAAGGTGGCAGGCGCAGACACACAAATCCCCACACCATGAAATTGATGAGTCTAAAGAACAAAGTGATCCGGGGGACTACAGGCAGGAGTTCTACCTGGTAGCAGTTAAGAAAGACTTCCCAAAGGATGTGCATGCAAGATAAATCCCAAAGGATGGGCAGGCATTCCTCTCCCATGAGAATCTTGTCTAAGAATTGCTTTAGGAATTTACTGAAATAAGCACACACGCACACTTGTGTGCAAATAAGTATGAATTTAAATAAATAAATAAATAAATGAGTCCTAATAAAAATGAGTAATAAAACCTCACCACACTAAACACATATGAAAGTTTATGTGTCTCATAAAGGTAAAGTCCCTACTCTTTGCTAATTATCCAACCCTTCACGGAGCTGGGACCAGATGAAAATCTCTCCCAGGGGTCTTCATAAAGAAGACAATGTATGCTATAATAAACACCATTTTACAGCGTCATTAAAAGGGATAGAACTCTAAGCTTCATAGATCTGTTTTTTATCAGAACCTCAAAAGGCCATTTATTGGAAGCAGATCTCCAGGGAACCAGCAGCTCGTCCAGATGCCCAGCTTTCTGATGGCCTCGTTTACTCCAATGAAATGTTTTAGAAGATTTGGGAGGAGGTGGGTTGCAGACCCTCTGAGTAAGCAATCCTTTTGAAATATTACTTCTCTCCAGAGGCTGGGAAAGAAACTGAGGCCCATGATCCCTAGATGTGATCCTAGGTGGCACTTCAATGTGACCCAAGTGCCACCAGAAAGAGTTCACATCATTTTGTGAAAGCCAAGGAGTGAGGAGGCATAAGAGCATCCAATGCATGAGGTTTTTATAGACCAGATGTAAGATGAGGAGGGCAAGGTGACAGGGAGGAGCAAGTGAGGGGGGTGGGATTATTACAAAGACTATCCAGGTACCTCTTCTTGCAATAAAATATCCTCTACCGCCGAAACCGGTTTGGCTCAGTGGATAGAGCATCGGTCTGCGGACTGAAGGGTCCCAGGTTTGATTCTGGTCAGGGGCATATGCCTTAGTTGCAGGCACATCCCTAGTGGGGGGTGTGCAGGGGGCAGCTGATCGATGATTCTCTCTCATCGATGTTTCTAACTCTCTGTCCCTCTCTCTTCCTCTCTGTAAAAAATCAATAAAAATATATTTTAAATATATATATCCTCTACCACTTTTATTCAGCCAATGGCAAAGAACTCAGCAACTCCCAAGCAGGCCAAAAGCTCATTCATTTAATTCGCATTTCCTGAGCACCTGCTGGGACCATCATAAGAAATGCCAGTTGCTAAGATACTGGAGGGCCATAAGGCCTAACTCCTGCCCTTGAACAATGCAAGTAACTTGTAATAAACACCTCTAAATCTTTAAGCCTCTTTTGTAGTTCCCTTGTGAAGCATGGGGCTGAGCAGAGAAACCTGCACACCTGGATGGAATTCCTACGGTCTTCCACGGTGATGACAAGATGTCCCCAGATGTTTAGACAGGTTTGAGGGTGAGCAGTGGGTCATTGTGCACTTTGAGTAATAAAATCTCACCACCAGGAAGACAGAAGAAGGATTATGAGGTCAAGGGAAATCATCTCCACCTGCCTCTCTGGTCCCAACCCTTACACTGATGAAGCCTCGCTCTAATTAATCATCCCTGCTGGTACATGCCCACTGATCCTATTAAACAATAGGGCTGGGTGGAAGTGATGGGCCAGCCTCA
Source organism: Pipistrellus kuhlii (assembly GCF_014108245.1). Classification (NCBI taxonomy): domain Eukaryota; kingdom Metazoa; phylum Chordata; class Mammalia; order Chiroptera; family Vespertilionidae; genus Pipistrellus; species Pipistrellus kuhlii. The sequence goes on from NW_023425562.1 coordinate 6,899,074, forward strand.
CCGCTAGGACCTCTCAGCCCTCATTAATAAATTTAATAGCGGCGCCGGGGTATCACAGGAGTGCAGGAGGTTAAAGGCTGCATCTTCCCTTGGGGTATAATTTCATGTTCTTGCCCCCTGGGGTGGTAATGTATTTATTCCAAGTTAATTTTTCCCCCCTAAGGTCAGTTAGTTGTGCGCGGTGGGTGCTATCCTAAATTGACGAATTCCTGGCTTCTGGGGCTTGTCATGAGAAAGGAGAAAAATTAGAGAAGACAGTAATCAATCCATATTGTGTGAATATTAACATGCTTGCTCCTCAGGTTAGCCGGGCCTACACGCAAATTGAATTGAGATGTTCTAAAGCATTCCTAATCATGCATGCTGTGATTATGAATCTGATGTTTATGTTTTACTCTCTGAATCACCAAACACCAGGCAACTGGAAGAGACAAAGGTCAGCAAAGCCGGAAGGAACTATCATCCCGGGGAGGTGGCAGGCCACTGATTCTCTAAAGCCAGTCCAGGTGGCCATATGTCTAGGAACACATGCAAAAGCTTCCTCCACCAGAGGGCTGAGCTGACAGTCTTGGCTTGGTCCTGGGGAGAGGCAGCTGTTGATGGACACATCCAAGTTGGGGCATGAATGAGGCACACAAGCAGGGACCCTAGTGGCCCTTTCTCAGACATCAAGCCAGAGATCAATGTGAAGAACTATGAGGAGAAGAGCACCAGAAAGTGGATATGCACAGACTGCATGATCACCACACAGGTAGAGGGGAACCGGGAAGCCCAGCTCAATCTAGCAGCCTTGCCAGATCACTTGGTTGAGTTCTGCATCCTTTCAGCTGCCTTATATGTCTCTGGGGGTGTGCATCTTCTCTTCAGTGTGGTGTACCACATCCATGTAAGGGTAGGGGTGACTCCATGGGTATGTCCCTGGATATCTGAATGCACATATGGTTTGTATTAATTATTTATTATAGAAATGCCTAACTTCAAAGTCAGCTGTTTTGAAAATTAACTCAAGCCCTATGTTCATTGCAATATTACTTATTATTGCCAAGACTATGAAACAGCTCAAGTGCCCATCAGTAGATGAGTGGATTAAAAGGCTGTGGGACATTTACACAATGGAATATTACTCAGTCATTAAAAAAAGAAAAAGAAAATCTTACCCTTTCTGACAGCAGGGATAGATGTGGAGAGTGTTATGCTAAGTGAAATAAGTCAGTCAGAGAAAGACAAGTACCATATGATTTCACTGATAGATGGAATCTAATGAACAAAATAAAATTACAAAGTAAGTGGAGACAGTCTCATGGATACAAAAAAAACAGACTGACAGCTGTCAGAGAGGGAATGGAATTGGGGGATGGGTGAAAAGGATGGAGGGCTTAAGCAAAGAAAAACAAAGGAAGATTCAGAGACACAGACAACAGTATGGTGATTGCCAGAGGGAAGAGGGGTGGAGAGAAGTAGGAGAAGATAAAGGGGGGGATAAGTGGTGATGGAGGGAGATTTGACTTGGGGGTAATAAATACACAACCAATGTCACTCCAATAAATTTAATTTTAAAAAATTAACCTAAGTTAGTACTTTGTGTCTCAAAATATGTTTTCCCAAAGAAATAACACTATTTCTCTCAGAAATTCATAACTTGCCTGAGGGGCATAGTGTCGAATCACATTGTGGATGGACCTGATTATCATACAATCAGAATAATATTCAACTAATATAGCATCAAGCTATTAATCACATGCTAAGTGGCTTGGACTTCATTATGTGGGTCAGTGGTCCCCAGACTTTCATTTCAAGTACCAAAAACATAATTTTTTTGAAAGGATCAGGAACTAGTATTTAGTGACCAACTTTTTATTTTGCCTAGTAAGGAGTTTTAACAATGCAAAAAAACAACAGCAGCAGAAACAACAAAACAAGCTACTCTCATTATTTTATAAAAGAAAGGCCATTTTTAGAACCCAAAAGTAGAAGGATATAAATTTTAGTTTAAAAAAAATTATAGAAAGGATAAGAAAGGGAGGGAAGTACAGTTCTACAAATTTAATAGATTTCTCTTTAAGAAAGCTTGGCCACACAAACTTCACTTTCTTTTTTCTGTGAACCTGTGAAATGCCTCACAGCCAAGTATACTATTGACATGAACTTGGGAACTAATGGTTTCAGGGATCTCTAAGCAATCCTATAGTCCAGGCAGTGTTTTGTGGAAGGGGGCAGACATAAAAGAATATTTTTTTAAAAAAATTCTGTGAGTTAGGATTTGAACAGGGCACAGCAAGGTCAGTTTGGTTCTGTTCCACAGTCTTGGAGGTCTCAGACTCTAAGTCTTGGGGTTGGGGGCGTCTGAAGTCTAGCTCATTCACAAGTCTGGGGGCTGATGCTGCATGTCGACTGGATGACCTCAGCTCCTCTCCTTGGTCCCTCCACCTGGGCTAGTTTAAATTCCCTCCCAGGAGCTGCATCCTCTTTATGACCCAGACTTGCAAGTCATAAGATATCATTTGCAGCATCTATTTGGTTGGAACCATCACAAACTGGTGCCTAGATTTGGGGAGGAGGGAACACTGATACCATCTTTCCTTGGAAGAGAACGTATGGGGTGGGTGCAACCATCTTTGGAAAAGGCAATCTGCCACAGAGCCCACAGTGAAAATCATTATCTCTCAGTATCTCTTTTCCTCTCTTTCTCATCCATATTGGTCTTCTGCAGTGGGACTGCAACTTACTAGTACAATACTGGCTTTTCTGGGATTCCAGTTTCCATTTGACAGATCAGGGGACTTCTCAGCCTTCATAATAGTGTGAGCCAATTTCTTAGGATGATAGATAGATAAATGATAGATAGATAGATAGATAGACAGACAGACAGACATATACATTCAAGTCACAAAACCATAATTTTGCATTCAATTTCAGTAGATCCATTAATCCCCTAAAGGTCTCTCTGAACCCAAGATAGGAACCCCTCCCTGCCTAAGGTGTTCCTTAGGAGCTTAATATCGCCAGTTTTCAAATATATTTGCTCCAGTTGCACTCCAGTGGAATAAGCACTGGTCTTAGTGTCACAATCACCAAAGTCAAATCCCAGAACCTCTGTTGCCCAGTGAGGGGTGGCACATGTGTCACGTAAACTCCCTAGGTTTTCGTCTGTTCGTCACTTAAATCAGCATCATCATAGTATTTGTTTCATAGAAGAGCGGCCCCTGGTTACTTATGTTTTCTTTTGGCCTCTCTTCTTCATCCCTTCTTTCCCTACTCAGCAAGTATTTTGCAGCTGGTCCCAGCCTCATCCTTCTCTGCCCACTCCTTTTCTCTCCACCACAGACCTCGCTGGCCGCAGACATGCCCAGGAAATCACCCCTGGCTTTACTTCAAGGGAAGATGAGGCAGGATTTGAAGTCATGCCACCACCTCAAGCCCCACACACTAGTATGGGACTAAAGGGGATGCAGCTGCGCAAAAATACATAGCAATTTTAGACATAGGTGGGGGGTGGTTGTTAAAGAATTTGCTAAGCTTTTTCTTTTGTAGCTCAGAGAATTTATTAGCCTGGGTCTGGCTACCCTCCCCACAAGCTATATAAGTTAGTTAGCTTCACAATGTCTCAGTTTTCTCAGTTTTCTGTACTTATTACACGCCGTTATTAAGAGAGAAAAAATTGAGATAATGCATTAAAAGTCCTTGGCACAGTCTAGCACAATGATTCTCAAACTTTAGTATTCATCGGGATCACTTGTAGCATTGTTAAAACACAGATTCCTGCATCTCATTCCCAGTTTCTGATTCATTAGGTTTAAAATGATCTCTGAAACTTTGCATTTCTCACAAGTCCCCAGGTGACACTAATGCTGCTGATCTGGAGCTAGACTTTGAGAACCATTGGTCTGGGTCGTGTTTTCCATTGTGATGATGATGTCTGTGACTACATAAAAAATAAAATGAAATAGAGTCCTGGCCAGTGTGGCTCAGTCAGTTGGATATTGTCCCACTCTACCAAAAGATTGCTGGTCAGATCCCAGGTCAGAGCACATTCCCAGGCTTCGGGTTTGATCCCCAGTAAGGGGTGTGCAGGAGGCAGCCGATCCATGTTATGATGTTACACTCTTACATTGATGTTTCTCTCTCTTCCTCTCTCTTCCTCTCTTTCTAAAAATCAATAAAAAGTCTTTTTTAAAAGGTGAAAAATTATTTGCTTTGCATAATTTGAAAAAACATTTTAGTAAGCCCTACTTTGGCAACAATTGATAAAATCCTTCATTTTAGTCCCAATATGTTAGCCTTTACAATAGGAAAAAAAAATCTTAGAATATGAATCCTATATAAATGGATCAGGTGGGCCCCTATGGACTATTAGTGGAGAAGAGATTTTTGCTGAGAGAGAAACAGAACTGGGCAGAGAGTAAGGAGAACTTGCTTCTCTCTGGTTTTAAGGGATTTCCTTTGCAAAATGATAAGATTAAATTAAATCATCTCCAAGATTCAGCCCAGTTTTTCTAAGCAGAGATTCTGTAATTAATTATACTCTAAAGCAGACAGCGAACACAGCAGTCCTGCCCCTAGGAGGCTCCTTTCTATTCAGAGCCCTCGGTCCAGGCCCCAGGAGACCTCAGCAAATGTTTCTTTCCATCCACGACCAGCCTTACCTCTTTCCATCCACAACCAGCCTCACCTCACTCAACAGCTGAAGCTTCTCTGGAACCTGATGCACCAGAGATGGGCAATGTCTGCCCTCAAGGTTTGTGAAAGGAGGTGACTTTCCCACTTCTCTAAGACTGAGCTAGGGATCTGGAGTTCACTGGCATATTTCAGGAATGATTTTATCAGCCTCACATCTATATGGAGGAAAGAGAAAGATCTGGAGTCATGATTTCCTTCCTCCCTACCCCACTGACCTGCATCCTGGTGCTGTGACTATCATGACACCAGACCTCAGGGAAGCTCCAGTCTCTGTGACTCTCCTTCCTGATAGTCAGTTCTGCTCTATCCTTTGGACTGCCTATTCTTGTGACATGAACAAGAAACCAGCCCTCCCAGTATTGAATTATTGAATTTCCCTACAAACAAATATCTTAAATGTTAAGTTTATGGTAAATATATATATATATATATATATATATATATATATATATATATATATATAACTATAATATTTTAAGCACTTTCCGGTAACATTTCATTTCTCTCTCAAAATAGCTCTATGAGTTGAGTATGTTATTATCACCCCATTATACAGATGGGGAAACTAATGATCAAGATTACAGAGTTAAGAGAGTCAGGACAGAGATTTTTGAGCCCAAGCAGTCTGCTCCCTTGTGGAGCATTTTGGATGGCTCTCTGGCTCCCATCCAAATACACACAGGCCATCAAGCCACTAGTAGTAGACGCCACTCTGGAATCTCCCTGGTCCCCAGCTTTGTGATCTCATACATGCTCCATGGATCTCCCTCTGTCATCTCAACCACCTGTTCAGAGTGACACATGAAGGAAAAGGGGCAGACGAATGGAGGACCTAGCTACAGAGCTGAGGTCTCAAGAACAATGGGAAGGAGAAGGGACAGTGACAACACCTCAGTCTATGGGTTGTTGTTTTTATCGTGCAGGGAGCTGTCAGCGTGGTCCTGGTGGTTTTCCTTAGCAGCAAGCTTCTGTCTTGACTCATCTTCCCTGCAAAGAAGCCTCCTGGGAAAAGGCTCAATTTCCACATTATTTAATAGCTCTCTGGCAACTCCTTCTAAGTCCCGGTAGACTCATTAGTCAAATTAGGGGGATAAACTAACCTATTCAGATAGGACTGGAAAAAGCACCCTACTGGCCAGACATACATGATCACAGATATACAGGCCTGTGCTTTAACAGAAATATAATCCTTGCCTTTACTGAACACACTTGCTTGGCCACATCTCTTTATTATAAGTTAGGTGGTTCCTTAAAATAATAAAACAAATCTAGTTTTACCATGCCCATTAGTAATACCGTGTTTCCCTGAAAATAAGACCTACTCACAGGTTTCCTTCTGAGTGAAATATAAGGCATCCCTCCAAAAATAAGCCTCCCCCTCCCCCCCAGGCTAAACATGAGAGATTTGGTCCACTGATTCTGAAAGAAATGGAGTCACAAGAAATTCACCAGGAAATTCAGGAATTGGATTGTTATGATGATGTTCCAGAAGATGATGACATGATTGTCATTGAATAAATGAGTAAATTCTTGATACTGTAGGATTCACAGTTTGTTTGGTTTGTGTTGACAACTACCGTACTACCGTACCGTATACAGATAATAAATTTTCTTTATTTTCATTTAACAATAAATGTGTGCCGTATTCTTCTTCATGGAAAAATAAGACATTCCCTGAAAATAAAACCTACCGCATCTTTGGGAGCAAAAATTAATATAAGACACTGTCTTATTTTTGGAGAAACAGGATATTTGCAAATATAAAAGCAGTAGCTAAAATACATATATCCCCAGATCCAGCAGGCTTTTTTTTTTTTAGTTTGTGTTCACATATGAAAATGTTAGTTCCCGCTTTAGCAAGTAAAGCCCCTCCTTGTGTTGTTTTGATCAGTTTTTGCATATGACTCCCATTTGTTCGCAGATCCAGAGGAGTGAGTCACCCTCAGAACACAGCAAGGCCCTGAAGGATCACCTTTTTATGGCTGCCCGCAGCACCAAGCCAGGGCTGCTGAGGTCCCAGATGGTTTTCAATGACACTGTCCATTTAAAGAGTTAACCATTAGGTCCAAATGCAACAAGAAGCATCATAGGCCATTTCCTCTTTCCACGATTTCTCCTGTTGATTCAGAAGAGGTAGGAGTTGTGGGGGCTGCCCTCTGGTTGCTTTCTGAAGCCTAAACCCTTGTATTCAATTTTCCCCTCCTGTCCCCACAACAAAGGACAGCCTCCTCCTGTGTCTGCCTGGGTAAAATTTCCTGAGGGACTGCACTCTCTGAAACACTCTCTATAGTTATGTAGAGTCTCCATTAATCACCATATGCTAATCTGCCTTCCTGGAAGTTTGGATAGTAGAGGCAATGACTGTAACCAGTGTCTAGACAAGGGATAAAATAATTTTTTGTTATGTTTTTTTTCTTCCCAGGACATAAATAAAAGTGAAATTAGTCATCCCAAAGTCAAGCTACCTATTATTTAATATAATATCTAATTCTAAAGATATTCAAAATCCAGTTTAGTGTTTATTTATTTATTTATTGTTGATTTCAGAGAGGAAGGGCAAGGGAGAGAAAGAAACATCAATGATGAGAGCTAATCATTGACCAGCTGCCTCCTGCACACCCCCTATTGAGGATCGGAGCCCACAACTTGGACCATGTGCCCTAGACTGGAATCGAACCTTGGACCTTCAGTCCACAGGCCAATGCTCTATCCACTGAGCAAACCCAGTTAGGGCCAAATCCAGTTTAAGGAAATTCACTGTCTGGTTAGCTGTCAGGTCAAATAGGTTTTCTCCATATAAGAGTATTTGAAGAATTTAACAATTTCTTTATGGAGCTAAATCAGGGATTTTTGCATTACTTTTTGTAAATAAAAGTAAAATCTTTAAAACTTTTGTAAAAAAAAAAAAAATCATGTCTCCCAGCCCCACCCACAGAGTCCATTTTTCTAAGATGGAGCACCCACATTGGTATTTGCCAAGATTCCCAACTGATTCTAACATACACCATGGGCTCAGAACCACTATGTGCTGAGCCTAACTTTGCTATATGGTGACCTATGACAATTACTACACCTGCAAAGAACACATTGCTCTTCTATCTATTAAAAGGTTGTTATTTACTTGCTTCCCATGAGCATTAAAACTGGATCTTCAAACTTTAGTGCCTTCAAAAAATCTTTGAAACACTAATGAATTAGCCAATTTGTACATCAGGTGATGCTGGGTGCCCTCCTGGATTAGGGCAGTTCACATCCTTTATCAATCGTGTAGCAGCATCCTGGTAGAGGCCTTCAATTCTGACTCTCTCAGGGTCAGACCTAGGCCAGAAAGTGTAGTGGATAGGGTAAAATGCTGTCATCATAATTCAGTAAATAGAAAAGGCTTTTCCACCCATTTTCTTCCTGGGCAGGAGGACATGGAGATAAATAAGACTTATAGGAGGGGACCAGGTGAAGAAAGGCCTTGTGATGGATGTTCAGTTTCATTCTGAAGGCAAGGAGATGGCATTGTGGGTTTTAATTGGGGTGAGGTGAAACATGGCCAATTTTTTATTTTACAAAGATCATCAGACTGTAATTGGATTCTGGAGAAAATAAAGGGAGACACTGGGTTCAGGGCTGAGGGTGGGTGGAGATAGATGATTATTGTAGCTACTTTAGTAAGAGTTTCAAAAATCCTGAACCAAGGAAGTTGCTGCCTAGAGCAAGTTTGGGGGAAAATATTTAAGAAGGAAACGTGATAGGATTTGGTCCTGAATGTGTACTTGGAATTAGGTGAGGGGAAAAGAGAACTCTCCAGCTTTCTGGATGGAGCAACTGTGAATGCAATGAGGTTCATCAGTTTGGTGGACACATGGGAGGAGGAGCAGGTTTCTGAGTGAAACATGAGCTCTATTTTTGACTTACTGAGAGTGAATTCTAAAGGACATTTGTGGTAGCACACTGAGCCTATTACTAATTCTCAGCACACAATTCACTCACTCAAAACCCTTGCTTTTGCTGAATGGCAGATCAACTGTCTTTGTAACCAAGGTTCTAGACCTGCTTCTAAGTTTAAATAAATATTGTAAAATGTTTCAGAAAATAAAAAGGTGGCCCCTCATACCCATTAGGATAGTGATTATCGTATATAATAAAGAGGGGCTATGCAAATTGACCAATACAAAGATGGTGGTGCCCATAGCCACAAGATGGCAGCACACAGTTCACTCAGCCCCACCAGAGTCCCCCAGTCTTTTCAGTCTTGCCAAGAGGGTGGCAGGTGCATGTTGTGGCCGGACCTATCCTCACCACCCCCCCCACAGTGTCCCAGGGCCAGCTGAGGCTTGCATTGCCAGCAGTGGCAGCAGCAGAGGTGTGATGGGGGCATCTCCTTTCCCTGATTGCTGGGTCACCTCCCACCCCTGAGGGCTCCCAGACTGTGAGAGGGGACAAGCCAGGTTGTGGGACTCCCCTCCAGTGCATGAATTTTCATGTACTGGGCCTCTACTAAAAAAATAAAATAACAAGTGTTGGCAAAGATGTGGAGAAATTGAAACTTTTGTGCACTATTTGTGGGAATGTAAAGTGGTGTAGCTGCTGGGAAAACCATACATTTACTATATAAACCATCAATCCCTTTTCTGGCTATATATCCAAAAGAATCGAACTGAGGGACTCAACAAGATATTTGTACATCCATGTTCACAGCAGTATTATTCATTGTAGCCATGAGATGGAAGCAACCAGATATTCATTGACCAACGAGTGGGTATACAAAATGTGATATAAACACACAATGGAATATTATTCAGCCTAAAGAAAAACAAGAAAGATCTGCCACACGCATGAACTTTAAGGATATTATGCTAAGTGAAATGAGCCTGTCACAAAAGGACAAAAGTAGAATGTAATTTTCCAGGGGCTGGAGAAAGAGGGAAGAAAGGTTTCAGTAGGAGAACATGAAAAAACTCTAGACATGGATGGTGGTGATAGTTGCACTACAATATGAATATATTTGATGCCGCTAAAATGTACACTTAAAAATGGTTAAGATGCCGGGACCGGTTTGGCTCAATGAATAGAGCGTTGGCTTGGGGACTGAAGGACCCCGGGTTCGATTCCGGTCAAGGGCATATACCTTGGTTGCGGGCATATCCCCAGTAGGGGGTGTGCAAGAGGCAGCTGATTGATAACTCTCTCTCATTGATGTTTCTAACTCTATCTCTCTCCCTTCCTCTCTGTACAAAAATCAATAAAATATATTTTTTTTAAATGGTTAATATGGTAGATTTATATATATATATATATATATATATATATATATATATATATATATATATTTACCACCATATTTATAAGTAACGTAGACATTAAATATTTCCATTAATCATTTATTCTTTGGTATTCCTAACTCCTGCCCAAACAGGCCACTAAGTTATATGATTGTTTGAATGACAGTAACTGTTCCAAAATTTTCCCGTATGATGAAAGCCCAGCCAATGCCTGCTTTCATCACCCTCTCCTAACCTGTTAGAAATTGAAGGAATAAGTGCTTTATAAATTCAGACTGACCAATGACTTACTATGGCCTCTAGGCCAGGTGGAATGGCAGCCTCCCATTTTTTGCAGAAATTATAGAACTCACCCCACAGTGAAAAGTGTTTTGAGTGAGAATATCTAGAACAAAGCTCTATAAAATCCTAACACATAAGGAAGACAGTGGAACAAGCATCCACACAGCATCTGAGAAGGAGCAGGCAGAGGAGTTGGAGGAAAAGGGGAACTGCCTGTCATATTAGTTTATTAGGGTTTCCACAATGAAGTACACAAACCAATGGTTTATACAACAAAAATAGATCATCTCACAGTTCCAAAGGCTAGAAGTTTGAAATCAGCTCTTTCTCCACCTCATTTAATGCACTTGATTTCAAAGCTTATAAGACACCCAAAAACAATAGGCCAATGTACCGAAAATCTTCATGCTGCCCCCCTTTTTATCAGTATATCATGTCTTGCACAGAGGCCTTCAGGAATGCCCATCCACTGTTGATCATTGTTACACTCTGTCATCTTACAAAGAAACCCATCAGGAATAATGGAAAAGTGCTTACAGCTTTTATTGACCATTCATTGGCCTTTGTGAACAGGAACCAGCTACAAGTAAAGCCTCATAAACTCCATATAGACTTGCAGTAATTGAAGCTCTTGCAAAATGTGTATTTTAATCCCGTGGTAAGATTGGCAGGTCTCTGGTACACTTGAGAGCAGTTCTGAGCTGTGTGAAACAAGGTTTGTGTCCTGCTCTCCATTATAAATGCTGAAAGTTGCTCTGGATAACATGTTCTCTTGCCACGTTGAATAGAAATGCAGTATCATCCTATGTACTGACTAACTAAATGGTTGTCATCATCAATGGATGTTACCAATTCATGCATGAACTCAGTATTTTTGCAGGCCCACTGTGTGCTAGCACTTTGGTAGACTCTGGGAGTGCAATGACTAACAAAATAAGCATAATGCCTCCCTCAATGCACTTCCTAGGTTGGAAGGAAGACCGACAAATAACCAGCCCAGGGAAATAGACCATGAGAAGTACTTTTGCCAGGATCCACACAAGTGTTTCCGAAGACCATGTTGGTGAATGCTCCACCACCCACCCAGGTGTTTCAGCTAAAAATCTGGGCGGCGGCTTCTCTTCCTGCTTCCTTTCTCCCAGCATCCCATCAACCACCAAATCCTGTCAATTCTAACTCCTATTTTTCTCAAAAACTTAATGTGTTTTCTAGATGCTGCTTCTTCCATTCAAACAATATTCTAACAGTTTTGATTTAAGATATGAGCTGGAGAGTTTGTGCATTCATTTGCTAATTTATTCATTCCCTCATTAAACACAATTATTCAACACAATTATGACTTCTTTCAGCACATTATTGAGCACATATTATGTACTAAGCACAGGCAATAGCAAAGAAAGCAAACATGGTCCCTGACTACATATGCACATATAAGTCCCCAATGGACCATGCTGCACCAAATTAATCAATTAAAAATTAAATAAAAAAGCAAATTTAAGTGGACTTGTTTTATATGCTGCTCTGAACATGAGACTCCCAGCCTATTCTGTTCCCTCCTTAAACTTGTCAGAATGCCTTTAGTTGTTCTTTCTTTCCATTCTTTATGTTCCTGCCCCACTTGGATTTATACCCTTAATATCATTTATTCTGCTAACTGACTTCAGCCTTTGGAGATCCAAAGAATTAATGTCAAAATCTGAAGGGCAAAACGCTTGCCGGTCTGGTTCATGCAGTGGCCACTGTGGCTTTCCTGGTGACAAATGTGACACGTGATAGAAATAAGCTGCTGCCTAAATCCAGGACTTGCAGCAATCACTGAGAAGAAATAAGATGTGTCACTAGATAAAGGATGGCAAACCCCTGGCTTGCTTACAGCAGATCCTATCCAGGTGTCAGACATAACTAATTGATCACAGATCTCTTTTCTTGCTGACCCCAGGCATGACCTTAGGTTCATTCTTAACACAGCACTCCAGCAGCCACTGCCAATCAGGCCTGGGATCCTAAGACAAAATTTGTCATCTGTGCTTTAGAACCAGTGACCAGAAAATAGAAAATCTGGAGAAACAGAAGCAAAGAACTAAGTCAGAGCTATACAAGAGAAAGATGAAGAAGTAGGAGGAGGAGGAAGAACAAGGAGAAGGAGAGGAGGAGGAAGCCTGGATGGGGACTTCGGCTTCGTGGCCTTTACCATTTACAATCTCAAGGGTGTCTCCTCCCCAAACTACACATGATCACCAAGGTATGATTCTTCTCCCCCTACTTGAAAAACAAGCTCATCCTGGACCAATCTCTCTGTCTGGGTGAGGTGAAAAGGGGTGGTCCTTTACTGCCAGCTTGGGGCAATAAAGGACCCAGAGCCCATGTGGAATGAGACTGGTGTTGCCCAATAGAAGCAGACAGGGGTAGGCCAGGTAATCAGTATCTACTCCAGGGGCACAAAAAGTGTGAGGAAGCTGGAAAAAGGAAGAGCTTTAACCTGTATGGAGCTTCAGAAAAGGCTTCACCAGAGGCTCAGAGTTCTGAGATCAAAATTGTTAGAAAGGTGCTGCTTCCCAGCTCAGAGATGGGAGGAGGGGAGGAGAGTTTACGAGGCTGAAGCCAACTAAGTGAGGTACATGGAAAAACTGAAACATCGATTCCCCACAGTCACAGACTCTGTCCTGCCCATCTATAATCTAATAATTTACCTAGGACTCAGCCAGCTGGGTTGGCTGCAGTAATCACATGTGAGGCATGTTAGTAAAGATCACACTCAGTTAATTTGTATGATTAGGGAATTAGCAATTGCCTCCTGTGATCTCAAAGGTTATTCAAAACACAAAATATTCTCAGAATAAAAGTGGCATGCTTTTAGGTAAAGTCTGCCTATTGGATATTGTGTACAATAATGCACTGTAGAGATTCAGGTAATAGGTCATTCCCTCCAGGGTTCACTACTGTCTTTGCTTAAGGTACACCTCTCTCTCTCTCTCTCTCTCTCTCTCTCTCTCTCTCTCTCTCTCTCTCTCTCACACACACACACACACACACACACACACACACACACACATTCTCTTTGCTCTTTGAACTGGAACAGTGATCTGTTCTCTGTGATTAAATTAGTGTAAGTAATAAGATATCATAGATTTGATTGATTTCCCTGGCAATGGTTATTAACCAGCCCAATTCAGAGCCAAGCAAGACCATTATTCTAAACATTGATTTCTGAACAGGCATGCAGGGGAAGGAAATTTTCAGCTACCGAGATATTCCATAAGGAATTATCAGATAGGATGATATATAATGAGGATTCTCAGACCTGGCAATGAACCCCTGGAATCCTCAAATACCATGATATACAGCTGGCAGAGTCCACACTGTGAATACACTTTAACAATGTTTTCAGGAAACACTGCTTAGATACACCATCAAATGTAAGAGCAGAGAGCTGGTTGCATGCCAATCACTGCATTTAACCACCAATATACGCTTATTAACTTCTCTGAACTGTATTTGCTAGAGGCTCAGGAAGCAAGAAGAAAGTATGGCCTCTACCTTCAAGGAGCTCACAGTCAACATGTGTTCCTTAAGGAAGCTTGAAAATGCCCTCTACTCAGAAAGGATGGAGACTTGGGCTGTGGCTACTGGGTCAGAAGATCCTCCTTCGTGGAAGGTTTCCAACTTTCATCAAGAGTCATACATCAGATGACACGCATTCACAGCAATGTGAGGCATGTCTTTGACAGCATACAAGCTGCAGAGAGCTGTAAATCAAGGTAGGAATCCCTCTGAGCTCCAGAGTAAAATGAATCTGTTAAATAAATGGAAATTCTTTTTCCCATTTCCAAACTTCTATGGATTCTTCTGTGCACCAAGCAGGGAGGGAAGGAATTTGGAAACACTTTAACATGGCTTCCTTCAAAGGTGCCCACAATATATACAACAGCCAGAGGAAAATCGAATGCTTCCACCTAAATTCATATATTGAAACAGGTTTGTAGTTTGTATTTACTTACTGTGCTAAGGACAGCAAGCTCATGGAGAGTAGAATTTGAAACAATAAGCTCTGGAATCAGACTTTTCTGGATTTGGATCCTGGTTCTCACATGTTCTAAGACATACTAATTAAACTCATTAGATCTCAGTTTCCCCATCCATCTGCTATGGGGTTAATGATAGCAATTACCATGTGTTGTAAAAGTGAGGTAAGTATGCTTGTGAAGAGGTCACCCCAGTGTCTGGCACACGATGATGTTTAAAAACTCATATAGTATTTGGTCTTGAGCATTTGTCTTAAAGAAGGAAAGATATGAAATGGACATATACTACCCTTTACCTCTTTGCACACAATATGCCGCAATTGCCTAATCCTCACAGCTTCTAACTACATGGTAACATTTAGTCTAGTCCAGTGGTCATTAGTCAACAGAGTGGCAAACCACGCTCGCGAGCTGCATGTGGCTCACAAGCCACAGTTTGCCCACCACTGGTCTATAACCTTACAAGGCCCTAAATGCATTACAGCTTTCTTCCTCTCTTGTTCCTTCTGACTCCAGGACAATAAGAGAATGTGCATGGAAGCAAGTTCCACTTCAGTGTCAGGAAATACAACCTACCTGTTAGAGATGGGCCATATTACAATGACTGCATTGAAAGGTAACGAGTTCCCTATCACTAGACATGCTCAAGCAAAGGAATGAGGAGCCACTTTAGTTTTCAGGGACTTCTGTCCTGTGCTCAGTTGTAGATTGGACCATCTGACTGCTGAGGTCTCTTCTAATTTATTTGGCTATGGTTCAATGACATATATAAATGTTTTTCTCTGGCCACCCAAGAAGTAAAGCTGAAGTAAGAAAAGAAAGAGAAGTGAGAATAGGAGAAGATTACAGTTCTATTTGCTTCTCCTCTTACCCCAAACACATAGCACCACCAGATACCTAGTGAAAAGGAAGCATTCAGTGGCTCTTAATTAAGTAAAAAATAAAGAGAATGCAAATAGGATTAGTGGATATTGATAGTTCAGGTTTTTCAGAATGCAAAGATCTTGACTTTTCTGAAAATTCACAGACAGCTTCTCTGGACCTGTTTCTTTTCTGCTCAGAAAGGTAACCCATAACCTCCACCCCCACCCCATGCTTTAGAATTGTAAATGAGACACATTACAGTTTTAAAAGTGTGTGTGTGTGTGTGTGTGTGTGTGTGTGTGTGTGTGTAAGGTTGATGTGCCTATGGGACTTCTCTAAGTCCCATATTTGTCTGACTGCTATTGATTTTTTGCCTAATTGTTATTCACTATGCTAATTTCCCCCACAAATCTCACATTCTATTGATCAAAAAGTAATAAACTCTCCAACAAACAAAACAAGCATTATTGCAATGTTGGGAAAACATCAGTTAATATCAATACCATATTTACAATTATCTTTAACCCAAATTTTACCCATGATGCAATGCATAAGCAGCTTAAAGACCTACAGACTAATGGAACATGTGAAAAATTATATTTGTTTTTTCTCTAACAGAACAAGGAGAGGTAAGTGCAGCCAAAAATATAAATACATAAATACCTGATGCCCAGTAAAGAATTGATGGCCAAAATAAATGTCATTATTCCAATAGAGAAATCTATCAAGTGCTTTCTTTTTCCTCTTCCTGTTTCTTTCCTTAGTTTAAGGCACTGTGGTAATAGTTGTGGGAAGTACAAAGGTGAGCAAAGTCATCTTTATTGTGCTGAAAAATTGTTTCCTTGAAGAGCAAAGTGTGTGATTATTTAGTAGGTGCTTATAGTATTGTTGATTTCACTTACTCATGCAAGTCACCAGGCTGCCATTGTGAGATTCATTGTTTTGTCTGTGCAACGTTGTTTCCTCAGGGATGCTGAGAACTTCCTCTTCCTTTTGGGAACTTTGGATCCCCACACTCCAATCATTGATTGCAAGATAGCTGCCTACTATAGTATTCCACCTTCATGGCTATATTTCATTGGTCCAAAGGTAGGCACCTAACCCAAACCTACCCAAGAGCACTATCCTTGAAATTTTTCAACTGAAACTGGGAATAAAGGAGATACAAGTTGGGAGGCATGAAGACTATCAACAACAATTCCAGCCAAATAGAGGAAGCCAAGCTGCAAGAATAAAGCGAATAGGATAAAATAGATTTAGACGAGAGATGAAAAAGTGGTGTTCTGGTGTCATTCAATACACTCATTCCACTGGCCCTAGGCCTACTTGAAGATTTACTTACATTGCCTGATAAATCCCATGATAGTTTATCCTGGGTTCCTGTCACTAAAAGTCCTTTGCAATACAAGTCTAATACAAACCTATTATGAAATAAAAGAACTCAAGGCAGATGTCCCAACAGGACTCAAAAATATGCTCAGTACAAAAAATATTTCTAAGACATGGGCATCAAAGCAAAAAGAAACAAGAGATTTAGTGATGAATCCCATGTAAACATGTCACTTTGGACCTTTTAAATTACAACCTCTTTTTTCAGATGAGGATTGGTTCTGAAAAGGAAGATTAGAACCTTGGAAGCTGAACTGAGCGAGACTCAGTATAGATTTTTTCATATCATCCAACCATCACTGAGGCAGTTAAAGGAAAAGCTACCAATACTATATATAAAGTTCTGGGTACATGATGTGGGTGAAGGGAATGTTTGTTTCTAATTCTGTTTTGCTTTGAATGAGAGAATCAAGGAAGCTTTCCCCAAGATATTCCCATACCTCATACGGAGCATTTATGAGGATCTTAGAGTCAGTTTTGGTTGTTTAGTGGCCAAACTAAGTCCCCCATACCTGAGTTAATCTGTCTTCTGCAGGAAGGTATACTGGTCCTGCTGGGCCAGAGCATGAATGGGTTTTGGGCCCTACCAGGTGTGCTGAATGGTTAAAGTATTGGCCCATCCATCGTTCTATTCCCAGTCACGGAAACCAATCAATGTGTCTTTCTCACATTGTTTCTCTCTCTGTCTGTCTCTCTCCACCTCTCTTCCCTCCCTTCTATTCTCTCAAAAAAAAAAAAAATCAATGGAAAAAAATATCCTTGGGTAAGGACTAATAAAAGAAAAATTTAATGGGCTTTGGAGACCTAAGATTTGGCTTTAAATTACAGTTCTCAAGCATTCTTGATGTTAAACCTTGAGCAAGTTATGAAACCTTCCTAAGTCTTAGTTTCATGGGACAGATAATACCATTCTTGTGGGTTAGATATTTCCTAATATCCATGATAATAGTGCTGGCTAAAGCTTTCTGGACAAAAAAAGAGGCAATCCCATACTAAGAATCAGTATCTATCTCTATAAGGAAAAACCCTTGTCCCTTCTAGGATAGAAGAGGCTCACTATAGTTGCTGATTCTGGATAGTATTGTATGTGATATGATCAGTAGATCACATGGTCCACATGGTCATGGGAACATTCTTGCACCAATTGGGCTATTGAACTCCATGAAGAAGAGTGTCATAGTAAGGGCTCGGTGTTGCTTATAGCTTGGGCATTCAGATGTAACAGGAGCTGAGTAGGCCTTAGTAAGTGGGAGCCCATAATTTAAACCCATTTGTAGCCTCCATTTCTGCCATTATGATCCCTCATTCATATGTGTATCAGTTCTGAGATGACCAATGATGAAGGCTGGTTAATATCAACTGGCTACATCATTTTGTCTATGTGGTTTCTTAAAGTTTATTCCATGATAGATATTTTGACATGTGATATAAAATATTCAACTTTGTAGCCCATAGCCTTACACCCATCCACATCCCAATCTCTGATTCTTTTTTCCAATGAGCTCTATATTTTCCCCATTATAAAATATTTGATTCAAGTACATTTAATTTTATCATCATAGGGTGGAGGTGGCCATTATTAGCTTGGAATCAGCACCAAAAATCTTAAAGGAAAGATAAACAAAGTTGTTCATAAAAAATTACTAACTAGGAAAATTAATTTATCTAAGAAAAAGCACTATAATAAAAAATAAAATACTAAATAAAACTTAGGGAAATAGTTACAACATATGTGACAGAAAATAGTTGATATTATTAGTCAATACAGAGATCATAGATATCAATTTTAAAATGACAATTCCAATAGTAAACATGGGAAAGAGTATGAACAGGAAATTCACAGAAGACATATACAAGGCAATTCACAGAGGAAAAAGCAGGTTTTTTCCCAGACTCAGCAACAGTTAAAGAAATGCAAATTTAAACATCACCCTACCTTCTTGTGCCCATCAAATTATCAAAGAATAAAAAGATCAAAATTATCCACCGTTTTTGAGGATGTAGGGAAATGTTCATTCTATTGTGGAAATATGACCTAGGAAGAAAAAACAACAACAAAGAAATATCACCTCTGAGGACCTTTCTGAAGAACAATAAACCAATATGAATCAAAACTAAATGTTTATACATCTAACTCCAGCCATTAACCTTCCAGGACCTCATTCTAAGCAAATGTTCAAGCAATTGTGTTAAGTTGTTCATACATGTGTGTTCACATGAAGGTTGTTAATAGCAGCAAAATTGGAGGAGGTAGGGAATCCTAGAGGTTTACCTATATGACTGGCAGATAAATTATTGCATTCAAGTATAGTTTTCAGCTTTAAAAACAAATGCAATAGAGCTATATATGTTAACATGGAGATGTAATAATACTGTACCATGAAGTGATACGGGCAGGTTACAAAGTGATGTATGTGTGCACACACACAGGAAAAATCTGGAAGGTTATATCACAAAATATTAATAATTCTTATCTCTGTGAGTTGTTATTGTTTAAATTTCTGCACCATTTAAATTTATATAATTATGCCTTATATTGTTCTCAAACATTTTTATTTTACTGTGGTAAGAATACTTAACCTGAGATTTACCCTCAACAACGTGTATATTATTGTTGACTGTAGGTACAATGTTGTACAGTAGATCTCTAGAGCTTATTCATCATGCATAACAAACTTTATGTCTGTGGATTGCTAACTCTCCACTTCCCCTTCTCTCCATCTTCTGGCAATCACCAACCCACCCTTTGGTTTTATGAATTTGACTATTTAGATACTTCATATAAGTGGTAACATGCAGTAGTTGTCCTTCTGTGAATGGCTTATTTCGCTTATCGTAATATATGTAAGGTTTGTCCATGTGGCCACATATTGAAGAATTTTCTTCTTTTTAAAGACTGAATAGCATTTCATTGTATGTGTACATCACATTTTCTTTATCCATTCATCTATTTCATGAACATTAACTTATTTCCTCATCTTGGATACTGAATAGTGCTGCAATGAACATATGAGTACCAATATCTCTTTGAGATCCTGATTTCAATTCTTTGGGATAAATGCCCAGAAGTGGAATTGCTGGATCATAGGGTAGTTTTATTTTTAATATTTAAGGATCCTCCTTAGTGTTTTCTATAGCAGCTGCACCATTTTTGCATCCCCATTAACAGTGTGCAAACATTTCAACTTCTCCACATGCTTACCGATACATCTTTTGTCTTTCTGATAATAGCCATCCTGCTGTGTGTGAGGTGACATCTCATTGTGGTTTAGATTTGCCTTTCCCTGATGATTAGTAACACCGGGCATTTTTCATGTATCTGTTGGCCATCTGTATGTCTTCTTTGGAGAACCATCTATTCAAGTCTTTATCCTAGCTCAAGCCACAGAAACAAGTAAGTGGAACTGTCAAAGTCAAACTCTGCAAGGCAAAGGAAACAATCTACAGACTGAAAAGACAATTAACAGAATGGAAAGCATATTTACAAACCATATATCTGATAAGAGGTTAAACTCCAAAATATATAAGGAACATTTAAAA
Source organism: Pipistrellus kuhlii (assembly GCF_014108245.1). Lineage (NCBI taxonomy): Eukaryota > Metazoa > Chordata > Mammalia > Chiroptera > Vespertilionidae > Pipistrellus > Pipistrellus kuhlii. The sequence continues at coordinate 6,919,121 of NW_023425562.1, forward strand.
TTATGCCTTTTTAGAATGAGAAAAAAAATCAGTAAAGATATTTTCATTTTGACTAAAGGACAAGAATAAGAGGGATTATGTTTGGGGAACAAAGTCTAAGGAAAAGGGAAAGCTGAGGACGCAATGACAAATACGAGGTATGCACTGCTGTGGGGAAACAGACGGGAGGGGGATAGGCTCAGACTTCATCATCCCTGCAAGAGAAAGTGACACTTCACCCACTGAAGGATACACCTCTAAATCACTGCTCTTAGCAAGCTCCCAAAAGAAACCCTGGATGGACAAGCATCTGGTGGTCATACACTTGAAGAAACATCTAGAGTTAGCAAGCACATGTAACACATAGGCTGGTGTCCTCCACTGGCTCTTCCTCAGAGACAAGAGCTGATCCATTATTAACACAGCAATTTCAGGTGCTCAAATCATCTTCTTTGCAGCACATTTGCCAAAGTTGTCCAAATTCAAAACAGAGATCTGTGAGAACACCCAAAGCACTAAATACAGAAAAATAGATCTGTTTAATTCATAATCTTTTGAGAGAGAAAGAGAGAAAGAGAGATGCTCTTTAATCACAGCTGTTTCTTTATGTCTCTTCAAGTGTGGTACTTTAGTGGCAGAAGCATTTTTCAAAAACACAGACCCTCTTTGTTAATTAATAATCCCCCCAGACATAAATCACCCCAGTGGCACCCTCTCGAAGCAGCCCCCTGGCGATGACCTACTTTAAGAGCCTTTCATGTATAGCTTGGGTTTACTATGTGTTTTGAAAATTACTGCTCAATAGCTATTTTGGGAGATCAGCATTTTCCTTAGTAAGTTTAGCAAAGAGAACCCATTTTCCCACCTGGGAAGGAAGAATCATAGAATAATAGAACAGAGTTAGGAGATAAAGAAGAGGAATGATTTATTTCCTTAGAAAACCAATAATAATAATAATAATAATAATAATAATAATGCTAACATCTATTGAGGATTTTACATGCACTGCCTCATGTAATTCTCACAACAACTCTATATATTAGATACTATTATTGCCCTCACTTACCTGATAGGAAAACTGAGGCATGGGGAGATTAAATAACTTCCTTCAAAATCACATAGCCAGCAAGTAGCAGACTGAATTCAGAGTCAGGCAGTCCTCTAGCTTCAGAGTCCATGCTCATCACTATGCCATGTACACCTCTCTGACGGGCAAAAAACCGATATTCATTTTTTGCCAAGACATGCCAGACATCCAATAATCATTATCACACACTTAGTTCTCACAATGACACGAAGTTGGCATTATCCCTATTTCCAGAGAAGTGAATTAAAGCTCAGAGAAGAACTGGATGAGATTTGTCTTTTTTATTTCAGTATTGTGGTAAGAACATTTAACATGACATCTACCCTCATAACAATCGTTAAGCATACAACACAGTATCATTAACTATAGGCACAGTGCTGTACATATCTCTAGACTCATTCAACTTGCGTAACTGAAATGCTGTACCTGGTGGACAGCAACTCCCCATTTTTTCTCGCCCCACTCCCTACCCTAGGCAAACACAACTTCACTTTCTGTTTCTATGTGCTTGACTGGTTTCTGATATAAGTGGAAGCATGCAATATCTGTCCTTCTGTGAGTGGCTTATTTCATTAGCATCAAGTCCTCCAGGTTCATCTGTGTTATCACATATGCAGGATGTCCTTTTTATGTCTGAAGTATACTTCTTTGTACAGCAATGGCTGTAAGGGAGGACAGGTCCAGAAGCAGGAAGAAAAGCTGTGAGAAGGAGCGTGGGCACAGGGCATGGTGACCAGCTCTAACAGGTTTCTATGGAAGGATGGAAATCAGGGAGGAATAAAATGTTACTAAGGGGAGGAAGGTATAAAAGCCATGTCTGCTTTCTTATTGACCCTGATCTTGGCCCCAATCCAGGTTATAAACTAAGGAGTCTGTAGTTTCCTCCATCCTATTAATTAAACAAAACCTTTATCTTCTCTTAGAATGACACAATTTCCTGGATGGGGCACTAAATCCTAGTGAGTAGCCTCTCTGGGGAGGAAAGGACTCCATCCTTACAGAGCAATTTTTTTTTTTTTTTTTTACCACATCCTTTGTGTCCCCATTGCACACAGCTACCTCTGTCTCAGCCCAGGAACTACAAGCATCTACAGGAAGGAACATTCTGGAAAAAAGCAAACTCAAACCTAACCTCCTCTCTACAGAACTGACTTGAAATATTGCCTTGAGTTTGAGAAGACTAGAATAAATGTGATGAATATTACTTGAAAAATTTAGGATGTGATTATGCAATGCATTTGTTTGCCCTAAATCCATTTTCTATTAGGTTATTATATATTAATTAGCATTCCCTTAGCTTTAACTATACACTCGGAACCAGATAAGAGAGTGATCCCTGCCCAGGATGAGCCACAAGTAGGATTTTTCTAAACAGCTCACCCCCTACATTTAACCCCCGGGAGAAATTGCACATACTCCAAAGAAATGTTCTGACAATAAATTTTGAGTAAAACAAGTCAAATAAAAAGAATCATTTTCCATTAGTGGGGTTTGCATGCACTCACCATATAGGACAAGCAGGGTCTTGAGCCAAATAAAAATTTAAAAGGAACAAAAGTAAGGTTTCACACAAAATGACTAAAAATACATTGGGCTCAGAGTCTCCTGAAAGTTATAAATAACTGAACATAATAAATGAACCTAAAAATTATGTTTAATCAATTTTTTGCAAGAATGCTTAATAGATATGTAGGTAAATCTGATCACAGGTATGCAAATATGAAAGAGAGGCATCTCTATGAACTGCACAATAAAAATAAATACCTGGGTGGATTTTTGCGAAGTTTGGGAGATACGTGTGGAGATTGTCTATGATGTTTTGTTTGCTTCAGAACGCTTGGATTCCAACCACTGTAAACATGCGCAGTTCTCAGATGTGCTTACCTACAACAAAAAGCTCTTCTTAGCAACCAGACAGCCTCAGAGTCTATTGGTCTTCTTCTCATAAGACCTCTTTCTCAGATATTGAAGTGGACCTCTCTATAAATATCCCCCAATGATAATGGTCCTCTCTATAGATGCCATCAAAGATAATGACCCTTTATATAGATATCACAAAAGAGAATGGTCCTTTATATGGGTATCCCCCAACAATAATGGTCCTTTCTATAGATATCCTCAAAGGAAGAAACAATTTGGCAGAAGTCAAAACTAGGTGTGTTTTTTTATGGTAGAAATTATAAGCTTCAGGGTTTTAAAATCATCTTGTATCTTTGGGGATGGAGTGTACTTTCTGGCACTTCAAAATTACAGTAGGCCTTGGACTAGTAGAAAAAACACTGTACTTCTTTTTAAAAGATCTGGGTATAATTATTATACTACTATATCAGATTGACTGGTGTCCCCACAAAATATGTCCAAGTCCTAACCTTTCCTCCACTCCCTGGACCAGTGAATTGACCTTATTTGGAAATAGGGTCTTTGTGAATATAATTCTGTATCTTGAGATGAATTTTTTTTTTATTTAGGCAATGCCCTAAATCCAATGACTGGTATCTTTATAAGAGGAAAGGGAGGGAGATTTGAGATTTAGAGAACCAGGGAATAAGATTTTGTGAAGACAGAGGTAGAGATTAGGATGATGCTGCCATAAACCAAGGAATGCCTGGGGCCACCAAAGATTAGGAAAAGACAAGGAAGTATTCTCCAGAGCATGGCCTTGCTGATACCATGATTTCTGACTTCTGGCCTCTACAACTGTGAGAGGACAAATCTATATTGTTTTAAGCCACCAAATTTATAATAATTTTGTGGCAACTCTAGAAAAGAAATATAACCACCTAATACAATCATGACCTTACATGTACCCTCTGTTGACTGGAGTCCCTGCATCAGAAAATCTGAAAAATGTTCAAAGTTATTGTACTGGCTGTATCATAAACACATTAGAAATGTTTCCCCTAGAATATACACTAGATTAATTAAGTAATCATTGTTCTTGCATGGACCCATAATGATACCATGTCATGAACTATATCTATAGTTCAAAAATGGTACAAGATGTAAACTTTGCCTCTTACTGTCTGTGATCTTGGAAAACTCACTTATGTATAAGTAAACTGTGACTCAAAATTTATCTATGAAAAGGATATTAAGGAAATTGGCCAATTGTGTGGTTATGAGCTTTGAATGAGATGATTCAAGCATGGTCAGGCTTGCTCCAATATTTATTTTGAAGATGGAACTTGTCCCATTGTAACTGATATATTAAGGAACAATTTGAGCATAATATGAATTCTGTGTTTACTGATGTTTGATTTAATCCACAAGAATCACTTGGTGAATATAGAAAACTGTACTCCACTAACTGAGCTGTGTAGGAAAACACAAACACACACATGTACCCACCTCAAACATCAACTGCCCCCTCAGTTCACTGGATATGTGATGGTCACACCCATGCACACCTCATGTCACAACTTCCCAGCTGATTTCTTCCTTCATAATTACTCACAAGCGGCAACCTAAAGCCCATTTTCACAAGCAGTCCGCAAGTATTTTAAAAGTATAGTCTCATATTTATGACAGTGTTTATGTATATCTTAACCATTTAACATGTAAAAACTCTGTTACCATTTTTACTTTGTTTCTTTTATTTTAAATAGGTCACTGATGAAGATTTGGAGTCCTGTACCCCTAATCTCATTTGTCCATAAATCTTGTTTTTCATGGCACAATTTTGCATAGGATAATGATTTTTAAGAATGCAGCTGACACATGTTGCATAGGGTGTTGCTGGGCCCCACGAAAGTTAAGGCTAGCTGTCAGTATTTATTAGGTGAGAAAGTGATGGGCACCTAGTAACCACTCAATAAATGTCCATTTCCTTCCTTTCTGTAATCAGCTATATAAAGATTCCTAATCAAGTTAAACCATTGAGGCACTTATGGGGGGGGAAGGGAGGAGGGGTATGGGAAGTAATTATCTTTCAGCTCAGACTTTAAAATCAAAGTTAACATTGAGAAGCTCTTATTTCTCTTAACTGAATACACATTCCTTCCAAAGTTGTTTTTTACAGATTGGTTACTAAATTTTAAAGAATCTGTTTCTTGTGTGTACTTAGCCACCTTTTTGAACTTCATAAAATTATCCATGTATGCCAGTATAGAATCAGGATTTTGCCTATTTTTTCTGAGGAGTTTTCAGTTCCCTTGATCCTAGTGGGGAGAAAGTGTGGAAGCCAGAGAGGGGATATTTTCATAGAGATCAAGGCCCAGGTTCAGGGCTGTCAAATTCAGAACTACATCCCTTAACACATCTATTCTATTCTATTCTATTCTCAGCAGATCTCACCTGGGGAGTGCCACCTGTGAGCGAACATGCTTTCCATTGATCAGGAAAATATCTCCAAAATCCTGGCAGATGTGTGTTTCCATATAGGATTACTTCTGTGTCATAAACCACATAATTCTTTCCTGTACTGATGAGTTACAACAGAACTCAGGTTCTGAGCTTTTCAAGGTTCTAGAAAAGGTCAAACAGCCTTGCAGGGAGACCAGGGTTCTCATTTCCCAGGTGGGTTCTCCAGAGAAGATGGCTTTAGGATGTCTGGAGCTGGGGAAGTGAAGAATCCAAAGCCAGATGAGAAAGCTGGAAGATAATTACCATGTTTCCCCAAAAATAAGACATCCTCCGAAAATAAGACCTAGCACATCTTTGGGAGCAAAAATTACGGTAATATAAGACACTGTCTTATTTTCGGGGAAACAGGGTATATTTCCACATCATCACTCTTTGGCCAATTCTGGAGTCCACTCCTTTGGTCATGGAGCTTACAGCCTCATAGGAACACAGATCTTTCTGCATTTCCAGTGTGGGAGGCTCCAGTCTCAGTGGGGATCAACATAAAGAGAGAATTGGGCATCCCAGAACAAAGTACTTTCAGAGATGGGTATTTGGGCTCTCAAGACTCCTAACAATATCATCTTCTTTGGGCTAAAAGCAAAGGAGATAGCACATCCGATAGACTTGAACCTGAAGGAAGGAAGTACCAACCTGGAGGTAAGCCCTTCAAATAACTATGGAATCTCTTAGTTATTCCCCAAGTGGAAAACTTACAGGTAAAGTCTATTCCCAGAAGAAAAAATAAATTTTGTGTCACTGATCATGAATGCCTATGGAGCCTGTAGTTGACTTAAAGTGCTGTTTTTTTCAAGACACCTTTCAAATGGATGTGTAGAAGTCCCCTCTCTCACAGCTGCCTTTCTCTTCTCTAATGCCCTTAGAAAGATCCTGGATTCTGCTAAAGCAGTGGTGGGCAAACTCATTAGTCAACAGAGCCAAATATCAACAGTACAATTGAAATTTCTTTTTTGAGAGCCAAAATTTCTAAGCTTAAACTATTTCTAATGCTACTTCTTCAAATAGACTCGCCCAAGTGGTATTTTATGGAAGAGCCACACACAAGGGGCCAAAGAGCCGCATGTGGCTCACAAGTCGCAGTTTGCCAACCAGGGTGCTAAAGGATCAACTTGAGACTTCCCTGTTCGAGCAGGCATAGCTCCAGCCTGGCCCTTCCCGTGGGGCATCCCTGAGACTCTCTGATGTACTATCTCAAATAGTGCTATTGTGACTGGTCATTTCCTAACAAAGTCTTCACCTCATTACTCTCCCTCCCACCAGAATAAAAGATGAAAGGAAAGAAAGGTCACAATTACTGTGCAGAAACTCAGGAAATCTGAAATGAAACCTCTTACCCTTTGGAAGAAGCTGTGCAGGAGAGAATAATGGTCATAAGAACCAGAGAGGAGCTATTTCTCACAATTTGGCTGCCTCTAACCAGTAATATTCACTCAGATCTTTCTATATGGTTCCCCTTCCTAGCCACTCAGAGTCTCTGCACAACCTTGGCATAGGAGGAAGAAGCCCCAATAAATTAATAATGATGATGATGGTGATGATGATGATAATGATAAAAATATATATATACAATAAGCCAGGTACTGTTCTCAGCCTTTACCTGATTAATATTGAACTGTTTATTCTTCATACAAGTAGTGTCTACCTTATAAGGTAGACATTAATATCCTAATGTTTAAGATGAGGGATTAAAATACAGAAAAGTTAAGCAATTTTCCTAAAATCTCACAACCAGTAAGTGATGGAGCAGGATATGAACCTAGGCAGTCTGGTTCAATATCCTGGAGTCCTAATCACTAGGGAAAAGCCATGGAGCTTGACACACCTGAGTTAGAATCTCATCTGCATGGTGATGCACTCTATGTAAAATGGAAGCACCAGTAAGAACCCTCATCTCGGAGCATTCCTAGGAGAAGCAGATGAAACCAAGTTTGTAACCACCCATGCCCATCAAAGAGGTATACACAGTTAACATTTGTGTCTCCCACTCCCGCTCTGTTGTTTAACACAGTGAGAGTGCTGGTTCCTTTCTCTTATAGCCAAACTGCCCCCCCCCCCCCCCCCCGCCTGGCCATGCTCTTCCATATTGAAAACAGAAAATGTGAGAAAAATGAGACATTTTCTTGTCCACTTTCATAAATCCAGCTGTGACACTTGGACCCCACTGACCTTGAAACTAGCATACTGACCTTGTCCAGCCTACCTCTGGAAGATCGCCAGTCTTCAGGCCCCACTTCTGTAAAGCTGAGATGGGTTTTAACTCCACAAAACATTCATCACTCATAATATACATCAAGCACTTCACTTGGTGCCAAGGTATGGGGGTAAGCAGTACGAAGAGTTCCCAACTACACAGAATTTATATTTTATGGGAGAAGACAGGCAAAATAAAGGGAGTGGAGGTGGCAAAAATAAGTGCAATTGTAATTATTACCTTGAAAGAAACAAGGAGGATGCTGAAATGCCCTTTGGCCTGAGTGGTCAAGGAAGACCACCCTTGGTCAAGGAAGGTAGGCAAGGAACAGCAAGGGAAGATTAGAAAGAAGCATTTCTGCTAGTCACAAAGACACCATTGAATATATAGGACAATATAGAAAAAAAGGATTAAAATTATTTTAAAATATTTAGAATTATTTTAAAATATAGAAGTTTAAAATAAAATTATGAAAAGGAGAGAGTCAAAAGAAGGGCAGTTGAAAAACATGCTGGTGCACAGTTAATGGAGACATCAACCTGGGCCCACCCTGCATCCCAGCTCCTCCTGGAAAATGCCCTCAACTCCCCAGGTCTCTGGAAACAAACAAGAGCAAGGTCTCCTAGGCTTCATCACTCCAGTGTGGATCTGGCTTTCCAACTTCTTTACTCAAGTAGTTTGCCTCCTCTTGGTATCAGTGTCTCCATCTGTTCAATAGGGCTCATGTTTGTTTTGACTGGGGACAGTGTTGCTGGGGAGGATTAAATGAGAAAATGTCATTCACTACTACTTAATAAGAATGTTATCACATCTCAGTGTCAATAGATTAAAGAGGGCATAGACCCTCATGTCATCCTCCACACAGGCTCCTGTTCAGGACACCCCCATACTGGGCTTGGGGCCCCCTGACAGGATCACTTAAATGACTCCCCAAAAAAAAGTCTCCCCTGCTGCCTTTGATGGCTTGAATGCATTTCTGGTCTTGTGGAGATTCTAACAAAACTGTCCTGTATGTCCACAGCCTTGTCGTGAAAAGAATGAGGACTTTTCCCATGTCTGTGTCCCAAAATGAGGGTTCAAATTTGGCCATGGAGCCAAAGCAACTCCTGGAGCTCTCAGGACAAAGGCTTGTTCCAATCTCAGGTCACCCTCAGGTGCAGGCTGAGAGGAAAGAGACCCATTCAGTGACTCCTGGCCAGCTGCAAGGGCCGCTGGAACTCAACCAAAGCTGCATGGTGTTCCTTTGTTTGAGCTCAAACAGCTTTCAAGGTTTCATTTCCTATATTTACCTTGGTTCCTGCGTGCGGAAAATATTCCACCCCAGCCTCCACTTTCCTTTCCCCTTTGGCAGCAGTCGGCCCTGTCTTCCACCAAAGCATGGTTTTCACTACTTCCAGCCCCAGATTATGAAAGTAAGATGGGCACTAGCCCCTCCCGCATCTTGCCAGACTCAAAGGGACTCCCAGGACCTTCACTGTTATTATTGCTAAGATCCTTATTCATTCCTGTGACCAGTGCCACTCTTAGCTTCCCTAGCTCCTAGCTCCTCACTTCCTACTGCCCCATTGTTTGAGGTTCCCACAGTTACTCCTCTGCTCTACTCACCTCCACTTGGTGCTCACACATGACATACCACATACAAAGCCCAGCATGTAATTACAAAGCCCTGAGCCATCCTGAGCTGTGTCCCTCATCTGCTTTAGCCACAGCTGTCCAGCCTCCTGCCCACACACAGAATCTCCACCTCTGATTCACTGTCTCCCTCCTGAGCCTCTTCCTGCCCCACATCCTCATTTCACCCCTACCGGTCTGTCCGAACAACCTCCTCTAAGCTCCTCCCTCCAGAGCCTCGGCTCACAGAGGAACTGGAATTCCCATCACAGCTACCATATGTCAAGCCCTTGATGCCCCGCATTGTTGAAGCTTTCTCTGTGCTGCTGGCCACATTACCTCCAGGACTTCCCACAGGGGCTACCAGAAAGATCTCCTTAAAACTCAAAACCACGCTATTCCTCTGCTTAACCCCCTGAAGGCCTCCCCATGAAAATCATGACTTTCATATCTGATTCCTACTGACATTAATAACTTCATTCCAATCACTCCCTACTCCTAGCTCTTTTTTTAAATAATTACTTTTATTTTTTAATTATAGTTGATATACAATATTATATTAGTTTCATGTATACAACATACTAGTGATTAGACAGTATATAACTGATGAAGTGATCACCTCAATAAATCTAGTACCCATCTGACATCTTGCATAGTTATTAAAATATTAGAATATTATTGACTATCATCCCTATGCTGTATTTTACATCCCTGTGACTATTCTGTAATACCAATTTGCATTTCTTTTTTTTAAAAAGATGTTTTATTGAGTTTTTTTAGAAAGAGAGGAAGGTAGAGGGAGGGAGGGAAAGAGAGAGAGAGAAACATGGGTGTAATTTTGACCAGCTGCCTCATGCATATCCCCTACCAGAGATCAAGCCCGCAATCCAGGCATGTGCCCTGACCAGGAATTTAACTTTTGGTGTATAGGACAATGCCCAACCAACCAAGACACACAGGCCAGGGTAACCAATTTTCACTTCTTAATCCTAGTTCTTAATCATGAGATATTACACCTCGTCATCACTCCTCTCAATTTAAACAGTCCAGGCATAGCCATCATAGCTATCAACTCATTGCAGTAAAAAGGTATGTAATGTGTTGATCAATAATTTAACAACATTTCTGCAAGGGAGTTTACACCCCAAATCATGGCATCCCATTTGAAAACTATGACTCTACATGAACCAGAATTTCAGAACTGAGAATGAGATGCTAATTGATTTTTATTTTTTTTTTTTTTTTTTTTACAGAAAGGAAGGGAGAGACATAGAGAGTTAGAAACATCCATGAGACAGAAACATCGATCAGCTGCCTCTTGTACACCTCCTACTGGGGGTGTGCCCACAACCAAGGTACATGCCCTTGACAGGAATCAAACCTGAAACCCTTCAGTACACAGGCCAATGCTCTTATCCACTGAGCCAAACTGGTTAGGCTGTAGACTGATTTTAGAAGCCAACTCCCAAAGCAGGTGCTGTGTTTGGTTTGCATTATAACACGTACATGTAGAAATTCTTTCATCCATCAAGAAGTGTTTGATGCCCATCATTCCTTATAAAGGCCTGCAGATCTCTATTGTTTTACAACCCCCACCCACACCTACATGACCTCTATAAAGTCCTCTCCTTCTCCTCTCCCTGTAATTCAGCCATATCACCTCCTTGCTTTTCCTTGCTCCTGCTTCAGGGCGTTCACATCTATTCACTCTGACTACCATGCTTTCCCCCTAATTATCCGCAGAGCTCACTCCCCGACCTCCTTGCTCAAATGTCACTATTCCAGTGAGGCCTCCCCTAAGCATCCCAGCAAAAAGTTTTATTCCTCACTCCATTATTCTTGATGCCCCCACCTCTAGCCACCCCCTCTTAGCACTTACCATCCTCTGAAATACTAACACAACACTTGTTTTGTTTATTGTCTGATTCCTCCAGTAGCTGATAAATTCCATTCATTGATCTTTTTATTGCACCTAGAATAGTTTCTGGCACAGAGTTAGTGCACAATGATTATTTGTTGAGTGGATAAATGAATGCCATTTGACCTTAACAATCACCCATATCAAAGAGAAAAGTAAGGGCTCCAGAAGAGTCAGTGGTTTAGCCAAAATCACAGTATTTAGCATCAGTCAAGCCTGGACTTTAATCCAGAATTTACAAGGTTTCTGGCCTTAGGCCTTACCAGATGGAGCTTAATTCTCTTCCAAAATGGGTATGTCTATCCCCGTCTCAAACCCTCGCAAACGTCCTCATCAGAACAGACAGACAGCAGGGAATGGCAAGGAGGGGGAAGCAAACCGGAGGAGCCTTGGGTGGTCTCAGGAATCCCTATGGTCAAGCCTGTAAAGCAAAGTCCCTGAGCCGAGAGAGGGACTGCCCAGGCAGAGCTCGTGAGCCATGGCCCATGCAGGTTCCTGAGACGCTCTCCGGCAGACCCCTGGCCCTTCCTGTGTTTCTCTGGGAGGCTGCGCTCTTGTTAAGTAAACACCAAGGACTGAACAGTCTCTGGTTTCCACCCACTTTCGCATTCCCAGGCACACATGGTACAGAGCAGGCCTTCCTTTGAACCAGGCCCAATACACCCCCTTAGCAGAAGCAGATTGACTGGTTTGACATACACCAGCAGGGCTGTTTTCTATGGCTGGCCTTCCTACAGTTGTTATCATTTTCCTCTTTTAGAAATGGCTGAGTTATCACCCCTCCTTTCCAAGTTTCCTCATTCGTACCAGGGAGTGTGGCTCGGAGATCAGACCTGAGCCGGGCGTTCACCTCAATTTGACATTTCCCTGCTTACAGTAGTATTACTTGGGACAATGTCAAAAGAGATGAAAGGAAAAAAAATTTTAACTCTGGCTTGAAGTTGGCCACATTTGCAAGTGCTCATGTTGCAGCCTAAAGGAAGTGAGAGTTTGGGGTTTGTGATTTGAGCTGAAAGGCCAAATGGCTTTTCGACAACTAGCAGCGAAAGACCCAGAAATGTTGATGCCATGAGAAAAGATGTAAAAATACAGAAAACGTTGAGAAATTAAATAGTGGTGATATTTATTTTTGACCCCTCTATGGATAAAACTTTCTTCAGAATCTCTTGAAATTCTAATATCTTCTATTTCAGGATTAAAAAAAAATTTTTTTTTTATACTTTGAGAAACAATGTGAAAATTTTTATTTGATCCCACGATATTATCACTTACTATTTTTTCTAGAAAATAAGTACAAATTTCCTAAATGAATGCTTTTATAAAAATGTTAAGTTGCTAAATACATTGTTATACTTTGCTCAGGTTTGAAGGATCAATATATTTTAGATTTGTTAAGACTTGAGAACCCTTCATAATTGTCTGACTCAGATGCAAAAAAATCACTCAACTTTACATTGAAACCTCTCATAGTTTCTTCTCACACTCAGAGTATAAAATCAAGAAAATAATTTCAGAAACTCATTAACATACATAAAGGCATCTAATAAAGACTCTGCCTTCTCAGATTTCCACTGGAATGCCCATAAGATCATAAACATGGACCAAAGTCAGCTGCAACCCCTGAAATGTCCTAGATGACAGAAAGACAAAGTAAAGCAGCCCCTACTTCCTCTGTAAACGACACTTGACAGAAACCCACACATAGGATTGAGAGCTATAGCTAGGCAAGCCAAAGGAGAGTGGGACACCCTATTGGGAATCCCTGTAATGACTAGGGTTTAGCAATATTTTGCTTCCACCACAACCCTTGATGGTCCCCACATCTCCTGGTCCCATCAGCCATCAGATGTAGAGCACCTACTGATAGATAAGGCCAGAGAGAGGCAACTGTGCTAGTCAATCCTAGATGCCTTGTCAAACCTGGAGAAGACATTGTGTCCCACTATAAAAGGCCTCATCTGTGCCACCACAGCTCCACCCACATTTCTAGCTCTAGCTCCTTCCAAAATCACCTAAAACCTTTGGGTGTCAGGGTCAGGAGTGGGAATTGAGAGCAAACCCAGGCATTTCTCTTCTAACATTCAGCCTAAAAAATCTAGAAGAAATTTAGGGGCATACGTGAGAAAACTGTTATCATATCTGTTTAACTAGGAGCTATTGCTAAATAAGCATTGATTTTCTTCTTTAATATCAATTTTCAAATTGTGTGGAACCTTTGTTTAAAATGTAGATTCTAGGATCTTGTCCCTAAGATTTTGATTAAGTTGAATGAGAAGAAGGCCAAGGAATTATCAATTTTAAGAAAGACTCCAGGTGATTCTAATCTGGTAGCCTATGGCCAACATTTTGAGAAGCATTGCTCTAACAACTTTTATGAAGAGTGAAAAGACATTTTGATTCAAAAAATAAGGGATGAGCCAAAACCGGTTTGGCTCAATGGATAGAGCATCGGCTTGGGGACTGAAGGGTCCCGAGTTTGATTCCAGTCAAGGGCATGTACCTTGGTTGCGACCATATCCCCAGTAGGGGGTGTGCAAGAGGCGGCTGATCGATGACTCTCTCTCATCGATGTTTCTAACTATCTCTCTCCCTTCCTCTCTGTACAAAATCAATAAAATATATTTTTAAAAATAAATAAATAAATAAATAAATAAATAAATAAATAAGGGATGAGTTGGATTAAATAACTAAAAGGCAAGGCAAAAAAAAATATTAGTTTTATTCATAAAAAGGCTGAAAAGGACATTGAGTTTATGAAATTACTATAGTCAGGCACAAATATAATTTGAGATCAGAAAAAATTGCAAAGCAATGGTTATAGAAGTTTAAAATAAAATGAAAAGATTTTAAACTTCTGGGAAAATGACAGCTTTTAATCATTATCTAAAAGAAATGATTAAATAAAATATATTACAAACAACTAAATTAAATGGTAATAAAAGATGAAGAGGGAAAACAAAAGAAGCAAATTTTAAAAATATTAACTTCTAGACTAAGTTAGAATTTAACTTCTAGAATTTTAAAAGATAAACATGGGTTGTACAGTAGCCTCATAATTAAAACATTAGCAAGCTGAATGCAGTAATGTAACATATATAAATAATGGTGATCAAGTTGGAGTCATGCAAGAAATGCTGGCATGATTAATATTAGAAAAATCTATTCATGAAATTCACCTGATTAACATATTAAGAAAGAGAAATATATAAGCATCTCAACAGATACCCTAAAAGCATTTGATAAAATTTCAAAAAATAACAGTCTTAGCAACCCAGGGGTGGGGAGGGGAAAGAGAACTTCCTGATACAGCATCTCTAGATAAAAGGTCCAACACGCAGCATATGGAAGAGTGAGAGTTTAGCAGTATTCTCTTTAAAGTCAGGACAAAGGCAAAGGAATGCTGTGATCATTGTACCTACTCAGCATTATGCAGCAGGTCCCAGTCAATGCAGACAGGCAAGGAACAGCAAAAGGAGATTAGAGAGAAACATTTCTGCTAGCCACAAAGACAACATTGAATATATAGGACAATATAGAAAAAAAGGTATTAGAATTATTTTTAAAATATTTAGCATTAGTGTTAGATACTGAATGGCATATTAAAATTGATATCACATAAAAATAATTAGAAACTATAGTAAACTCAAAAGTCTCATTCTTAAGAAAAACAAAAGGGTAGCTAAGAATGCAGCCAAGGAAATGCAAAAGGCAAAAAATTATGAAGAAAATTATATTTTTTATTTAAGACCGTAAAAAGAATTTAAATACAGAGATAGGTAAACCATATATTAATAATTGGATAAAATAACTCAGTATTATAAAGGAGGCACTAACCTTTAAATGAACATATAAGTCCATGTTACCAACAAAAAGCACAGCAGAGGCCTAGCTGGTATGAGTCAGTGACTGAGTGTCATCAAACTATGAACCAGGAGGTCACGGTTTGATACCCAGTCAGGGCACATGCCTGGGTTGCAGGCTGGATCCCCAGTGTGGGTCATGCAGGAGACAGCCAATCAATGATTCTCTCTCATTATTGATGTTTCTATCTCTCTCTCTTTTCTCTTCCTCTCTGAAATCAATAAAAAAATATATTTTTTAAAAATATCACAGCAGTGCTTTTCCTAGTATTTAATAAACCAATGTTAAAATTCACATGGATGAGTACCAGTAAAGAACCAAAAATAGTCAACTCAACTTTTAAGAATAAAGATGTGTGATTTTCCCTACCCTTAATATGAAGACACAGAAACTGCAATAGTGTGACTCTGATACAGGTAAAAATCAATTGACACACAGAGCACCAAGAAAGGTCTACCAATACGTGGTGACATTAAATAAATAGATAAGAAAGGATCTATTTAATAATGTTATAGCAACTGGTTATCTCAATTGAAAAGAAGGAGGAGGAGGAGGAGGAGGAGGAGGAGGAGGAGGAGGAGGAGGAGGAGGAGGAGGAGGAGGAGGAGGAGGAAGGAGAGGAGAAGGAGAAGGAGAAGGAGAAGGAGAAGGAGAAGGAGAAGGAGAAGGAGAAGGAGAAGGAGAAGGAGAAGGAGAAAGGGGAAGGAGAAAGAGGAGAAGGAGAAGGAGAAGGAGAAGGAGAAGGAGAAGGAGAAGGAGAAGGAGAAGGAGAAGGAGAAGGAGAAGGAGAAGAAACAGAATTCCTACCTGCCACCATATATAAGTGTAAATTTCTTATGGATTAAAAACCCAATTACATGCCAAAACCGCTTTGGCTCAGTGGTAGAGCGTTGGTCTGCCGACTGAAAGGTCCCAGGTTAGATTCTGGTCAAGGGCATGTACACTGGTTGCGGGCACATCCCTAGTAGGGGGTGTGCAAGAGACAGCTGGTCGATGTTTCTCTCTCATTGATGTTTCTGGCTCTCTATCCCTCTCTCTTCCTCTCTGTAAAAAAATCAATAAAGTATATAAAATGGTGAATTAAAAAAAACAACCAATTACAATACCTTCAATAGGAAAATATTGTTATAACCTAATACAAGGGAAGATTTTCTTAAGCAAAAGATAAAAAGTACAAAACATGAAAGAAAAGATTGACAAACTAAATTAAAATTAAAAGTTTTGGTTTGACAAAAGGCAACCTAAACAAAAAGGAAAGAGAAGCTGGGGACACGCTCAAGTTATTTCTAATTCATGGGAAAAAGTCGAAGCCAGAACCATAATAAACGCCTATATTTCAATGTTTTTAAAAGGACATGCCAATAGGAATAGGGTAAAGATTATAATCAGAAATTAATGGAAGAGAAAGAAGGAATGGCCCAACAGTGTATGAGTGATGATAATTTTTCAAGCTACTAGAGAAATGTGAAACAAACACAAGGAGATACTGTTTACAGCCATCAGATTTTCAAAGTTTCGAAGCCTGACAATCCTGAGTGTTAGTAAGGACACGGTCCTTTAGAAACAAACGTCAACAATAGCAACAACAAAAGCTTTCTTTTCCAGGGTCCTAAGACATTGGCAAAATTTGATTACATAACTAGGCCTTGATGAAAACCTCAAAACATTCCAAAAAGGAAAGTCTCTTATAGTCCTATCCTCTGACCACAGCGGAGGAAAAGCAGAGATATGTTTCTTGAATGTAAACCAAGAGAAAAGCCACTTTGGGAATGCCACCTAAATACAAAAGGCAACATGTAAAAACTTTCAGTAGAAAACATAGGAAAACCTCTCCAAAGTAATGGTTAGGTTGGGTAAGAAATCACAACTGCAAATTCAGAATATTTTGAAAAATATCACAATAAAAGGAACATCATAAAATTTGAGAATATAATTAAAAGTTAAAATTTCAAATGCCTATGTTTTTCTATATTGTCCCATTGATCTTTCTTTCTATAAACTTCTAAACATTAAAATTTAAGCACATCTGGCTTGGCTCAGTGATTAGTGTAGACCTATGAACCAGGTCCCAGCACATGCTTAGAATGCAGGCTAGATCCTCAGTTGGGAGCATGCAGGAGGCAGCCAATCAATGATTCTCTCTCATCATTGATGTTTCTATCTCTCCCTTTCTTTCTGAAATCACTAAAAATGTATTTTTAAAAATAAAGGTAAATTAAAGTTTAAAAAATGAACTGTTTATATAAAAACATGTTTTGTGTACACACATGTACATAGACACCTGTGTATACACACATATATATGCACATATATATTCTTGTGTGTATATATGTGCATATATATGTGTGCTCTATGTGTGCTCTATTTTGTATAAATAAATAGCATAGAGAAATACATAAAACATAAATAATAATAATGGTAGCTCTTAGTAGTGATATATTACCAGTGGCAGGTAATTTGATTTTTATTGTGTGTTTCCCTAATTTAAAAAATAAATACATATTAATTTTATAATTAGAAAATGAGAGTAAATTCACTAATTAGGGAAAATTTCTTGAAAAAATTTTAAAGCACAAATGTTTAGGTTTTAGTCAATTTTTGGCTTTAGTCAATTTTTGTTTTGCCTTTTTTCTGGTATTGTCAATTAGACTTTTTTAAAAATATTTCTTCACCTCCTAAAATTTTCTCCCATCATATTGTTTATTCTAATTTCTCTTACAATCAGTCTGATCTCTTTTTCAGCATTCCCAGTTACATGAATATAAGATTTCCTCTGCAGTCAAAATCTCTTTGACCTTTTGCCCCCATATTACAGGAGTTTTACCAGTGTACTCTATGACCCTGACTCCATGTTCAATCAATTATTGTGTATTTATAGTGTACATTCACTCCTTCTGTTGTTCATTTTTCTTTTCTTTTCCCAGCTTTATTGAGTTGTAATTGACATACAAGATGGCGTAAATTGAAGGTATACAAGATATTGATTTGATACACTTATATATTGCAACTACAATAGTGTTGGCCAGCACCTCCATCACATCCCACAATTACCATATATATCCATTGTAGTAAAAACATTTAAGATCTACTTTCTTAGCAACTTCCAGTATATACTATGGTATTAACTATAGTCACCATGGCATACATTAGATTCCCAGAACGTATTCATCTTATAACTGGAGGTTTGTACCCTTTGACCAACTTCTCCCCATTTCCCTCACCCCCCAGCTCATGGTAACCTCTGTCCTAATATTTGCTTCTATGAGTTCAGCTTTTTTGGATCCAACATATAAGTAATATCATACAGTGTTTGTTCTTCTCTGCCTGACTTATTTCTCCCTGCATTTCATTCCATTCCATGTTCCCTATCTTTTCTATTTCCATTTTGCCAAGGTTTCCCTATGTCTGGAACCCTCTTCTCTTTTCCCCCTCACTCCCTCTATGAGATCCTCCTGGATTCCCAGGGTCTTAGTGAATCAGGATTCCTTCTCAGATCCTACTATACCCAAGACATGCACCACCTCTCCACATGTCTATTTTCTCCATTCCATGCCAAGTTCCCCAAGATCAAGGGTGGTTTTACAGCAATTCTTAGCACTGCCACAGAGTACATTTTCAGCAACACTTGGTATTGTCAAACTTTTTGAATTCTGTAAGTCCGATGGTTGTTAATAATGTCTGCTTGTGATTTAGCTCACATTCCTCTAATTATCTGAGATATTGGCCATTCTTGTGATCTCTTCCATGATTTTCTGACTATAACTTCACTCTTGTTTTCTCTTGCTTTGTCTTCTTATTATTGGTTTGTAGGACCTCACTGTATCATTATATATTCTGATTTTATTATATATAAAATTCTTCATACATATGTAATGGACATATCTATTATATATATACCCTCTGCATTTCTGAGGCTTTTTTCTTTTTGCTTATGTGTCTTTGGCTATATAAAAGCTTTTATTTCATTTTAATTTATCAATCTTTCATGTTTTATTTATGAAAATGTTTCCTACTGCTAGATCATCCAGATGTTATTCTATATTCTCTCCCTTGAAGACTTACAATTTTGCTGTTTACATTTAGGTCACATTTCAAAGTGGTCACTCCAGTAAGTGTTTCTGCATTCATGAAACAAAGTAAGTTCAGCCCTGTACTTGAAGCACCTGATCCTTGGGAAGTCAGGGAACAAACTAGACCAGGATCTGGCTCTGTATTTGAGTGTGACAGCTTTTTGAAGGTTCTGCTGTGTAATAAACAACCTTTAAATCTTAGTTTGCAAGACCAGGGCTTATTTTTCACCCACAATGCACATTAGCTGTGGCTCTGAGCTGGGAGGCATTGCAGGTCCCTTACGGGACCAGGATGAAGGCACAGTCTCTGTCAGGTTGCTATGTGCTGGTCTTATAGCAGAAAGCACGGGATAAGAGGGATGGTAGAGATTAAACCTTTATCAGTAATAACATTGGCAAATATGTTCTCCCATATTTTCTCTCCAAAAATATGCAGTTTGCTTTCTTGTTGTTTTGTTGATGGTTTTTTTCACTGTACAGAGCTTTTTATTTTTATGTAGTTCCATTTGTTTATTTTCTCTTTAGTTTCCATTGCCCTAATAGCTGTATTGGCAAAGATATTGCTTCAGCATATGTCTGAGATTTTGCTGCCTGTAGATTTCTTTATTTGCAGGTAACTCATACAACTTAACAAAAGGAAGATAAACAACCCAATTAAAAAATGGGCAATGAACCTAAATAGATACTTTTCAAAAGAGGACATAAGGAAGGCCAAGAGACATATGAAAACATGCTCAAAGTCACTAATCATCCAAGTGATGCAAATCAAAATGACAATGTGGTACGATCACACACCTGTCAAAATGACTATCACCAATAAATCAACAAATCACAGGTGCTGGCGAGGATGCAGAGAAGTAACCCTCATGCCATGCTGGTGGGAATGAAGACTGGTGCAACCACTGTGAAGAACAGTATAAAGTTTCCTCAAAAAATTAAAAATAGAACTCCTATTTGACCCAGTGATTCCACTTCTAGGAATATATCCCAAGAAATCAGAAATACCAATCAGAAAGGATATATGCACCCCTATGTTCATAGCAGCACAATTTACCATAGCTAAGATTTGGAAACAGCCTAAGTGGCCATCAGCAGATGAGTGGATTAAAAGACTATGGTACATCTACACAATGGTAAAAAAAAAAAAAAAAAAAAAAAAAGGAATTCTTACCATTTGCAACAGCATGGATGGAACTGGAGAACATTATGCTAAGCGAAATAACCCAGTCAGAAAAAGATAAGTATCACATGATCTCACCCATTTGTGGAATATAATGAACAACATACACTGGTGAACAAAAATAGATCCAGAGACAGAGAAGCATCAATCAGACTGTCAAACCTCAGAGGGTAGGTAGGGGAGGGTTGGGGTAAGGGAGAGAGATCAACCAAAGGACCTGTATGCATGCATATAAGCCTAACCAATGGACACAGACACCAGGGGGGTGAAGGCATGAATGGTGGGAAGGTAAGGGAGCAAGGGTGAGATAAGAACACATATGTAATACCTTAATCAATAAAGAAAAAATAAATTTAAAAAAGAGGGTTGGTGGAAACTTTCAATGTCTCCAAAAATTTTTACTCAGATAAAGCAAACATATCATTGGACAAATTAAGTCACAGCATAGATCTAAAGTTAATGGGATATGGAGAATATTGTCTCTATAGGGAAAGATGACAATGGCAAAAAAGGAATAAAAAATTGTAAATAAATAATATATTCTACCACAACATTGCCTCTCAACCATATGACCCAGGTCTGTTTATTAACATAGAATGCCAATTGTGTATTTCTTTTTTTATTCTTTTTTTCTCATTATTTTTTTATAAATAAATATTTATTGTTGAAAGTATTACATATATCCCTTTTTTCCCCAATCAACTCCTCCAGCCCACCCCTCACCCCAGGCCAGTTGTGTATATCTTATTGTTCAAACATAGAGCTTAATATCCACAATGGGTTGCCTGGATGTGTTGATATAAAAGGAGACACTATCTGTTGATGTTCCCCAGGTGAGTCTACTAGCTGTGGTTCATGGCTGGTGCAAAGGAAGGTAAGATCTCATCACCCCATGCCTTGAGCCAGTTGTACATTCCAATATACCCAAGGCTCAACCACCACATGCCAACACCCAGGGCTCCATCCTAGCCAACTTATAATTGGCTCCAGATCTTCAGGTTAAGTGAAGACGATGATCAGAAATGGAGAAAAAAGAAAGGAAAACACAGGCCCTCTTGGCAAGGGAAACACTGTTTGGCATCCAAAATGTGAAACAGTTCCATAGTTTGGTTTGGCTGATCTTGGCTTAGCTTAATCCATTCATTCCCTCCACCTGGCCAGGCTGAGACCCACCCTCACTCTGTTTGTAGCAACAAATAATGTGGATAGGCATGCCCTAGCAGTTGCCTGTCAGAGTTCCCATTTCAGTTTCTCAATACCTAACCCCAAACGGCAGCACCCCCCTCAAAGCAACACTGCTGGCTGCCCGTGACCACACTCTGCCCTCGGTCATTAGAATGGAATCCAAGCTCGCCCTGGAATGCATGGGACGTGCAGAAAGAACCCAGCCACATGGTTCCTCCAACCATATGTCTTGGCCATAGCAGTAAGGCACATGGGGTGGAAATATGCATGGGGGGAGCACAGGGCCCAGCATCCATCTGCTCCTCTCTGCACTAAACAACTCAGAGGATTTAGCCTAATGAGCATGTCTTTCATGCAGTAAACATACTGGCCCTTTGATTTAAACAGTGGATCTCTAAGTGTGGTCCCTGGTGGTCTCTGGATCCATTGACTGGAAACTTGTTAGAAATGCAAATTTTTAAGCTCTACCTCAGACTTGCTAGGTCAAAAAGTCTTAAGGATGGGTCTCATCAAATTGTATGTCATCAAGCCTTCCAAGTAATACTAAGGTTTAAGAACCTCTGCATCAAAAGGTAAACTAGTCTTTGGGGTTATTCCAGCACTAATTCTAATTGGGGGGAACATTTATGTCCTAGAGGAGAGCCATTTCAACTGTAATCCTCAATAAAGACCCAAATCAAAGCTTCTCACTGGCAACCATCATCATTGAGCACAATTCAATCAACAGAATGCAACACAGAAGGCAATGGACTTCACCATGAGAAATGGAGGTAATGCAGCAGAGTAGCTCTGATGTGGATAAGGTCAGTTTTTCTGTGTTTGAATCCCAGCACTGCCACTCTCGTTGTGATCTTGAGCAAACTACTTAAAACGTCTAATACTGTTTCTCCATCTGTATAAAGAGTAAGTAATAATATCATCTTAGTGTGAATGTAAGGTGGTAGTCTCAAAATATGATGTCCAGACTGCATCACAGCATCACTTAGGACCGTCTGTATTAGAAATGCAATTCTCAGGCCCCACCTACTATATTCCTTATCCTTAGCTGCATGACAAATGACCTTATAACTTAGCAGCAAAGCACCTCAAACATTTATTCTTTCAGTCTCTGGGTGTCAGAATTCTAGACAGACATCCTTGCCAGATGGCTCTCACCACAGGGCTGTGTCACACAACGGGAGCATCTTCCCCCGGGACAAATGACACAACAGAGAAAGTAATGGAAACCACAACAGATTTTTATAACTTTATTTCTGAAGTGACATCCCATTTCCTTTACCATATTCTACTCTTTAGCAGCTAGTCAATAAGACCAGGTCACACTATTAGGGAGGGGATTACACAAGATATGAACAGCAGGAGGAACATCTCAGAGGCTGCCTACCACACCTACTGAATCAGAACTCTGGGGGTGAGGGCCAGACACCACTGTTTTAACAAGTCCAAGTGAATCAGATACACATTGTTTAAGAATTCAATGAGACGATGAAGCAAAACACCTCACACAGTGTCTGGTACATGAATACTCAATAAAAGTAACCTATTTTGGTTATTGTTATGATGACAGATGAGAACACCTGTATGGGATACTAAAGCTTTCTACCTACATCCAAGATCAGCAGTTTTCAAACTAAGCTGAGCCTTCGAATAACCTGTGGAGTTTTCAAATCTCCTAATGCAGAAGTTTTGAACTAAACAATTAAATTAGAATCTCCAGGAATAGGACCCAGGCATCAATATTCTTTCAGTCTCCCAAGTAATTCCCATATGCATCTAACACTTAGAACAACTGAGACACAAAAGCAGAATGGCCTTCTTTTCTATTAGTCTATCTTCTTGGAGCTAGGGTGTTGGCAAAAGAAGCACTGATTTGTGGTTTAAAATGAAAACAAATTATCAAACATGCAAACAAGCAAATGAAAAACCAGACTCTGATGCGCACGTCTTGATAAATTGCTCAACATGTTCCCTGTTCTGTAGCACCTTCCCATTTCACTCTTGCCTTTGGCGAGGATCTTTGCTGTCTTGCCAAATGAGAAAGTAGCCATGGGAACATGCAGGTATTTCCACCATGGCACATGGTGCAGGTGCTGGGCCAGTGCCCCTAACAAATCAGAATGTTGGAAACAAGAATGACACAGTGTGTTCTCTGAGGCCTTGAAACAAAATTATGCAGTCACTTAGCTCCACCTGATGCAGCTGGAAGTCGAGTTGCCAGGTGGGAGGGGCCAGGGTCAAGGGCCAGCGCAAAATCTGGCATGGTAGGACCACTCTTGCCATGAGGTCTCTAAGGAACTGAGCTCAGCCAAGTTGCCCATCTCCTTCCCAACTGGCAGAGCCCTGAGCCTGCCTACTCCTGGCCTGAAATCTACCCTGACACAGAACAAGCTTATGTAAGGGCAGCTGCTCTACCCCTCCAGCCAGGCCTGGAAGAGATCAGCGAAATGCCAGCTCTCCACAGCCACCTCCCAACTTTCCCCTCGGGATGAGACTTTGGGAATCTGAGCTCTGGTAGTTCTGGTTAACGTCATGATCCAGCTGTGCTAACCAGGGAATTCTCAGATGCCACTCCAGAATATTCTTCTTGGATGCTTCCACCAGAGAGCTAATTTGGTCCAAACTGTACCTTTCACAGGATTGTTCAAATGGAAGCAAAGAAGACACAAGAGGGGAAACTTTTTAATTAGAAAAATAAATAATAAATCTCCACTCCCACAGTTCTCATTAACCAGCTCAGTCTTTCATGACTCAAGAACAAAAACACCGCTTACAGCTGTGGGGCAGCCGAGAGAAACAGCCTCAGGGCAGGGAGAGATAGGCTGGGGGGACCACAGACACCAGGAAGGGAAGCCAAAGCTCAGGCTGCGGAGTCCTGGATCTCCTTCCTGGGTCACCTTAAAAGGTCCCTCTGAGTTTCTGCTCCTGAATCTCTAAAAATGAAATTACAAGGGTTGTTTGAGGAATAAATAAGATATTTATCAAAGAACTTAGCGAGTGTTTGGCACAAAGTGAGTTAACTTTCTAGTTCAAGAAAGGGAGAGAAGGAGGAAGAAAAGATAGAGAAGAAGGAGGAGGTGGTGGAGAAGGAGAATAAGGAGGAGGAAGAGGAGAGGAGGAAGAGGAAGAAGAGGAGGAAGAGGAAGAAGAGGAGGAAGAGGAGGAGGAGGAGGTAAGCGGCAAGCGGACAGCAGTAAGAAGGCCATGCCTGGTTGGAGGAGGGAACCCACAATCGTCAGGAAGCATGACAGCTGTCACTTTGGGAATCTCTCAGGTTAGAATGGCAAGCACAGAGCACATGAGCCATTTCTGTCCTTTCCCATATCCAAAGCAGACATTCCTAAATGATCCCTACTAATTAATCAGGATGAACACGAGAGGAAAAAGCCAACATACAATTCTTGGGTTAGGCTTAGTTTAGCAAAGAAAACAAACTTCCACTCAGTGTCCAAATTTCTCTTGAAACCTGCCTTACAACTTTTGTCTGTCTTTTTTGTAAATGATGTCAGAAGCATATAGCAAGCATGCATAGTGTCCTGACCAAAAAGAAGAAGAAGAAAAGAAGAAGAAGAAGAAGAAGAAGAAGAAGAAGAAGAAGAAGAAGAAGAAGAAGAAGAAGAAGAAAACAACCAATCCATGAGTTGTTGGCTCCTCCTCACACCCCCTGTGGTGACTGGCAATTTCACTTCTTTGACCCACTACCTGGGGTCCTGCAAACAGCCTCTCTCTTGACTGGTGGCCTCTGTCAAGAAAATAATTCTGTGTCCACACAGTGCCATGTCAGGTCCATGGAGATTTTTATGAAAATATAGTCATCTCCCCTTATCTGCAGTTTTGCTTTTTGTGGATTCGGTTACCTGTAGTCAACTGCAGTCCAAAAATATTAAATGGACAATTCAAGAAATAAACAATTCATCAGATTGAACCTGTGCACTGCTCTGAGAAACATGATGAAGTCTTGCACTTCCCTGCTCCATCCTGCCTGGGACATGAACCATCCTTTCGCCCAGGTATCTCAGTGCTTATGTTCAAGTAACCCTTATTCTACTTAATAATGGCCCCAGAGCCATTCACATCACTTTGACTATAGTATATTGTTTACTTGTTCTCTTTTATTTTGAGTTACTGTTAATCCCTTACTGTGCCTAATTTAAAAGATAAACTTTATCATCAGTATGTATGGATGGGAAGAAACATAGTATGTATAGGGCCCAGTACTATCTGCAGTGTTAGGAATCCCCTGGAGGTCTTGAAACATTTCCTCCCGGATAAAAGGGGGTGGTTGTGATGCCAGAACTAGAGTCATAGCCTAGATCCAATAGTTTTTACCTTCTTTGCTCTGAAAAGTTCACCTTTCATGAACTCCACAACAGAAGGGCTAAGGCCGGCAGTTCCAACGCTAGTTTCAAATCCCAAGACCCCAAAAGGAAAGGTCTTTCCAACTTGCCATCTGTAATAATTTCCTACATCACAAATGCATCAGCACACACGCACTGCAAATTAAAAAGAAGGTTGGACTGGCCGTGCCAACATTTGCAAGTGATTCCTTCTTTATTACAACCCCTTGTTTAGGAAGAAAAACAACGGAAAGGCCTCCCTGACAAATGTTTGCCGCTCTGGCCAGAGGTGTGCCTTCACGAAGGACCCCCTTTCTCTGCCAGCGAAAGCCAGACTCCCGGCCTTGGCAGCCCGAGGGGCCCTTCTTGCCCACTCGCGATGAACTGTAGGAAAGGACACCATGGCCTACTTTTTAGGAAACTGGCTGCCAAACCCAAAAGAGGGAGGGGAAAATGATGGGAGAGAAAGGAGCTTTCGTTCTGGAAATTATGACGTGCTGACATTCTTCTTCTCTTTCCTATAATCTATCTAACTGTAGACACGACTTTAATTATAGATGGGCAGGTGGGGCCAAGCCAAGAACAGGCCTTGGGATGGAATTTGTGGCCATGGAATTGCTGGGCTCAGAGGACCCAGCTTCTCCCTATGTCTTAGCTGCTCTCCTGACCCCTCTTCCAGCACACTCCGTGAAGACTTTTCAACTTTTTAAATACACAGTGAACCACCAGGATTCCAGGCTCTGACTAAGGCCTCTTCTTCCAATATAATAATAATAATAATAATAATAATAATAATAATAGTAATAATAATAATAACAATAATAATAATAATAATAATAGATCAAGAATCCTAAATAATCAATCCTATCTTACCAGACCATTTCTTGCTCTAAAGCTACTTTGCTCTTATCTGAGCCACGGTGAAGCCCAATTGTCATCTCTCACCCTACATACAATAGCAAATGTTACAAAATGGGGAGGCTGGGAAGTCATTATTGAGCACCTCACTCACGCCAGGCACTACATTCACCATCTTGTGTGTGATGTCATTGGATTCAGGTAATAATTGTGTGAGATGGGGCTGTTCACTCCCCATTTTAAAGATGAAGAAACTAAGAGTCAGAGTCTTCTCCCAGGCTACCCATCTGTGAAGAGAAAGAACCAGATTAGGAGACTAGGACTAAGCTATAGCCTAACCACCTTTTTCAATACCATTCCTTCTCAAGGTAACCATTCAGAATCCCTCTGCTTAAACTCTATAGTGGTTCCTCGCACCTACAGGATAAAGCTCAGAGTAGGATTGCACATCGGGGAGGGCTGAAGTCCTGAGAAGGGGTTCCATGAAGGGGACGTGAAGGCAGTAGTCCCATGTGCCCCATGTTAGATGGTCTGTGAGCTACCTGTTCAAGGGTGGGAGCCTGAGGAGTGGAGTCCAGCCTGCCACCAAGTTATTATCATTAATCAAGAATGCAATAATGAACAGAGGGATGGAGGAAGAGATGGATAAATGAATTACAGAATATATGGGAATCCCTTCCAATCCTTGAGGCTTGGTTTCCAGTGTGTCTCTGTTGCATGGAACCATCCATCATACCTTCTGGATTAGTTGGAAAAAGACTTTGAAGAATGAGGAGATTGGAAGATGGTTCTTCTCTTCCTTTACACTCACACACACACACAGTAAAATAGTAGCAAATCATGTGGGTTTTGATGGCATAGAAAGAGTCCTCACTACTCTTTATCTGGGTGCCTTTCCATTTTAGACTATGAAAAAATATAATTCTACAGGATATAGAACACACATTCACTTGCCCATTCATTATTCAAGAACTTTTTTACTGAGCACCCACTAGGAGCCTTCACCTCAGTAGGCACTGTGTTAGGAGTGATCAAAATGGTTACTAGTATGTCCCATATGTTCTAGTGAGGGAGCCAGACAATAATAAATGCATAACTATGTCGAATAATGGCAAGTACCTAGCATTATTTGTTTTGGTGGGGGGGAAATGAAACAGCTTGAAAAGGGACAGGAGACAGAGTCCTTCACTAAATAAAGTCATCAGGAAAGGCTTTTTGTTTTCTTTCTGTCTTTCTTTCTTTTCTTTTTTTTCTTTTTTTTTTTTTTTAGATGGGAACGGTAAGCACACACCCAAATTAAGTGCAGAATCTGACCAAGGACATTTCTGGAGAAAGTGTTTAGATAGGGGAGATAGTGACAAAACCTAACATGAGAAAATGCTTAGTCTGTTTGAAGATGAGCAACAGAAGTTAAATATTGAGGGGAACAGTAGTAGGAAAAGAGGTAGTAGTTGCAAGGTGGGGAGAGAAGAGATTAAGAAATACAACAGAAAAGAATTTGGATATGATTTAAATGAGATAACAAAACCATTAAAGGAAACCAGAGACCTGATACTAACAAGTGTTGCCGCACTCTATTTGCAATGTTACTAAAACACAAACCAAGTACTGGTAGGTAAAGAATGATTAGTGCTAAGCAGAAGACCATCACCTCCCACATTATAGACATTATATTTCTATTAATATGATCTGGTAACTAAATAACAATTTTTGCCAGGGGTAATCTCCCTTTTTTGATTCAAACTGTTTCATCTTCTGAAATCAGAGACCTTTTTATTTGTGTAACTGCTTAAGCACATTGCCCCTATTCTACACTGGGACTGGAGGATTTTTTTTTATTCCTGGTATTTTCTGTCCTATTAGATTCAGTTCACTATTCCTGCCTGTCAAGTTTCTTTCCATTTCTTAAGTCATCTAGTATGTTTGCCCTCCCTTCATTCCAGCTTTGTGTCATTTATGGGAGAAATAATTTAATAAAGGAATCAAGATACTGATTGGATTAAGGTCAAGGACTCAGTGCTGAGACTCACCACTGAAGACCTCTCTCCCGGTTGACATTGGCCTATTTTATGTTGGATAGTTCAAAGAGGTGATGCTTAAGTCTGTGTGTCAACTTGACTTAGTGAAGGGATGACCAGGTAACCAGTGAAACATTATTTCTGGGTGTGTCTGTAAGAGTGTTTCTAGAAGAGACTGATTCAATAACATCTTTCCCATGTGGGTGAACACCATTCAATCTACTGAGGGCCTGAATAGAGCAAAAAAGGAGGAGAAGTCCTGGCCAAATAGCTCAGTTGGATCGAGCATTATCCTGAAACACCAGGTTTGCAAGTTCAATTCCTGGTGAGAGCACATACAAGAAGCAACCAATTAATATAAGTGGAACAACAAATACAACAAATCAATGTTTCTCTCTCTCAAATCAAATTTTTTTTAAAGGAGGAGATAGGTCTAATTTTCTCTCTTTGCTTGAACTGAGACATCCAACTTCTCCTGCCCTCAGACATCTGTGCTCCTTATTCTTTGGCTTTTAGACTCAGACTGGGACTTACATCATCAGCCCCAGGTTGTTAGGCCTTCAGACTCAGACTGAATCACACCACCAGCTTTCTTAGTTCTAGTTCTTCAGCTTATTGACAGAATATTCTGGGATTTCTCACCCTCCATAACCACATAAGCCAATTCCTATTATATATACATATACATATACATATACATATACATATACATATACATATACATATACATATACATATACATTCTAGAAGCCCAGTTCATGAAATTCATGCACTCAGGGGAGAGGAGTCCTCAGCCAGGCCTGTGCCCTCGCATTCCAGGAGCCCTCAGGGGATGTCCAACTGTCAACTTAGGCCCACTACTGCACTCACCAGCTGTAAGCCTGGCTTCTGGCTGAGCAGCGCTCTCCATGGGAGCACACTGACCACCAAGAGGCAACTCCTGCATTGATTGTCTTCCCCCTGTTGGTCAGTGCATGTCATAGTGACCAGTTTTCCACCATTCAGTCAATTTGCATATTAGCCTTTTATTACAATATATAAAATACTAGAGGCCCGGTGCACGCAATTTGTGTATGGGTGTGGGGAGGTCCCTCAGCTCAGCCTGCACCCTCTCACAATCTGGAACCACTGGCTCCTAACTGCTCACCTGTCTGCCTGCCTGATCACCCCTAACCACTTGCCTACCTGCCTGATCACCCCTAACCACCTCTGCCTTGGCCCCCACCACCACAGCTTTGTCCAGAATGACATCTAGAAGGTCATTCAGCTGTCCAGTCTAATTAGCATATTACACTTTTATTATTATAGATATCCTATTGGTTCTGTTCCTTTGGAAAACTCTGACTAATGCAAGTAAATTCCAAACTAGTTGTAAGACATGATTATGTCAGATATACAGTAAATACTTGATAAATATTAACTATGGTTATTATTATTATTTGCATTATTATCTGACTTCTAATCCATATTAATCCATCCTGTCCAAAGAGGTTTATGGGATAATTGGTCACATGTCCAATTAACATCCCAGATTCTAGCAATACACTCACCTCCTCAGTCTATCAGTGTGCCACAGTGTAAAAAGAAGGACTGAAATTGACCTGACCTAACTCCTGGGTGAGCACAAGCTGATCATTCCTTCCTCTTCCATGTTTTCACAAACCAACTCCTTTAATAGTTCGGTCCAGAATCTTTTTTGGTCAATAATGACTCACCACCTAGAGGTTCATGGAATCCACGCTCCTGTGTTGAAAGTTGGGGTGACATTTATCTCCCTCCAGAGCACCACCACTCTTATCTTTTTCCAAGAATTCTCTCAAAGTTCATGAGCCATGTTCAAGGATCTCATTCCTAAGTCCTCTCTGAACTGAGACCAGGAGAGGTGAGATCATGAAGACAAGTGGGTTCCTCTCTTGTAGTTCCTTCTCCTGTGTTGAGATTCTGACACCAACCCCTCATTGGTGTCCCTGCCACTTTTTCAGGTTTAGTCTCTTTCCAATTCGCCCTTCAGTACCAGTTTTTCCCTTTGTAAATCTACTGCCTCTTCTAATGGCTTTTAGAACTTGTTGATGATCTTTTAAAGATCCTATTTACACGACTGTTATTTTTTTCTCAATGGACTTTAACATTCAGCTCCTGGTGAACTTTATCCTTCGTGAGTTCCTGCCACCTTTTCAATTTTGTTCTGGATTCTGGGTTCTTCTTCCCATCTCTCTGGGTGCCTCCTTTGCACTGGAGTTCATCAGAGAGCTGCATGGTGCATGGCTAACCACACTGGTTTCTCTGATTACAATTCTGTGATTTCCATCACTGGAAAAACTGGCACAGGCAGGACTGCACTTGGAGGAGATTTCCCAGCCCTAGGCACCCTGATTTTTGAAGCCTCACCCCACAGATTCAAAATGACTTTTTTCTCTCAATTGTTTGAGATCCAGCTTCCTGTCATCTGACTATGCCCAGATTTTAACTCCTCACTCTATCACCTCTCCCAGGTACCCATCACTTCCACTCAGCCAAACCATGCCTTTTTGTTATTAAGAATCTGGTGGAGCAAATCAGTGACTCAGATCGCTCCTCCACCCCCTGGAAGATTAAAGTTTCAGATGGAAAGACATGAAATTGTCTAACACTCTGTTTTTAATTCAAAGAGACTTTCACCATCTATCAGGACAGCTGAAGTCCCTGTCACCACAGTTGTTTGTCTTACCAGGACAGTTCTAATCTGCACCTGAAATGCATTTCCATTCGCTGCATTTGCATCTGTTGGATGGCCCTTAGTGTACAGCATGTAGATTCTGAAAATCCATTAAGGTCATCTCTCTATGCAAAACATGGGCAGATCCAGGTCAGGTCTGCACTAGTAAAGCCAAGTTTGTAGCAGCAAAAGGAGATAAGGTAATCTAACTGGAAGAGATACAGTGTTTATTTGTCTTAATTTTCTTCTGTTTTCTCAATATGCTTGGCTCATGGTCAGTTCACTTTGCTTCCAAAGAATATAATCCCAAGCTTATTTAGGTCAATCGTCTTTAAAATGGGAATGTTCATGTTTGAATAGTCACAGGAATATTCTCTTGTTCAAATGAGATAAAGTAGTGAGAGCATTTTGTGGGAGAACTATAAAGTGCTCAATAAATGGGATAAATTTTATAGGAAACTTTCCCCACATACTAGTACTGGCTTTCCCAAAAACCTTTTGTGATCAGAGAACTCAAGAGAGAAGAACTTAATGCCTGTATGGGGCAGGGGGGAGGGAGGTTAAGGAAAATAAGAATATTATCAAACTCATTGAAAGTCTTATATATTTTTTATATTCCCAAAAATGAAACACTCAAAGCAATACACTAAATAGACAATCAATTATGTTTTACGTTTTAAACTATTTACAATTAATGTGCATTTCTCTCAGGTGCTAAAATGACTTTCAAGAGGATAATAGCCAGCACTTACCAAACACTTTCCAATATGCCAGGCCCTGGGCTAAGACCCTCACAAATATATCTCATCTAATACCCACAGCAGCCTTATGATCTGGCTGTCATAATCTTCTCCACTGAAAGATGAAACCATACTGAGATTAAGGAAATTGAGGCAATCTTGAAGCTGACAAAGGTGAAGCTAGAAATCCATGGCTAAAGTTCAGGAGTTTTTCCTACTGGAAAGAGAGTTGTCACTTCTGTACTTGCTTCACTCCCAGTCCAACCCCAATTCTTGTCTCTCCATAAATGCATCTTCATTTGATACTTAATATGAATGTCAGTCAAGGGCACTTTGTATGGCTAAGTTATATCAGTGCTTCTTGGTCCTTGCCCCCATTTCTTTGTCCAAGACAAGCAAGAGCTGGGATTTACCCAGGGTTGTTTCGGGAGCTACTGCTGGGAAAACTTGGGGGTAGAATGGAGTTTAGAGTTGAGAGATTTCAGTTAAAAAATGAAATCTGCTATGTAAAATTGAAAATTTCTAGTAAAGCATTTATATAAACAAAGTAAAGAGCTACATATTTATCTACAGCCAGATGCAGGATGAGGCTGAGAGGTGAATAAGAACTGAACAGTGCAGAGCAGTAGAAAGGTGTTTGAATTTCAATCTAAGTGTAATGAAAACTATGGAAGGTTTTTACCAAGGTATCAGCAATTAAATGTGGTTAAAGAGGAGCCTTTCTGGTATGTTTAAAATGGGTTACAGGTGGATAGGAGAGGAAGTGGAGAATCTAGGCTTGAGGCTGCTCTAGACATCTGGTTCTGACTGTTATCAATAAACACTTGAAGGTCACGTGGAAGAAGAAACGGGCTCATTCCACTGACACCCACAGGACAGAGTCAGAAGTCATAGGAAGTTGACACACAATGAATGGACGTCCTCCACTGGCAATAAGCACCGTACCGTTGGAGGTTTTATCAGTTAGCTATGATGGTGTCATAAACCATCTCTAAACTGAGTGGCTTAAAACAACCATCATTTATTTTGTTTTCTCAGGAGTCTGTGGGTTGACTGAGTGTTTCTGCTCATCTGGGCTCGACTGAGTTGATCTTAATCGGGCCCATTCCATGTGCCTATCCTCAGCCTGTATGTTTGCTGAAGAATGGCTAGTCTATGATGGCCTTGGCTGGGGCAACACCTCTCGGCTTCCTGGCCTCCTGTGGTCTCATATCCTCAGGCAGGCTAGTGTGGGCTTTCCCTCCTCCCAGATCATTCATTTTCATTGCTTTCAGTATTCATTTTATAAATAAATCAGTTTTTCTATTCACTAGTACAAACTACCACAATGAACATTCTGGATCATGTCCTCTTATTCCCACTGAGAAGAGTTCTGCCATGTGACACCCAGAATCATATAGGGCAGTGATTTTCTAACCTTTTTATCTCATAGCACACATAAAGCAATTACTAAAATTCTGTGGCACACCAAAAAATATATTACTTTTTGCGGATCTGACCAAAAAAAAGATATAGTTTTGACTCCTTCACACAAGATAGCTATTGTTGTGTTAGTTGTCATTTTTTTTTTAATTTTAGAGTCTAAGGGAAAAGAGGTCAGTGCCTCTGACTGAATAGTCAGATATTGCATATTTTAAAAATCCTTGCAGCACACCAGGTGAAAATAGCTGATATATACCCACATTGAATTTTACTAAAGTTGCCAAATTGTTTCTCAAAGTAGTTATGTGGATATATGTTCAAGACTAATAGATTCTTCCAACCTTATTAAAAGTGAAATGGTAGTTCACTATTTTCTTAATTTATATTTATCTGATTATCATTGGGGTCTTTCATGTTGTTCTATTTTATTTGTGTTTTTCGCTTTTACTTTTCATTACAGTTGACATTCAATATTACTTCATATTGGTTTCAGGGCTTTTTCTTAAAGTGATCACAGGAAGTTAAAACTCACGTGTGCTCTTTCACACTTCCACTTGCATCAAGTTTGCTGACATATCATTGTCCAAAGCAAGTCTCAGGGACAGAATGGGAGGGATCTGTAAAGTTAGGGTGAAAAGGACATCAACAGGGAGGCTGTTAATTAGGGCCTCCAATACAATCTACCTCTTACAGATGGGTGGAAGGAGAAGCTGAATGAATAATTATGAGAGAGGAATTTGTAGTGTAGATGGGAGTGGATGATCTTTACAAGGCCTCGTCACACTCTACAATTCTAGCTGGAAAAGCAAACAGGACACCAAACGTGAGCAGCTGCATGGAGGGGAGGCATGTCACAGCCTGTGCTCCATGGCAATGCAGGAATATTTTCCCATGTGTTTCCAGCAACAGGAGGCTGAAGGAGCATCCACTCAGAGGACTGGGCCCCGTTGCTTCCTGAGGAAGGAAGAGCACAGGCTCCGACTGTTCACTTTTTCCCCTCGGAGCAACTGTCTCCACTTCTCTGACAACATCGGTCTGTGAGAACAAGCATGGGGCTCAGGGGCCAACCTATTGTGTTGGGTTCATTGACACTGGAGCTGCAGGATCATCTTACAACTTGGCAATTAACTGAGAAAGAAAGCTGCCTAGGGTAACCACTCTACTGCAGGTCTGAGATTCATTTCTAACTAGAGACATGAACTTCATAAAGACAGGGAATGATTTGGGCCTTAGTGGAGCTGACTTACTGAAACCAAGAGATTTAAACCCACACCCACATATGCATACAAGGTACTTAGAATTCAGATTTTAAAAGGCCAGGAATATGGAAAATATAAAATAGAACCATCTGTAATTGTAACTGCAGAGAAAGTTTGCATCTTGCTAACAAATGTAGGCTATAAAAATTCCAATATGTTGCGGTCTGGATGAGGGCAAGACTACATAGGAACACAGACACCCACACAATCACACACTCATAAAACATGCACAGACAGTTAGTTACAAATTCATGTACCAATATATTCACACACAAATATACACACTGGTACTTACAGCTTCCTTGCACAAAGACACATTCATCCCTACATTTTCTCAAATATACTCATAAATAATTGGACCCACCTACCCAGGTATCACCAAAGTAAAAATATATGAATACAAAAAAAAACTGTATTTGTAACATGAATACAAAGGCCCTTATATGCATACAAGAGCACACAGAGATACAGTCACATGGATGAATTCACAGGAAAGGTCAAATATATCCTCTTCACTAACATACCATCAGGTGAACACAAACACAAGAGACATAGCACACACAAGTGCTTCAGGTGCTCACGTGGATGCAAACACACATATGCACATGCACACACATGCCATCTCACCTAGTTGCTCTACATGCCCATGAATGATCCCTGGTCCCTACCTGCCTTTACAAGTTAACTGAGTACCACTCTCCCCTCTTCTTCTGTCAGCCCTTCTTCCATTCTAGGTTCTCTCCTCTCTAATGCCTTTGCACATTCTGTTCCCCCAGCTCATCACACACTGACCCTTTCTCATCCTTCAGGCTTCAGGTTCAATATCACCTCCTCAGTGGGACCTTTCCTACCACAGCATCATGCAGTCATTTAGTTACTCTATCATACGCCTTGTTTAGGTCCTGATAGCACTTTTGGAATTAGCAATTTTGGAATTACATATATTTTGTGTGATAATTTATGGCCCGTTTCTCCCGCTAGACTACAAGAACCATGTCTGTTTCACTCATCATTTACATCCTGAGTCTCACACAGTGCCTGGCAAACAGTTGACACTCAATAAATTTAGCAGATGAATACACTATTGCTTGGAAGAAAGCCAAGAAATGTGTTTTTAAGCCAGCTACCATTGGGAAATTCTGGGAACAGTGTACATTATTTCACCCTAGGAGCAAATGATCTGAGACATTTATACGCCAATGCCTGACAGTCCTTGATTGGGGGCTCCTCCTGGAACATCTGGTCTGCTGTGCAAAAAACAGAACAACATTTCCGGGTTCTAGGGGGAGCCCTTAGGTACAGAGGTGCCAGCAGTTGGAAGTTAGTGAGAGCACTCTGAAAGGCTGAGATTGGGGCAGGGCACCAAGAGTTCTGCTACCCGCTCCAAGATGGGTGATCTTAACTAATGAGAGCCAACCCAGAGCAGGACCATGGGAAAGGCGACCCTGATGGTGACTGTGGGTGGAAGTGGGAATCGAGGAAAAGCAATTCTTTAGCTGGCAATACTGCCTAAGCTAAACAGACCCAGTGTGTCCAAGGTTACGGCAGTGACCAGGCCAAGGAGATGCTGCCACAATGGCTGGTCTTTTTAGTTAGGATGGCTCATGGCAGATCAATCCCAAGAGAGGAGAGATGAGTGAGGTGAAGACATGGAAAGCCCCGGGTCCTTTTGAATATAAACTCTCCTTGTGGTTGGGACACTATTCTGCAACAATTCTAAGCCTTTGAAATACACACGCAAAGCAAGAGTCACATGGGGATGGAAAATGTAACAGACCGGGCTGGTCTTCTTGAGACACATGATGTACTGCACAGTAAACAGTAAGTAGGCATCTTTATCTGCTGCCTCTTTGTTCCTTGGCCATTTCCACTGCACCCCTGTTCCCAAGCCCGGTGCCAATGCCACATATAAAGTCAGTTTTTCTAACAGAAAAGAAATCAGGTCACAATTATTTAACTACAGGTGCCAGTTATCACCAGAGACAAAGACTACATCACATATCCAGATGGGTTTACTAGCCAAACTATTCAAATGCCAAATTCCTAATGAGATCATGTGTGGGGAGGGCAGTTTGCTTAAGCAAGACTCCTCTGCTCATTTTGACTTGGCCTGTGTAAGAACAAGGCATTGACAAACTGTAATTGAATTACCTTATAAAAATTCATGTAACTAACACGAAATCCAGCTCTGGGGCAAGGAGAGTCCAAGTGGATAACCTATGAAACAATGAAATTCAGGCTTCATGGTTTGATATCTGTGCTCTATAATCCAGTTTCTACCACCAGGAACACAGTGATATTCCTATAAATTTCTCACTGATACTTTGTGGTTCTCAAAGTGTGGTGTCTAGACCAGCTATGTTAGTATTAGCATCACAAATGCAAAATTAGGGGGGTGGATACCATCTCATATCTACTATCTCAGTCAGTTCAGGCTGCTATAGCAAAATACTATAGACTGGCTGGCTTAAAGTACTGAAATTTATTACTTACTGGTCTGGAGACATCCACAGGTCTGGTGAGAGCTCTCTTCCTGGTTTGCAAGTGGCCATCTTTTCATTGTGTCCTCACTCTGTTGAGACCAAAGAGAGAGAGAGAGAGAAAGCTCTTACTCTTATTATAAGGGCACTAATCCCATCCAGGGGGTTCCATTATCATGACCTAATTACCTCCTAAAGGTCTCATATCCGAATACCATCACATTGGGAGTTAGGTTTCTCCATATGAATTTTGGACAGTCAGTCCATAGCACCTACTGAATCACAAACTTTGGGAGTGGAATCCAGGCATCTATGTTGTAACAAACCCTAGAGGTGATTGCTTTGCACATCCAAGTTGTGAAAGCACTGGTCTAGACTGACATGCAGACTTCTCCAACTCCTGCCTCCGTGTTTCTCTGTCACACTCCCAAGTGGTGCAATTGCCTTGGGAGAGCCAGGCAGTCAGGACTTGTCAAACTTCCAAGGATGTTGCATTCAAAATTTTACGAGTCAGATGGGTTTTATTATCATGAAAAAGTGTTGGCAGCAGGTCTGGGGATGAGAGCTGCCCCTCCCAGACACACTGATGAATGTCCCCTGGGCTACATTTACCGGGCAAAGATCTCAGTCTTTTAAATCTGCAGTTTCCTCCCCTCAATTGTCCTTACCTAGAAATAACTGTTTTAAATAAACATTTAATACAGAATAACAAGTATATAGAAATGTGTACAAATATAATAACTTTTCATAAACCCATGTCATCACTATGCAGATCAAGAAATAGAATATAGCTTCTGTAATAACTAACAATTTTTACATCTTCCACTGACAGTTTTACCTGTTTTAATACTTTACATGAAAAAAAAAAAAACATTCAATATGTATCTCTTTGTTTCTTCCTTTTTGCACTCAGCATTGTAGCTGGGAAATTCATTGAATATAGAAGGAGTATGGGGGTTTCAAATATTCTACATCTTCATCAGCATTTGGTATTGTCTGTCTTTCTCATTTTAGCTATTGGTGGGAGTCTATAGATACTTACAGTGATTCAAATTTGCATTTTATTAACGAATAATGAGGTGAAACATTTTTTAAATATGCTTATTGGCTACTTGGATATCATCTCCTGTGAAAGACTTGTTCAAGTTTAATACTGATTTCCTATTGGGTTTTCTGTAGTTTTGTTCTCTCACTCGTTTGTCAAAGTGCTTTCTATGCTCTGGCTAAGAGTCCTCATAGAATATGTATATTTGAAATGTCTTCTATCCTGTTGCTTGCATTTTCACACTCTTGATGGTCTATTTTGATAACCATACATTCCTACTTTTAATAATGATCAATTTAACAGTCTTCCTTCAATAGGTCATGTTGTATTCTCCTTAAGAAATGTTGGCTTCCTCTAAGGTCATGAAAATATTCGTGAGTGCATATTACAAAGTTCCATTGTTTTTACCTTTTACATTTAGAACTATAGCGCATCTGGAATTGATTTTTGTGTTTTATGTGTGATACAACTTCAGATTTTTTTATATGAATATCCAATTGGCCTCATATTGAAGGGGTATCCTTTCTGCACTGCAGTGCAGTGTCACAACTGTCATCAATCAAGTGGACACATGTGTTTGCATCTATTTCTGGATATCTATTTGTTCCATGTCTATTTTGTTTTGTGCCAATACCATACTGTCTTACTTACTGTAGCTTTAAAATGAATCTTGATATCGAGAGTGTAAGTCTTCCAACCTTGCTCCTTTTCAAAATTATCTTGGCAATTCTGGGCCTTCAATACTTCCAAATAAGTAATAGAATCAGCTGGTCGTTTCTGCATGCATACACACATATACATACACACATACACTGTAAACATGCATACAGATCCTGGTATTTTTAATGGGATTGAATTAAACCCAGATGATTTGGGGGAAAGAAATGAATCTTCCAAAGTATGAACATGTTATACCCCTCAGTTTATTTAGTTTTCTGTGCATAGATCTTATACATCTTTTTATTCATTACCAGGTATTTGAATGTTTTCATATCATTATAGACTACAGCACATAATTTATTTTATTTTTCATTTGTTTGTTCATTGTAACAGATATGTAACTGATTCTTGACATTGACTTTTAACTCAGTGGTTGTGCAAAATTCACTTATTAATTTTTTTAGTATATCTATATAGTTTTGAATTTTCATGCATATCATGTCAACAAATAATGATAGTTTTATTTATTTCTATCCAATTTTTGTGCCTTTTATCTCTTTTATCTCTTTTATTGCATTGGATAGGACATCCATTACCATTCTAACTAGAAATGGAAGAGTAGCCATCCTCAATTTATTATAAATTTCAATATATTGCCATTAAGTATTATGTAATGTTTGCTGTTGGATTTTTTATAGATTTTACTCATCAACATTTATAAATCTGCTTTCATTCTTACATTGCTGAGAGTTTTTATAATGATTAGGAGTTGAACTTTCTGGATGCTTTTACTGCATCTTGAGATGATTAGTTTTTTTCTTTTTTATATCATTAATATGATAAATAATATGATTTTTTAAAAATATTAAACCAACCTTGAATTCCTGGAATAAATACAACTTTGTCTAGGTGTATTACAGTCTTTAGAGATTAGTTGGTGTGATTTGCTCATATTCTGTTTAGAATTTTTTAACCTGTATAGAAAAATTGGCCCAACATTTTCCTTTTATATAATGTTCTTGTCAAAGTTTATTAACCTCATAGTACCCTTACTTTTCTATTTCTATATTTTAAGTACTTATATAATATTAGTATTATTTCTTCCAATATTTTTAAAATTGCACTGGTAAACTAATTAACACTTGAAGATTTTTTTTTGTGTACTAGTATGTGTTGGAAGATTATAAATCAGCAGTTTAAATATTTTTAGCAACATGTGACAATGCAGATAGTCCCTTTCTTATTGGGTCAATCTGATAAGTATGCATTTCTTCTAATTTTCATTATTCTTCTACGTTTTGACGTATTAGCATAAAGTTATATTTATATTTTTTATATCTATGCACTCTATATTAATATCCTTTTCCTGATATAAAATTGTAATTTGTATCTTTTCTAATTCTTATCTAATTAGTCTTTCTGGAGATTTGTCTATTTTGTTTATCTATCAGAGAATTAACTTTCTAAATTTCTCTCTCTTGCATATTTGTTTTCTAGTTTTTTAATTAATTTTTAAGTATTTTATCTTTTGCATATTCTTTGTGTTTAATTTATTCTTTTTCTAACTTATTGAGGTAAACACTAGAATCATGAATTTACAATAGTATTCTAGAAAAATCTAGCTTTTCTTATTTTCTTATATATGGATACAGGACTATAAATTTTCTGTTTACCACAACTTTAGCTACATTCCAAATGTTTTTATATGTCCTCTTTTTACTATAATTCATTCCAAAGTAATATCTAATTTTAACTATAAATCATTCCTTAACACACAGATTATTTAGAAATCAATTGTTTAGCTTTCAAATATTTGAGCATTTCTAAATTTTTTTATTTTTGTTACTTATTTATGGCTCAATTCCACTCTAGTCAGAGGACATGTGCTAAATAGTTTTAATGCTTTAAATATGGTAAAACATAATTCCTGTCTCAAAATCAATTTTACTTCATAGTCGATGTGTGCTGTTAGAAAGTATCCTATTAATATTTAATTAGTATTCAATTAAGTAAATTAGGCTAATTTATGTAAATTTGGTCAAGTATAGTAACCAGATCTTCTTTGTCCTTACTGATTTTTTTCCCTTTAAATAAATCTTTAGTTTTTTTTAAATGTGACCCTTTCTAGGCCACATCTGCTCCATGCCCCAAGCCTTCACCACACTATTGTCTGTGTCTATGGGTTATGCATAAATGCATGCAACTTATTTGGTTAATCTCTTCCCCCCAACACCCCCACACTCACCTTCCCTCTGAGTTCAACAGTTTGTTCCATGCTTCTATATTGAAATTTTGAGAAAAATGGAAGGGTACTGCAACACACAGAAAAAATGTACATTACTGGCCAGGTAGATGGAAGCCTCCATGCCTGTTACACTCACCACTCCTTCCACTCATCTCAGTATCAGAAATGCTGCAGGAGGGGTATCCCCTTCCTTACATTTCAACCCCGCCCCCCCAAACAAGGACAATTTTCTCTCTCTGGTTGTTTACAAAGTCCTCATTTCATATCTAAGACTTAACCATTCCCCAGGATGACTGATTCTGGGAGCATCTGCTTCTTTTGAGGAAACTCCATCCAATCAGTTTGTCCTCTCACTTCTGATAAAATTATATTAAAGTCATCCATTATGACTGTGAATTTTTCTATTTGAAATGTTTTTAAACTATGTTACTAGATAAAAATAAATTTAGAGTTGTTATACTTGGTGAATTGACCCTTTCATCATTATGTACTGTTTATCTTTATTTCTGGCAGTACTTTTTTTCTTAAAGTAGGCTTTGTCTCCTATAAGGATAATTATCTCAGCTATCTTTTGGTTAGTAATTGCACCCCTTTGCTTTCAAATATTTTGTGCCTTTATATTTAAAGTAAATACATTATAAGCAACATATGCTTTTATGGAAAAAAATCCTTTTCAATGCAGAATTTAGCCATATACATTTAATAAAATTACTGATAGAATTTGCTTTAAATCCAAATGTTACTATTTGCCATTAGTTTTCATTTTGTCCTATGTTCATTTATTTTCCCTACCTTGACTTCTTTGGGTTTAATCAACTATTCTTCTATTATTCCATTTTCCCCTCACTTAAATTTTAGCTACACATTCCTTTTCTTTTACAAGTTACCCTAGATTACACTTCCTTGAATTATTAGTTTTATAGAAGTTAGTGCCTTTATTACTTCCCAAATATCATGGGACTCCTAGAATATTCAACTCTATTTATATTTTTGTCTCTTTTTTGTTTCATTGTTTCTATGACAAAACATTATTATCATTCCTTGTATAGTCAATATTAATTTAGATGTGCTCTTATATATACCCCTCCATAGTTCTTTATTCTTTCCTAAGTTTCATGTTTTTATCTTCTGCCAAAGAACATGCTTTATCATTTTTCCTTTTAGTGCAAGACTACTTGGTACAAATTATCTCAGGTTTTATTTATGTGAAAATGTATTTCTTTCACCTTAACTATTAAAGATTATTTTTCTGGATATAGAATTCTAGGTTGGCAGTTATTTTTCTGCATATTTTAAAGTCATTGTTCCATTGCATTCTGACTTGCATAGTTTCTGCTAAGAAGTCTATTCTAGACATTATTTTTACACCTTTGAAGGTAATATGCTTTTTTCCTTTTGTTACTTATAAGGTATTTTTTATCTTTATATTTTATTTTTACCAGTTTTACTATAATGAACCAAATGTGGTTTTCTTTGGGTTCATCTTCTTAATCAATTACATATAGTGTCTTTAATCATATTTGGAAAATGTTTGACTATTAATCTCTTCAAATGTTTCTGCTCCATTTTCTTTCCTCCCATCTTCTGAAATTCCAGTTAAAAATGTACATTCACAATATCTCATATGATTCTTACACTTCTCTATATTTTCCATCTTTAGTAAAATTACTTAATAATTCTGAGATTCCATGTTAGCATTTGGAAAGAAGAATATTAATAGCCTCACAGAGTTTTATTTTGTTGTGGCTTTAATGAAGCTTATGTAAAGTGTTCATCCAGTGCTTGTTAGACAACAGTCATTTGGTAAATATTAAGTCTCTTTACCTTTTAGTGCTGGCATCTTATTGCTCAATAATGGTGATGGCAATGATAGTTACACTTTATTAAGCTTCTACTAATGAGAGAAACAGGACTTTAAGTCTTTGGCATATATTATGTCTACTTTCTTTATAGCAATCCTTTGAACTAGAATCATTATATTTATGCTAAAGATAAGGAAACTGAGGTACACAGAAATAAAGGAACTTGATTAGCTAGGTAGTTCTGGTTCAGGGTCTGTCATGAGGTTGCAGTCACACTGTCACCCCCAACTCCATCACCTAAAAGATAAATTTGAATTGATCATAAAAAATACAGTTGAACCACATGAAACTGAAAATCTTTTGACCTACAGAAATGTCACTTTCATATGGTTCAACCTAATAATTTATGTTTCCCAGACTCCCTCACTGAGATGATACAGAAAAATCCAATAGAGAGGATTTCAATCTTACTAAAGCAAAAGATATTTTTTTATTGCTACTCACCTCCTTGATGTGGTCAGAGCTATGGGGGCAAGGCCAGAACTCAAGAAAGCAACATCTGGATGAAACAGGAGGAATCAATTTTTTTTTTGTGGTCTTGTGATAAATTAGCAAATGAGCCTCAAGAGTCAGGGACCAAAAAAGATTCTTCTTCCTCAGTCACCCCACTGCTCTCTGCCCTCCCCTTCTTCTCTCTCAGTGTCATATCCCAATCCACCTATTCAGAATCTGATTTGTGTCTCGTAGAGATGTAGAGGAGTCATGTTGCATCATCTGGAATTTCCCAGAATATTTTCTGGTTTTCATAAAATCTTCATTTACAACCAGCATTGTGGCTATTTCAGGATTCACAAGATAGTGATTGACAGTGATTGCAGAACAGAATTGACCCTCAGGGGGACAGTCCTTGCTCCAAGGAGGAAGTCTCAGAGTTGAAGCCACCATAGAAATGGGAATAACCTAAATGTTCACCAATAAACTAAGCTAAATTTATCTAGTGTAATAGTATGCAGCATTTAAAAGAATTAAATAGAGTCATGTGTACTTGCATGGAAAATACTCCAGTCCTGGCTGGTGTGACTCAGTTGGTTGAAGCATAGTCCCATGCACCAAAAGGTCTCAGATTCAATGCATAATTAGGACACATACCCAGGTTGTACATTCAATCCCCAGTTGGGACAAATACTGGAGGAAATTGATTGATATTTCTCTCATTCTCTCTCCCTCTCCATTCCTCTATCTTTAGAATCAGTTGGAATGTATCCTCCAGTGAGGATTTAAAAACAAACTTCTAATATCTTGGTAAGTAAAAAAAAGTACATGGCAGGTCAATGTGTGTGTTGAACAGAAAGTATCTGGAAGTAAAAAAAAAACACTAAAATAATGATAA
Organism: Pipistrellus kuhlii; assembly: GCF_014108245.1. NCBI lineage: Eukaryota > Metazoa > Chordata > Mammalia > Chiroptera > Vespertilionidae > Pipistrellus > Pipistrellus kuhlii. Next base: position 6,963,513 of record NW_023425562.1, read on the forward strand.
TGGTCATTTCTGGGCAGGAAAAGTATTGGAGAGGAAGGTCAAGGGGAAGACTTTGGCATTAAGTATAACACTTGATTTTTCTAAAAATGAGAATATATTTATGGCTTTAAAAAGAATAATTTTTTTAAGTTATAACACTTTTTTTTTGCATCAGGCTTATATATAATGTTAAGAGCTATCCCAGTTTGGTTTCATCAAAAGAAAACCGAGATGAGATTCAAATGCAGTTGTTTTATGTTCTAATCCTAGGACATACCAATAAAAGAGTGAAGTGGGACAGAGAATGGAAAGTAGTCAGTAAAGTATGTTATCAAGCGAGTTACCACATGGGCAACTGGGGTGCAATCTGCTGAGAAATGCGTCCCTCAAAGTCATCTCACCTGAGGAGCAAGGAAATGGAGCATTGATGCACCAAATTCCATCACTCATTGTTGGGGGCTGCTCCTGAGGAAAATTCATTCTGTAGCACTTTTGGCCTGCCACACAGCTGAGCCAAGTGGCCCCTGAGGACCAGAGGAACCCTTTAAGGAAAGAAATGAAGGAACTGGCAGTTGGAAGCTGGGCTTCCATGCACTTGAGTGATAAGAATGAGGAGATTTGTACAAGATACCAAAAGCATAGGTAAGAGCCATATCCACACCCCACTGTAACTCAGTATTGTTCAGGCAGCCTCTTGAGGTTCTCTCTGGGATATCTGAGCTGGCTGACACCTGTCAGGGACAGCAACATCTCTGATGCATGTTCCAAACACTACTCATGGGTAGAACTCCACAAAGGTATTAGCTTTCTGCTTAGGAAAACACAACCAGCCAACCCCTCTAACTTTCATAGGAAGCACCATGTCTCAGCTTCCCCTACAGGAAATGAAAAAAGACACAGACATAATAACCCTTCCTTCTTCAGGCATTAGCTACAGATGAATTATATAACAACCATTAAATCCTAAGTGTCACTTTTTATAAGATTCAGCCATCCAAGTGACTATGGAAGAAGGAGATTAAAAAACTAGATGCAAACAAAACTTTTCCTAATTGTACAATAGGGACTAGTCAGTGTCCCTCTTTAAACATATGAAGTGCCAACAGCTACCTCATAAGCTCGAGCGATATGCACATACAGACTTAGAAAGGACTCATAGAACACAATCCTTGGCACATGGTCAATATTCAACCAATGTCCAAGGCCCAGAAACGGATTTTTTTTTTAATTTATTTTACACCTGCTGTTTTCTGAACTTTGTTCTTGGGGCCTTGGGAAAGAAACAAAGAGGAACCTCAGGTCTCCTCAAGCAGCAGTAATATGTCTTCATGAATCACCCCGTCTGAGTCTTCAGACAGGAAATCAGGTCCCTTGGGGCTCAAAAGCCTGCAGCCAGGAAAGCAGAGGTGGAGCCCAAAGGAGAAACTGCTTGGGAGAAGGAACAGTCTATGACCCTGTAACCTTGGGCATCAGGAAAGCGCCCCTCCTGTCCCTTTGCATGTCCAGGCCAGCTAATCTGAGTACAGCAAACCTGCTTCTATTGACCGGCCTTGCTCTAATTTAAATTTCAAACAGCCCACGATTTTATTCTCTCCTCACCAGCCCTGAAAGCTAACCATTATGGATTTTACAGGCCTCGGAGCCCTCAGCTCACACACTCAATTTGCACAATCTTTGCATAAGGAAAGAGGCAGTCGATGCAAACTGAATTAATTGTAATTGACCATAATATGCTTACAGAAATGCCAAGGAGTTTTCATTAGTAGATAAGCCCCAAAGTACCTCCGATGATTTAGATGTGCAGGAACACACTGCATGGCCACAGTTAATTACCAGACCTGCCACGGAAGGTGCTTCATCAAACCCTGGCAGAGGCGTTACGAGGGCCAGTGACACCTCCAGGGATCCACATGTTTTGACTTCCTGTGAAGGGCTTTGAAGTTCACTGCCTGGGATGATGCAGAGCCAGGCTGCCCTGTCAGGCTCAGGCTGGGCTCTACTTGCTGTCCTTGGCTCTGAGTCCTTCCATCCCCTCCCTTGGGGTTGCTGGTCCCTCCCACCTGTCCCCAGCCTCAGTCTTTCTCCAACAGTCATCACTGCGAAGGCTGATATTGAACTTGTGTCCTGATTCACAAAGGAGACCTTCATTCAAAACAAATTATTTCAGCAAACATTTTCTAAGTGACTCCTATGTGATAGATCCCATACTAGGATTGGGGACTACTGTATAATGGTATGTAACTGTTCACCTCCTCTGAAATCCTTGTTCAATGACATTGAATTAGTAGCTTGAAATTGGCCATAGTGAAAGTGTTCACACCATGGATGTTCTAAACACTACAAATCAAGGCTTGTTTTTTGAAGAGCCTGTTATTAAACAACCAGCCTACCACCAACCAGGACACCGATCTTTCCCACCATATCTTGCACTTATTATTATTGTTTCTCCTAACAATCAGTGATCCGGCTTCCATCAATACAGACTGCAGTTGCCATCTCAGGTGCAGATGGTTCCTTGCAGGCTCTGGTCTTCCTGGGAAAGGAGAAGCGTGAGCCCTGGCTACGGGCACAATGCCTGCTTTTGAGAGGCCCTTTCTGGTGCTCTGTTCATCGGAATTTAAAGATGTTCAGGTCTTTCCCAGCTCTCTGGTGAAGAGGACAGAGAACATCTCCAAAGCAATCTGTGAATTCAAGGTTATTCCAATCAATGTCCAGAGGGAACTTTCTTCACCAAATGGACTGTAATCAGCCATAAGAATCATAAATAGAATAATAAATGATTATTTGAATATATATATATATATATATATATATATATGAGATCAATTATGTAGGGAGAGAAAAGGCAGATCAAAAATATAATCTACAGTATGTTCCTATTAATTAAAAATATATATGTATAGATACAATATGTTATATATGTATTGTATGTAACATTAGTATAGTATATATGTATAGTTTATGTAAATACTAATATATGCTATATGTGTTATATACATATAGTTTTATATATATATATATACTAGAGGCCCAGTGCACGGATTTGTGTACTGGTGGTGACCCTTGGCTTGGCCTGCAGGGATTGGGCCAACACTGGCTCTCCAACATCCCCTGTGGTGTCCGGGATTGCAAGAGGGCGCAGGCCAGGCCATGGGAGTCCACCAGAGCATGATGGGACCAGAGAGGGACTGCAGGAGGCTCCAGGGCATGTCCAGCCTGTCTCACCCAGTCCCAGCAGCAAGCTAACCTACAGGTCAAAGAATCTGCCCCCTGGTCGTCAGTGCACATCAGAGTGACTGGTCAACAGTCGAAAGGTCAGACACTTAGCATACAGGCAGTCCTCGGGTTATATTAGACTTGACATATGTTTCGTAGTTACATCGCCATCTCCTATTATTTATTTATTTTTTTAAAGTTCCATCATTTCAACATATGTACATATGAGCTTTCTGGTTTTGTTTGTTTGTTTGTTTGTTTGTTTTTAAGTATATATTTTATTGATTTTTCACAGAGAGGAAGAGAGAGGGATAGAGAGTTAGAAACATTGATGTGAGAGAATCATAGATCAACTGCCTCTTGCACACCTCCCACTGGGGATGTGCCTGCAACCAATGTACATGCCCTTGACCGGAATCGAACCTGGGACTCTTCAGTCCGCAGGCTGACGCTCTATCCACTGAGCCAAACCGTTCTCGGCATGAGTTTTCTGTTTTTTATTATTTATTTACCACAAGCAAAGGTCAGGAATTATCTTTCTTTTAAATTTTTTACTGTTTCACTTCATTACTGCTGTGTATGTGCTCCATGTGAGTGATGTAGGTGCCTATGTAGGTGGGTTCAGACTTATGGTGAAAATTGCATTACATCACATCTAACCCGAGGACCTACTGTATTAGGCTTTTATTATATAGGATATATTACATTGGAAAAATAAGACTGTTAATGGTGTATCTCTGAGTGAGATCTTGGAGGCAACAAGCACAGATACATGTCAAACACTCAGTTAGGATTGGGTACATAATTAGTGGGGCTCAATATAAAAAGCAAATGGAGGGGCCTTGTTCAAAAATTACTAAGAGTTTCAAGATGGTAAAAGCAGAGCATTCAACTAATCAAGGGGAGAAACTTGAGCATGGGACCCTGTGTGACTGTACAGGTCGCATGCTCATACAGTCATCTCAGATGGGTCATACTTCCAATGAGATGGGAGGTCAGGAAAGAGAGATGGCATGTGACATAAACATTTAATGGTGGCAGAGATGAAACTGAGATGGAGCCTCTATTTTCCTGAAGGACAGATAGACTTACCTGCTGTGAATACCGGGATCAGGTTGGAGAGGGGGCAAAGAAAGTTAAGTAGACATTGAAAGATGAAGCACAGAGGGCTTCAGAAAAGCAATAAATTAGTAAGGAAACCTTTTCCCTGAAAATGTGCAAACTCTCTGTGAGGACAGAAGCAGCAAGCAGCGAGCCAGAGCACCCAGAGAGCCGTGCAGAGTTTGATTTACACTGCAGCGTGCCCACCGGCTGCCAGCCTCCCCACACAACTGTTATTTGCTTAGTTCAGGGCTCCCCGGCTGTTCTCTAAAATCAAAGTTTCCCTAATAACCATAGTTAGCATTGAACAAATGCTTGGCATTTCCCGAGGACTTCCCAAGTAGTAATTAGTTAATAACCCAATGGAGCTGAAGAAAAGGCACAAATCGAGAGTCTGCAAGAACCAGGTGACTTTCTAGTTATGGTGTAGGGAAATGGTCCTAAAAATGGACATCGGGAGCTGTGATTCTTAGAATGTTATACAATCATTATGTGTATGAGTGTGTGTGTGTGTGTGTGTGTGTGTGTGTGTGTGTGTGTGTGTGTAGACATGTGTGCACACCCGTGTGACTGTGAACATGCTTAGGGGGATATATGTGGGTAAAAACACCTTCATCAGCTGTTCATAGGGACATCGGCCAAAAAGACAAAAAAACACGCATAGCATTGAAGAAGTAGCTTAAGATACAGGTTCAGGCAACTTAGGTTAGGAGCCGGGTTCAGATACCTACTAGCTATATGATTTTGTGCAAATCAGCTCCACCCCCCCTTTTTTTAATATATTTTATTAATTTTTTTACAGAGGAAGGGAGAGAGATAGAGAGCTAGAAACATCGATGACAGAGAGTCATCTTGCCTCTTGCACACCCCTTACCGGGGATGTGACCGCAACCAATGTACATGCCCTTGACCGGAATCGAACCCGGGACCTTTCAGTCCGCAGACTGACGCTCTACCGCTGAGCCAAACTGGTTTCGGCAGCTCCCCTTTTAATGTCATACTTTCCCTCATCTATAAAATGGGATGAGTGCTTTTTTCTCAAGGTTGTAAAGATTACATGAAATCCTATAAGTCAGAATTAGTCAGCATCTTGACTCTCTGTCTTCCATCTCTTATTCATTTCATGGCTACTTATTCAGTCCATACTATGTGGCAGGCACTGGTATAGACCCTGGTGATCCAGCAGTGAGAAGAACAAAGCATCCACTTAAATTCACATATGTAAAGACAGGCATGAAAAAGTAAGCAAGTGCATATGTAGTGTCAGATGACAAGAAGGAGAAAGACACAGCTGATCAGGGGGTAGGGAGGGATTCTGGGCTGCAGTGGGTGGTCTGGAAGGGCACCCTGAGGGCTTCTGAGCAGAGACCTAAGATGGTGAAGAAGTCATCACGTGGAAATCTGGGAGATTGCTCTTGGTAGGGCAAAGTGCAGAAGCAAAGGCCCTGACTGAGACTGCACTTGGCATTTGGGAGGATAGCAAGGATCTTTCTGATGCTCTCACCCTATAGTGTTCTTGTTTAGTGGCAGTAACAGAGGAACTACTAGGAGTAGGTATGTCCCTGAGAGGACCTTACAGACTGTCTCCTGTTGTGTGTTTCTTGCTCAATACAGACACTTTCATTTCACTGCTGTTACGGAAGCTTATTTCTTTAATGAAGTCTGCTGCTGTCTTTCTGTCAATCACTACCTTCATGCGGACCCTTCACAGAATCTCTTAGTCTGATTTATACATTCAGAAACTCGACCACATGGTGAGAGAGCTAGACTTCAAACTGAGATCCACAGTGCAGTGCTTGCTCCTGGACACCACCTGAAACTTTGTTCTTGGCCTAAAGCCAAATATGCTGGGAAGATCCTGTAGTAAGGATAGGTGGGCCAGGGGACCCTGTGTCCCAGCCTCCCCCTTCTCCACAACCCTCTGACTCCAAATGCCTGAACCCCTACCCCAAGCTCTGAGTGATCTCAAGCCATTCACATCAGAGAAGGATTTTAAGAGGTAGAAAAATCTGGGAAAGGTGTACACCTCAAAATAACCCTGCCAATTGGATGGAGGGTTAATAATGAACAAAAAGTAACAGTGAACAGAATACAAACTTCTGGATTCAAAATGAGGCACAAACTTGAATATTTATCCTATGTGATAAAAGCATAATATGCAAATTGACCGAGCAGCAGAACTGGTCAGTGGGGTATGGGGCCAACAAGCAGGCAGTGTGAGGCCAGCCAAAGCACATACCAGCGGACAAAGAGAGGGGACAGCGATGTGGATAGGGGGTCAGGGCATCTGTGACCAGCAGCAGTGGAGGGGTGATGGGGGAAGGAGGGGGTGCTGTCCCCTGATTGGCCTGCCCAGTTGCTTCCCACAGAGGGAGGCCACCTGTGGCAGCAGCAGCATGGCAATGGCCTGGACTACAAGAGGCTGCAGGCCATGCTGAGGGACATCACCTCTGTGCATTGGGCCTCTAGTTTAAAATAAGAAATTTTCATGCATTGGGCCTCTGGTTTAAAATAAGAAAATAAATCAAAACAAACTACATTTTTAAAGTAACAGATCATACTAACATTACAAAATCCTGGAAAAGAACATATTTGTATTAATTATAACACTGATACAAGTCTATAATAATTCTTCCTACTTTTTGGTGGCTGCAGGGATATCTTCAGTTGACAATGAGCTTGTAATATTTACACTGAGTGGTCAGATTATTATGATCTCTGAACACATAATAATCTGGCTATTCAATGTGTGTGTGTGTGTGTGTGTGTGTGTGTGTGTGTGTGTGTATTAGAGGCCCAGTGCACGAATTCGTACATGGGTGGGGTCCAGTCAGCCTGGCCAGGGGGAGGGGACATGGGCCATTGGCCGGCCCACCTGCTGGTTGAACTCCTGGCCAAGGGATCAATTTACAATTTGCATATTAGCCTTTTATTATATAGGATATATACTGAGTGGCCAATTATTATGTGTTTAGAGATCAAAATAATTTGGCCACTCAGTTTATATAAAGAGAAAACAAAGAAAATTCAGACTTTATAAATTATTTTTACTATGGCAAGTAGAATAAAACTGGTGGGTTTGGTTGTTGTTGATGTGTTTTTGTTTTTTTTTCTGCTTCACAGATTCATTACTGGAATTGCCTCCTAAATTTTTAGAATTATTGACAAATTTGAGAAATCTTCTATCAAGTTTATTTCATATGTGAGGTGTGAGATTTTGAAGACTTCCAAAGTTTTCTTGTGTAGCTCTGACTGGTGTAGCTCAATTGGTTGGAGACATTGTCCCATGCACTGAGAGGTTGCTGGTTTGATCAGGGCACTTGCCCATGTTGTACACCTTCTACCCCTGTAGGGGTATACAGGAGGCAGCCAATCAATGTTGCACTCTCATATCAATGTTTCTCTCTCTCCACTTCCTCTATCGCTAAAGGGCAATAAACTATTATTTTTTAAAGTTTTCTTGTGCAGTAAGTAAACATCAGTACTATTTGGACTGACAACACTCATGAGGCAGGGCCTTGGAAGGGCCCCATGCAAGTGAGAGGCCCTGAAGTTTAAGTGTTACTAGTTTCTCAAGAATCCACATCTGATTGGCTTACTAGGTCCATCCTTGATGGTCCTTAGACACCCCTCCTACTCATTACCTATCTCATCTCCTTTCTCCAGTCTTTTCCAATCATTCTACCTTTCTTATTTTCATCTAATGTTCATGTTTTCTTCCCATTGTCTGACTTTTGCACAGGCTGTGCCCCCTGTCTGGACTTCACTTCCTACTACATAATTCTTTTTATTTCACTAACTCTGAAGGAGTTATCATCCACTTCTGAATGTCTTCCCTCACTATGTCAAATCCTCACTATGTCGTTATAGGATAATATAATTAATCGCTTTCTCTCCCAAGAGAGCTCCAGGAGGGTGGGGGCTACATTTGGTTTTGTTCCCTCATAGTATCCCCAGTGCCTAGTACACAGTCTGACCCATGATAGAGGTTGAATAAATATTTACTGATTGAGTCTGGATGACTAAAAGAGAAGAGACAGAAATTGAAATTGATCAGTGATCTCCATCTCCCACAGAGAAGAAAAAGTCAAGAAAACAAAGTTTGGTTTCCCTTTGGCTCCATTTCACCTGAGTCAACCCCCTATTGGTGAATCTCAGGTTTCTAGCCAGCCTCTGTGCAAGTATCTTCATCCTAAAACATGCTTGTGGCACTTTGAGAAACCACAGGTGTTGCTATAAATACCAGAGGGAATCAAAATTTGAAGTCTGAGGTAAAAAGAAATATGGATGAAATGATTAATAAAATACTTCAAAAAAGGACACAGATGTAGCCTAGCTTTGGGGAGAAGTTGAGGTTGGGCAGCTGTGTTTTCCAAAAAGATTAAATAACTCTTGTCCCACCTTGAGATACTGACCCAAATTCCACAGCAGAGCATGCTTTGTGGACGGGTTTTGGTCTGCCTATATGGAGTAAACATTGACTTCTAAAAAGGTCTCCCCCTCTGGTCTATAGCACATGTTTCTGCCATTAGAGTTACATTTCTTTTGATGAGGTACTGTGCCTATACATGTTTTAGATCTGGCCTTCACCAGCTGCATGTAACTCCCTGTACTGGGGCCCAGCCTTCCTGATTCAGCCCTTTTCAAACTCTGAGATATGCTGATAAGAAGAGGCTTAGCCCACCAAGGGATGGTATTTGGAATTATAAGGTTACTCATAGATTTCAAAGTATAAGAGATCCAGACATCTATATGTTCCTTAATTTGTTCTCTCTTCCAATGATCCAAAGGTCAGTTTCCCAATGGATGGGATATCAATATCTAATGAAGGATTGTTGGTGGGTTTCAAATTATATGCCAACCTTATTTCTTGTCAGGGATGTTAGCTGAGAAGAATTGCATATTAAGTGCAGGCTCAGTAAGGACAAAATCATGTTTGATTAGCAATGGCTACTATAACCAAAGGAAAGGATGGTCATGGCATGCATGCACGTATTTGGTTTCCAAGTTCTAATTCCTAACATTTGGTCCAAGACTTATGATTGAGTTTTAGCTTAATTTTAACTTGAATTTTTCCAGAGGTTGAAGGTTTATCCTGAATCCAATTGATATGCTATAATATATAGTGTCCAGGAAAATGTATACACACACTTTGAATAATTATGAAGATAATGTTTATTACAATACAAATTCATGGAACTAGTGGATAAAAAATATAAATTGGTATCTATTTCCCTTTAGGTCCATTAATATTCCTATTCCTCATCCTTGTTTTTGGCTCATGTATTTTTCAACTTTCCTTTAGGATTGCTTTCGAGTCTTACCAACCAGTCTCTTGAGGAAATCATGCTGCTGTGACCCCTCACTCCAACTAGGAGGAACCTACTCAGTGTTTGAGTTGACTACAATAAAAGTTCATCCCCTTGAGATCTTGAAGTCCCCTCTCATATGGAAGAAATGACCTCCATGCTTATTCCATGAAACAAAAAGGCTGGAATATTAGATCTGATCAAATAATCAAATCAATATCCCATCCCCTGGAAAACTGATCTTTAGACCATTTTGCAACTAGAATTCCCTTTCCCTTAAATTACATTTTATTTGCAAGAACAGTAACTTTCCCCTCCAAACTTGCCCAGAATCCAGACCCACTCACAGAATTCCCCTCAGGAAAACCCAACCTAGGGTTCTTTAAAATCTCTGACTTCCTGTCCCTAAGTGCTGACACCATTTGGGGGCTCAGCCCATCTGATTTCCTGATGACCTAATAAATTTAGAATTCTTTACCCCTTTTGGCCTCATGTGTTCCTCCTTCAGTGACCCTAATACATTTCATTTTCAAATTTGAGCTGTCAGCTATTAAAATGTGTGTATATTTTGAGGGGACACTCTGCCTTTCACAAATACCGCCATGATGGAGTTGTGAACTCATGGCTAAAAAACTCTCAATTCCCCTTTGTGGTAGTTAGCTAAATCTCTACACCAACCACTTCCTTTATTGGGTCCCACGCTCCAAGGCCAGCTACAACTAGCTAGTGACAGCCCCTAAGCCCAGGAGTCCATGTAATTATTCAAATTTGCCAATCTTTAAAACCCACTCTGCTTTTTATACATAATCCGCTTTCTACAGCTCCATCTTGCTGTGACCCTGTCCCTAGTGCAACCCTGTGCATGTCCCTGCATGGCAGGCTTCTCTTCTTCTCTCATTTGAAGTCATAGGTAACGAGTTCTGCTTTCCTCTATCCAAGCGGCAGTGTGTTGTGTCCTACCATCCAAAGAATCTTTACATCTTATAAAATATCTGTCTCCAATGGCCTTAAAGGAACAAGGGCTGAGTCTAGGTTTAAAGAGAAAATGTACAAGATGAGTCTGGAACATATTGCCAAACTAGATGGCAAGAAGCTATGGAAGACCATGTGATCATGTCCTAAGGACATAGTATTCAACTTAAAAGAATTTCCCACTGTCCATTCACAGGAGAATTTGGAGCTCAATAAGAGAACCATTGCAAAGGGTTGAATTCATAAGTGTCAAATGACAGTAACAATAGAAGTAGGCTCAGGGGTGTCCTGCATTGAATATGAGAAAACCGACTCATTATTTTGAAGGATAAAAAATAAAGGAAAAGAATCAAGTATTAACTTGTCTTTCCTATATGAAATATATGACAAGTAGTTGATGAGAAGAAGCTTTTCTTTAAAAATGATTCAGATAATGAATGAAAAAGGCATGATGGGATTAAAATTAGCATTGATTAAAATGATCATTAGTGGCTGTTACCATCAGTCAATGAGACTTCCTAATAGAGGGACATAGTACCATGAAGTACTCTTGCCAAAAAACAAACCTGAATCTGTTCAAAACTCTAGACCTCACTACTAAGTTACAGGAAATACCAAGGAGAAGAAACATGTTTCACCATACCACTAAAATGCCATCAACAAAATGCAGACTGTAGGGAATTCTTTAAGACAAACAACACGGTTTTTTCAACAAGTAATTCTCAAGGGAAAAAAATAGATTTAATGAGACTTAAAAGACCTATGAACCATTTGTGATATATAGAGTATATTTGTATCCTGATTCAAACAAATAATTTTTTAAGTTAGATAGTTATTTTAGGAAATATGAAAAGGTTGGATAATAAATAATTCTTACTATTATTGGATAAACTTTATGCTTTATGTCTAAGCATTTTGATTATTTTTAAAATAACATTTATATTATAGAGATACATACTGAAGCATTTAGAAATGAAATGACATAATACCTGGGGTTTGCTTCAAAATAATTCAAGAGAGAGGAAGGAAGTATGTGCAGGATAAAGAAAAACAGGTTGGTCAGTAGTTAGTAATTTTTTAAGCTGAGCAATAGGGGCATAAAGTCAGTTATGCAATTCTGTTTACCTGATCTCTGCTTAATTAACATGCTACATGCACACATACATACATTAAAAATTAATAGCAGTGGCCAATTTTGCTCCAGAGAGGAAGCGAGAGGTGGAGCTGAGCTAGGCAGAAGCAAATCAACAAACTGAGTCAGTCCAGAGCATGGTCAGCCTCTGCAGAAGAGGTAGGTCTGGTGCCAGAATTATGAGGACCTCACAGAGCTGCATGATGTGGGACTCGAAAGCCTAGGCCTTGGCATTAGGTGGGTCACACAGCTCCATCACTTAGTTACATAGAGGTGCTCCAGTGTCCTCATCTGAATCTGATGGGTGGGGATCAGTGGAAGCCATCTTGTGCTTGGAGGAGAGGATTGGATGAGCTGATGCATAGACCATGCTTAGCAAAGCTCCCAGCTCCTAGTACACAATTAATAATTGGTAACTATTCTTAGGTTATTATCGTCATCTTTCCTGTGAGTTACCATTGCCTGAGCAGATGCTGCGGGCACAGTGACTCAGAGGAACCACAGCTGGTGGCCCAGACTCTGGACCCATCTGCATCTCATTGTAGAGCACTCGTCTCAAATCTCGATTTTCCAGAGCCTCTCCTATTCCTCTCTCCCTCCCTTTCTCTCTTGTTCTCTCTCTGCTTCCTTTTTATCTTTCCATCCTTCCTTCTTTCCCCAAAACAGCACTTTCCACAGTGACAAGTGAAGCAATAATCTAAGCAATAATTTAACTCCTTGCTTCCTACTTAAAAACCCCCTAATTACTGGGTAATGGGTCCACAGAGGCATTTGGGCTGGGCGAGCTGTGCCCTGCAGGCACAGCTATAGTTCATCTGTCTGCTCCCTAATAGCACTCTAAAGTTCACCCTTATAAACATGTCACTGAGCCAGTAATTGAGTGACTGGTCATTAGGTTCCACGCACGGTACCTGTGGGTCACCGATCACTCAGGGGTGATGGATCTTTCTCCGATACCTCTGCTGGGCAGGCCACACAGCTCTCTATAACCCCCAAGCAGAGCATTACTCTCTGGAAAGACTACAGGAGCCCTGGTGGGCAGTCTTAACCATGGACTTCCATCAGAAAGGGCCAGATGGAGGAGAGGGCAGGATCACACATCCTCCTGCTTCACTCCCTGACTTCCCCAGAAGCCTGTCCTGGGAGAGTCTGCTGAGAGACACTGAAGCTAAAAGATACCATGAGGCAATGGAGAGTCTGTGCAAGAAATATTGCTCTGTGAAGTTAAATTTGAGAGTAGAGCTATTGTTGTAAGACAAGGAAAAAGAATTGGAGCTTTGGGTGACTAGACTTAGCTTGATGTATCAAAAACATCTATCACCTATGAGCTGTGTACTCTTGAGTAAGTCACTTGATCTCTCTGTTCCTCAATTCTCATTCATGAAACAAAGATGATAGTACCTACCTACCTTCAAGGGTTGTGCTGAACATTATTGAAGTGCCCAGTACCCAATAGGTAATCAACAACTGTTAGTTCATTATAAATAAACCTCCCATTTCCTTATGCTTTCATAAAAAAAAGGTTTTCTGTTTTTGGTGGTGGAGACAGAATAACATAGTTGCTAAGGGCACAATTCTGAAGTTAGCCTGAGTAGAATGAAATTTCAACTCTAGCACTTCATCACTATGTGGCCCTGGTCAAATTTCTTAACCTCTCTAAGCCTCACCTTTCTGTTCCTTAAAATGGGGATGTTAATAGTACTCAGTAGTCACTGCATAGAGTTTTGTAGAGATTATGAGATAATGAAATGGAATCTATATATATATAAACCTAAGCAACCATTAAGGCAGAACAACTAGAATGACCAGAACAACCGGAATGACCAGTTGCTGTGACACACTCTGACCACCAGGGCAGATGCTCAATACAGGAGCTGCTTCCAGCCTACAGGCCCCAATCACTGATAGGGCCTGCCTGCTACCCTTCTGGTCCCTCCCCCCAGCTAGCAAGCCCCAATCGCCTGATCAGGGCTGGGCCCCGGAGCTGAGAAAGGAAACTGGGGGTGGGTGGCAGTGGACATGGCCCCTCTCCCAGGGGGACTGAGGGCTGTCTCCCTCCTTGGGGCTGGTAGCCAACCTCCTGGGTCTCTTCCCCTGTTCCTTCCCTGAGCTGGCAGGCCCCAATTGGCCCACCACCCACCCACCACTGTGGCAGTTGGCCCTTCTCCTCAGCCAGGTCCTCCCCACAGCCATTAGGTCCCGATCGCCTGAGCAGGGTTGGGCCCTGGGCTGGGACAGGGAACCAGGGGTGGGTGATGGTGGACATGGCTGCAAGGGAAGTAGGAGGGGATGTGGCAGGGAGATAGGAAGGCAGGGAGCCAGGGAGGCGATGAGATGGGGAACCTGATCATCCCTGAACACAGGCCAGGCCAAGGGACCCCACCCATGCACACATTTTGTGCACCAGGCCTCTAGTAATAAAATAAATGAAGTAACGCATGTGAATTACTTAGCATGGTAATTGGCAAGTATCAATAGTTGGAAGTAATCGTTAAATAAACACTTGCTCTCATTATGGTGTACATGTTTAATAAAATGGAGGGGAAAAACTTTATTTATGTTTCATGTTTAAGTGCAATATCCTGAAATTAAAATTGTCAGGAAATTTCAAATTTTAAAATTTTAAATCTATATCCAATTATACCTTCTGCAAAGAGTTCTCAGCCCATTTTGGGGAATGGGGCTTGAAGAAGAAGAACAGCTCATTCAGAATAAAATCATTCTCTTCTGTAGTGCCTGCCTGAGTGATACTGAGTGGAAATGCTGCAGGGCACTGAAAAGGGAGAGAGAGATGTGGCAGAGAAAAGGATCCAGGGCAGGTGGGGCTAATCAGAGTTATCAGAACACCTGGGCAGGAAGACAGACAGGCAGCGGTGGGGAAGGAGAGAGGGCAATCACCTTTCAGACACCATGTTTGAATTCCTGGTCACCAGGAATACAGTGGCCCTGCCCAGAATCCAACCTTTCAGCTTTGGCAATGTTAGCATCTTCATCCATATGCCAGGATCCATGTGATGAGCTAATGGTGTATTTTGCTTTGCTTTTATTATGTTACACTGAGTGCTGAAAGGGGGGAAATGTAAATGCTGATATTGATTATTATAAGAAATACAGGTTTCTCAAAGGTGAAGCAATTGAAGCAACAATGGGAATATTTAGGCATTGCCAAAGTGGCACATCATCCATTTCACTTACTCATTGTTCTTGCATTGGAAAAATGTATATTCTGCTGGGGGGAGAAGAATCAAACATTCTTTTAAACCTGACAATGTGCTAGGCAATGTTTTAAGCAATTTACAAAAATATTAGCTTATTTAAAACTTGTCCGGCCGGTGTGGGTCTCCATGCACCAAGAGGTCACTGACTCAATTCCTGGTCAGGGCACATGCCCTGGTTTCAGGCTCAAATCCCCAGTAGGGGGCATGCAGGAGGCAGACATTCAATGTTGATGTTTCTCGTCTATCTCTCTCCTTCTCTTCCCTCTCTCTAAAAATCAATAAAAATGTATTTTTTAAAACTTTACAAAACTCATAAAAATTAAAGAAACTAATGAGAACCACAAATATACACTAGGCAAACATAAATTGAAAGCTATTCTACAAAATGAATGCCCTCTCTTCAAAAATGTCAAGGTCAACCAAAGGCAAAGAAAGAATGAGGAGCTAGTTCAGATTAAAGGAGGCTAAAGAACATGATCCCAAAAAGCAATGAGCTATCTTTGATTGGATGGCTAATTAGTTTTCTTTTGTTTTTGTTTTTGCTATGAAGGACACATTAGAGTGATAATTGGCAAAATCTGAGTAGGATATGTACATTACTGAATCATACGGTATTAATGCCAGCTAATTTCCTTAATTTTATGTTTCTGTGATAATGTAAGAGATTGTCCTTGTTTTTAAAAAATGCAAACTAATATATTTAGAGGTTAAGGAGTATTCTATCAACATTTTACTCTGAAAATGGTTCGTAAAAATAATAAAAATGTATAGAAAAAAATAATTAAGCAAACATGAAAATGCTATTTGGGGAAATATGAGGGAAAGTATATAGGAATTTATTGTATTATTTTTTTCATTTTTATAAGCCTGAAATTATTAAGCAAAAAATAAAAAATAAAAATCATAGAAAATATATAATAAAAGTTATGTCTACATTATATAATACCATTTCAAGTTTTTTAAAAAACATTTTCCTTTGGGAGCAAATACCACTTAAATGTATAAATCTATTGACTGACTTTTGAAACTTTGATATATGCCTTTAGGATGGAGTTAAGTAAAACAGCAGGAAAGAGCTTTGACAATAAAATTATTTTGTAGGAATTAAAGTGAGGGGTTGATATGAACTAACATAGCACCCATGGGTTGGGGAGTGTTTGTAGAAATACAGAAGACTCCGGAAAGAAGACCTTCCTGAACTTGGTGGCTAATTAAATAGGGCCAGCAAGAGAGGGAAGAGGAGTCTAGGATTTAAGCCTCAGGAACCTGGAGAATCCCAGCACTTGACCTAGAACTAAAACAGGAGGATGTGGTTCCATTTTGCCTTTGCTACTATTTTGTTGTGTGACCTTTGACAAGTCACTTAACCTTTCTGGATCTCATGGGTAAAAGGAAGCTATTGGATAGAGTGATGCTTGCCCTGTGAATCCATGTCAAGAAAAACAGCAGCCAATGGCCAGAGGGGAGACCAGAAGCTTAGTATGGGCGTGAAGTGTTGAAAGTGACAACAATTAGTGAAAATTCAGAATATGAGCTTTCAACTTATGAGATTGATATTTCTTCAAGTCAAAGTAGCCAAATATTATCAATTCCAAATGACTTAAGCTAATATGATAAATGTAAGACTGGAACTCGAAGAAGCTGGGAATGGATTTACAGATTTGGAAACCCACTAGATGAAGGCAAAAGCTAAAGCCCCAAAATGGATTGGCTTTCAGAAGGTGGAAGAGCCGAAACTGGTTTGGCTCAGTGGTAGAGCTTTGGTCTGCGGACTGAAAGGTCCCGGGTTCAATTCCGGTCAGGGGCATGTACGTTGGCTGCAGGCACATCCCTGGTAGGGGGTGTGCAAGAGGCAGCTGGTCGATGTTTCTCTCTCATTGATGTTTCTAGCTCTCTATCTCTCTCCCTTCCTCTCTGTAAAAAATCAATAAAATATATTTTTTTAAAAACAAAGAAGGTGGAAGAATGTGGAGTAAGAGAAGAATAAAGCCTAGAATAGAACTCTGTCGGTCACAGAGGTTACATGAATTCATTAATCATACAAATGAATATTTATTGGAACCTAACTATAGAGCAGGCATTCTGCCAATGATAGGAATCCAGGAGTGAATGAAGCAGGTACATTCCCCTGAGCTCATAAAGATCTTAGCATAGAAGAGAAAGAGAAGCCAGGATGTAATTGTAGCTACAGCTACTGTTAACACACTATTTACTGAGCCCTCGCCGTATGCCATGCAGTTGGAAGAAAGCCAGACATGGTGGGCTTTCTTTGGTTGCTCTTGGTTTCCACCCCATCTCACTTTGAGGTCATAGTTACTTAGTGCTTCACTGGATGTCCCTTGCCAAAGATCCAAACTCACAAAATATTCATGAGAAATTGATATTTTACTGAAGATGTTTTCCTAGGGAGAAGGGAAGGAAAGCTTCACATTGCTCACCATATGAGAGGAACGTAAACCAATTGCCTGATCTTCTTCCCACACCCAGTCCCCACTGAGCCAAGCCCTTTTCTCTGCCTACTGCCTCTTCTTTCTGCATTCTCTACCTTACTGTGACCATGGCCTCTCCAAAACCACTCTGAGACCCCATGGAATCTTATTCTTGCCCTAAGTTTGTATACCCCATTCATTCCAGCAGGGACAAAATTAAACTCTACTGTTCCAGAAGCATGTGCCTGGAGTTGGGCTGGGAGGATCTTTCCGTATCCTTTCTCAATGCCAAGTTGCTCATGGAAGAGTTTCATTATTTACGGATGGATTCTCCAAGAATTTATCAAACCAAGAAGGCCTGCTGGGGGGAACAGAAGGAGAGGCAGGGAAAGGATTCTGTACTAGAGAATATAAGATTTTTAAAAGATATGGAGAATACAGAAGGAGCAGTGAGAGGAAGAAAGATTTGTCTTCCTACCTATCCATTATCTTGAATTCTTACATCATCCCTGAGCAAGATATTATTTTCTACATGTTATAGAGAACTAAACTGATATCCAAGGAGAGGAACTTACATGTTCAAGGCCATGTTAGAAGGATAGGGAAGGACTGGGATTCAAGCCCAGACATACCTAACTCTTTCCACTTCACAACATTAAGAAGGAGAGGAGATGAAGGAGAAATTGGACTCAGACCTTTTGTGTTTGCCTCTTGAGTAGCTAGTCACATAACAGATGTTTACAGCTGTATGGCAGAAGAAAGATTCTGATAGCCTTTATTTTTATAATTGGGCTTCTTATGTTTAGGTAGGAAATAAGAAACCAAAATAATTTGAACTATTTTTTAAATAAGAGTTAATGGGCCTCTAATAAAGGTGTCAGCTTAAAGGAATTATATGAATTTAGTACATGCAACTACTTACACTTCTCATAAATGATTAGGTGTGCCATAAATATGAGAGGCTGACTGCTAAGTCACACCAGAGAAGAAAGGCTGAAACTTGGCCACCAAGTGTCTGTATCTGAACAAACAAAAACATGCTTTTATGTCCATTTCCCCACGAGTAGAACAGATTTACTAATGCCTTATCCTGCCTCCTCATAAGGCATGTGTATTGAAATCATACACAAGAAAGAAATTTGAACAGCATAAGGAAGCTTACTAATTAAAAACACAATTACCTTTAAAGAATTAATATATTATTTGTTTTAGAAAGTTTTGGAGTATTCCTAGCATGCCCAGGAACATGAGGGTTTAAGCTTCTTTCTAGAGTGAGGCTCTTGAATCTCTTAACACCTATGACATGTCTTCCTCACCCACCCGAGGAGCCAGGTCTGGAGTTTGCCAGACATGTCACAAGTACCCAAAATCGCATTTGCCACTTGCCTCTGATACTGCAGTAATATTCTTAAGGCCAGGAGAATAAAAAGTTTCTAGTAAACAGTGATTCAGCTAATGTTACCAAGGAAGAAAGGCACTAGAGACCTCTAGGGGACACATACCCAGCCCTCTTCCCCTTCTCTCTCTTGCTCAATCTATATATAATGCCACCATTAGAGAGAGGCAAGCCAGTTTTCCATCCCAGCAAAGCCAGTTGTAACCAGTGTTAATGCCTTTGAGAACTTGACCCTGTGTGTGACAAGTGATTGAGATTGGCTCTACTCAGATCTTCCCCAGCCTGTCTTGCCTTTTAGAAAAGGCAGTGGAGCACAATGGCCTGCCCTGAGCAGTATCAATCATGGGATGATGGATAGGTGTCCATGGCAGGTCACCAGCATGCACTTTGCTTATCAAGACTGGGGCACTTGATTCCCACTGAATGCTGACGGCTAAGGCATAGGACTCAAGTCTAATCAAAACTGTAACATCTCTGTATTAAGGACCCCTTCAATCTGGCCTGTCATATTCCCCTGCCCAGACACTTGTAAAAGCTCCATTTTGTTCCAAAATATCTAGGCTATGTTTTACACCCAGGATGGCATGTGTTGGCTTGGAAATAACAATGATAACTATCTTATAGTGAGTTTTTGTGACCATGGATCAGGCTATGTGCTTCGTTGGCTTATTGGATTTATATAAAAATAAATGCCGTCATTGCTCCTACTTTGCAGATGGGAAAGTGAGGATCAGAGAGGACTTAAATCAAATAAGTGACAGAGATGGATTTTGAAGCATTTGATTCAGAACATGAACTCTTAACCACTAATTTATATGTAATCATGTGTTGATTTCTTATTGAGATGCACACAGAGAGACCAAATAGTCAAGGAACACCCTTGTTGTTACCACTACAATTATAAACCTTATTTTGGTGAAGGCCTTAGCTCAAGGCCACTCAGAAGCCCCTTTTTATTCATCCCTCTCTTGGCTGAAGCCAGGCATGATGAGCACAGCACAGTCCTGGAAGGTCTGATATCAGAAGATCCTCTGATCCCAGAAGGTTGAGCTCTGATCCCAGAAGCTACCACATTCACCCTGACAGCCGCTCCCAGCAAGTAGTAAGCCTCACATTTCTAAAGGGTGGAAAGTGTGGGCTGGAAAATACAGAATCCCATAACCAATGATTCTCTAGACATTCTATCAAAATGCTCAAGAATGGAATTATACCCAAAGCTAGTAAAATTATACCCTGTGTCTACTGGTATAACATGGTGGTTTTTAAATCAGACTCCCCAATGTCCTAAAGATTCCAGAAACCAACCTTCCCTTTTCTCCACCACACACTAATGGTACACAGAACACCATACCCTCTCATCTAAATTCACCCAGAATTTTAGATAATTGGCATTAATGTAAAGCTTCAGTTTATATTAATGAATATAAAGTACAGCTAGGCTATGAAGCATCAACATCATTCAGGGCCAAGACTCTCAATCTGCCCTTTGACCTCATTTCTAAAATGTTTATTATAGAAAAAATATCATCCTTGGGGTCTCAGTTTCCACATCTGTAAAATAAGAATTATGATAACTAATTGTCCTTACAGTGTAAGGCAGGAATGAAGAAATCAACATGAAATTGTGGTATGAACTGTGAAGACATGTATATACGTTAAAAGTTATTTCACATACACGTACATAATTAGCCCCATGTCTGTTCATGAAAATGGGCTCAGAAAGATTAAAGAGCTAATAAGTTCAAAGAGCTAATAAGCAGGCTCTGGTAGATACCATGCGGTGCTGCCCAGATATCCTTCAAGTGAATTACTCACTGCCTATATGCAGGGGGTACAGTCAAGGGACAGACTCTAGTGAAATCCATCCATGTCTGCCTCAGCTGCATTGAACCACCTCATCCAGGGCCATATCCTTCCTGAGGAAGCACACATCACATTCCATGATGGAGCAAAGCAAGGTTATAAAGGCTCAGCCATTTCAACTTCCCCCAGAACAAGTCTGACGGGCAATGCTCTCTTCTAGGTTAACCCAGCCTATGTTAACCTTCATCCCAAGTTGACTTTTTATTCTGCCCAATCCTGCTGTCTTGGGATCACAAATGTTGATTCCATACAAACATTTTACATCCCAACCTGCACCTCAGCACCTCCTGGGAACCCAACCTGAGACACAGGGGAGCTGAGATCTGAACCTGGATCTGTCTAAATGTGCAACATGGTGGAATCTGCCAGGAAGGAGCAGAAGCAGGTGCTTCTGATAATCCCCTCACTTCCCAGAACTGAGCACCAGATCTGCTCCCCCAGCCCTGTGCTGAGGATACCTACATAGATCAGGAGCTCTGAACCTTGAGAGACAAAATGTAAGGCGAATTCCGCCCAGGTCTTTCTGAGCAGTGAGAGGGCACTGCCGCTCAGTTCAGAGACAAACTTCCCTGCATCAGTTCCCTGCAGGCCCAGCTGGATGTGGCCACACGAGGACTTTGAAGGCAGCAGCTCATGCCCTAGCCCAGGCCAGGCTGCTCCCCAGCACCTCCACATGGAAGCAACTCAGCCAGTCACCAGCACCAGCAGGTGGCTCTGAAAATGCCCATGTAATTAGAAATCTCATTTCCATTCCTGGTCTCTGGTTTGCATGGCAAAGAGAGCATTTTTTTTTCTGGAATGAATTATCCACTCCCTGCAGATGTCTTCAAAGGCTTATAATTCAAAACGGCCTCTCTGAGACCCAGCCTCCCCAAGGCTGCCCATGGACACAGGAAGTCACTCCTTTGTGGGCACAGATGGGCTTTTGAAAATGTACGAATGAGGCTGATATGACAGAAAATGCTGGCCATGGGGGCAAGAATCAGGGGCCCTGGTGTCTGGATTTCAGGGGGGCTCAGAGTGCTTTATCATCACCTTCACTCAGGGCAAAGGCATGCAGTTTGCCTGGGACTGTCCCAGCTTTAGCACTGACTGTCCTGTGTCTGAGAAAATCCTTGGTTCCAGTAAAGAACCCCAAGGTAGGGCAAAGGCAAAAATAAGAGTCTAGTTCATTTGGGGCAACCTCATTGGAGAGGAGGGTAAATTCCTATTGAGAAGAGATAAATTTTCTTAGACTAAGCATGTTAGGGTTTGGGCTCATCATAGGTTCAATCTCATGTCATACTGTGATCATACTGTAGTTGTAAGACAGCATTTATAATACTAACTAAAGGTTCGGTGCATGAAAATTCATGCACAGGAAGGGGGGGTCCCTCAGCCAGGCCTTCCCCCTCTCACAGTCTGGGAGCTCTTAGGTGCGGGAGGTGAACCGGCAGTCAGGGGAAAGTAATGCTCCATCACACCTCTGCTGCTGCCACTGCCAACAGCGCAAACCTCAGCTGGCTCTGGTTTCCTGAGTCTCGGGCAGCCCTGAGTGGCTGGGCAGCGGACATTCGAGGCTTGCCTTGTGCCTCAAGCCAGCCAGAGATAAGCAACAGTCTGAGACCATGGCCATGCCTAGAGTCCCAGGGAGGGGTGAGATTACCAGAAGCCAGGGTCATCTGCTGGAAACAGGACCCTGGAAGCCTGATCCATGAAGGGAACCAGCCACTCCTGGAAATGCCCTCTGAGTCAGAGATGACCCCCTTCTCCTACCTCCCTTCTTTTGCCCTCCAGACCCCATCAGAATATCCCATTGGCAAACCCAATTGAGTCCAGCTAACCTACAAACCTAGCAGCAGGGTTCAGACTCCTGCCAGTAGCCCCGATTGGGAAAGAAGCAAGGTTAACAGATCATGGGCCAAGAAGGATGTAAATGTGCCCTCTTTGTTGGGGCAGCAGATTCCCCCAGTGACAGCAAAGCCGCTGGTTCAGTTGACCAAGCTGATGGATGACATTGAAAGAAGGTGACAGTCGACACCCAGCCCTTCTCTTCCTTCGTGCTATCCAGTGGGCAGCTGTGGGAGGCTGGGCAGCTGTCAGCCCATTCTAGAGAGCCACTCATCCAGGGCATCTCAGGTCTCATCTCCCAGCACCGCCTGCCTGAGACGCTCCGGGCCCCCAAAGCGGAACCAGAAAAGGCTACACCATCTCAGAGCTCCTCCAGGCATTTGCTGTCCCGGAGTTATTTTTATATCTCATTTCCTCACATTATGGCAATTTTCATACTTCAGCAGAGTACATTAGTGTCCAAAACACAAACCAGGAACAATAACACATTACCGGGAGCTTCGCAGGAGCCCCAACCCAGAGGTGGTTTCGGAAATCAGTTGCTAAAACAAGTGGTTCCCTCATCCCAAGTGGGAGAATTCTCAGTAACACTTGACAATAAGTGGACGTGATGAGGACCGTAGAGCGCCGTAATTCCTGCCGGATTGCACATTGACAGCGGCATTCAGCACGCGGAGCCCATCAGAGCAGGCATTGTTGCAATGAATACCAAAGGGATTGCTGAGTGAATTGCTGCTTCATTGCCAAGTGCTTCCGATTCCCTGCTCCTGCCATCTGTGTCCTCCGGAACACACACGGAAGCAAAGGTCCGACTTGAGGGGCGGGGGCTGGCTCCAGGCTGTTGGGAAGGACAGCTCTGCAGACAGGCGATGGGGGCTTACTTGGGGTCAGGGACTGCAAGAATATTCCACTGTCCCCACGTAGTCAGGTTAAACTTAGAAAACCTAAATGCAATCAGATGTAGGACACCCTGCCCTCCCATACTTACTTGAACATACCGTCACTCACAGAAAGACAGTCCAAATCTGCACTCATGCATGGACAAACACACACACACACAAACACACACACACACACACACACACACACACACACACACACACATATATATATATATATATATATATATATATATATATATATATATATATTCATTTATTCACTCAACAAATGGTGTCTACTTCTTATATGGAGGTTCAAGGTTATAAGGACATATGCCCCAGGAGAAAGAAAGAGCCAGAAGGAAGCTGAAGCTGTGTATCTCTTGTGACCCAGACTCAGAAGCCACACGACATCACTTCCACAGGTTGCTCTTTGTAAGAGAGCCCATATTGAAGTGAAGAGACAAAGACTCCACCTTCTGACCTGACACATGTCCTACAACCACCACACTCTCAAACCACAGCTCTGGAAATGGGCAGGCTCCGTCTCCATGCCACAGCCCACAGTGAGCCACTACCCCCAAGGTATTCTTAGTACACTAACTAACCACTTAGATCATGTGTCCTATGGATATCTGAGTGCATCTGTGTCAAAACCCTGGTCCATCAATGAGCATTTGCCACACGTATGAATATCTGACTGGAGAATAATGTCCAAATCTCAATGTGTGGCATGAAAGACCTTTCAGGGCTGTCTACACTCCCAGGAAGTGCCCTGCTCTCTCCATCCCTATAGGTCAGTTTGGGAGGTGTCAGTACCTTTTTTCTAGCCAACCTCATTAGTCATCACTTGAACTAAAGAGAGAGTCAGGCATTCAAATGTATAAGTGATGGTGAAGAGAGAGGCTTTTTCCCCCCAACTTGAGGGGCAGGTCTCATTGGAATCACCACTTCACCTCTTCTAGCAAGGACTTGCAGCTGGCATAGCTCTTGAACTTCTTTAAGCATCTTATTTTCTCATCTGTTAGATGGACTCAGTAATGCCAATCTCAGTTGTGTACAGTATGATGAACAGAGCCACACTGAAATGAGGTGTGGAAAGGAGAGAGAGTGTGTGATTGACAGTTGTTATGGATATGCTTTCTTCAATCACCGGGATTCCATTTTCTCCTCCCCACTTCCCAGTTTGTGTGGGTAGTACAAAGGCTTCAGCTGTGGAACCATGAGATCATGTCAGAGATGAAGATGACAGTGTTGTGTTGAAGGCGTTAAAGGAAAACAAGCCACCTAAGTATTTCAAACAGAGAGAATTTACTCCAGGAAATTGGCTACCTTGGAGTGATGAAAGAACTTAGAAACAAAAGTGAGTAAACCCAGAGATTGACAGCAGCAGGAAGTTGACACTGCCATAAGGGACAGAGGGCAGAGGTGAAGTTTCTGGAGCCAGGACCAAGATCATCTGATGGAAAATGTTCCCTAAGAACAGAAGCCATCAAGGAAACAGCCACTACTACAAGACAGAGCAGAGGTGCCTGGCTTCTCTCCCTTCCTCCCACCCTCCACTCTCCCATCAGTGCCTCCTATTGGCTGCATCCAGCCAGAGGCTATTTGATGCAGATCAGCCCCCCTGTGATACAGAACAGAGCCAGGAAAGGACAAGGGATGAAACAGAATAAATAGGTCAGCACAGCACAATAGCCATCATTTTAAGGCCAAGGAGGCTAGGGGTGGGTAATGATGATGATATTTATGTTAATTTTAACTACAGTCACTATGCAATAACCAAGTTCCATTATGTCATCTCACCGGCACAATTGTCCACTGGGCAGGAGCTATTGATATTCCCATAGCAAATGAGGAAACTGAGGATCTGAGAGCTCAGGCTCCTCATTCAAGGCCACGCAACAAACAGGAGTGAGGTCAAGATACTATACCCCGCAACCTAGCCCCAGATTGCATGGTTTGCGCCATTCTGTTCTGAACCAATTTATGTGCTTTGGAGTCAGAAAAACTGACTTGAGTTCCAGATCTCTCGTTTCCTGCTCTGCATGTTCTTGAGTTCTCTGTTCCCTCGCCTACAAAATAAGAATAATAATTAGTTCACCTACCGAAATGCTATAAGGACGAATGAGAGATGTGCATTTAGTAAGCACGCAGCAATGTGTTGTCAGTTTCATGACTGCTCTTTTGAATCAGTCCCTGAAAATTTCAGATTCTCACCAAGAGAAGGAACTCAGGTTGCAGAGATCCTGGGGAGGCAGGAGTTAAAAGTCAAAGGCAGCTGCAGAGAACCTGCCTTTGATTGTGTTTTGTATGTCTGTGGGGAGGTTGTTGGGGCACATCCCCTTGGCACCCCCAGAGATGCTGTATCTGCGCTGAGCAGTTCCCATACACAGGCAAGGCTCCTGCCCCAAGCACCTGTGTCTCTACCTTAGGCCACACAATGGCTGGGAAACATACCTGCCAGCATCTGGGATAGTCTGAAAATGCTGGTCATGCTGGGGAATTAAGACATCAAGGAGCAGCCCTCAACCAATGAGGGGCTGGAGCGAGTGGGACAGGCCCCAGCTTCTTTGCCTCTTGGTGAGCAATTCTAAGGATTGTCACACACTCACCTCTCAGCAATATCTCATCAACAACCCATCAGTGATAAATCTGCTTCCTTCCCTGTCTCCCATTCCTCCTTTCTCATTCACTGTGCTTCCTGGAGTCACCTCCCACGTAAACTACCTGCCCTCAAATCCTTGCCTCAGTGTCCACTTATGGGAGAATCTAAACCAAAATGTTCTCCAACCCACAGCCACCCCTCAGTTTCCCACTACATGCCTCTCTCCCTAGGATAAGCAGGAGTGAGAATCATTCGTACCTAAACACTGGTTTTCCAAACTTTTAGTGAAGAAACAATAATACTTGTTCTGGACTCTCCCTGGCAGACTGTACAAATGCCTAGAGACAAC
Source organism: Pipistrellus kuhlii (assembly GCF_014108245.1). Classification (NCBI taxonomy): domain Eukaryota; kingdom Metazoa; phylum Chordata; class Mammalia; order Chiroptera; family Vespertilionidae; genus Pipistrellus; species Pipistrellus kuhlii. The sequence goes on from NW_023425562.1 coordinate 6,989,796, forward strand.
CTAATAGGCTGCAGATATGCTCACTCCCACCACCCCACAGTGAATATTATTGAGGACTCTGCACCTCAGGGCTAGTTCTATGTCAAGTGAGACACTCACCATGGCTTTTCCCCAGCAAAAAGGAAAAATTGTATGTACACACAGAGCTCAGTGGGTCCCCTGCAGAGTCAGAGCTTCCGTCCCTGCAAATTATTTTTTGCTAATCAATATGTTTAATAAATAATATTCCAGTTGATTTCATTACTGGCAATACACAAATCAATAGAAGGTTATTGCATGATAACTTCCCATTGATATTGTAATCCTCTTGATTTAATAAATGTTGCTTTTCTAAGGATTGCTGTTTGCATTAGGAACTGAATGAAAGAACAAGGATAAAAAGTAATAATTTCATCACAAAACTGAGGCTTCAGCTCAGTAAGAAGATGCAACCAGAGTAAGTGGAGCTTTTTCAGGCCTGTCTATAATAGCCTGAGCTGGGCCCAGCACTGTCTGGGTCTGTGTTACTCAGCTTTGTTAGATCTTAGAGAAGAATGAAGGAAAAAATCTTGGCTAAAAGCCTTTTTAGATGTCCCTTAGCAGGGGCTTGACCATTTTTTTTTTTCCTTTGCAAATCCTGGCCAGGAACTTGACAGTGAAAACCCCAACAAGAAGAAGATGAATGGTGTAAAATCATAACCTTGGGGCTTCAAATCCATTCTCAAGTCCTCAAGAATCACAGCTACAAATGGGCCTTGTCAATTGTCTGGAGTAAAGAGTCTCAGTCACCAGGCCATGAATGATGGCATCTGAATCATCCAGGAAACACCAAAATGCAGATTCCTGGAGCCCCAACCCTAGAAATTATGACTCAGTAGAGCTGACATGGGGCTGGGAAATGCATTCTTGGATGTTTTGTTGATACATAACATATTATTAAAGAGTAAACTTGAAAAGACAATAATAACTCCTATCTCTCTATATATAAAAGCCTAACCAACTGGCCAACAGGCTGACCGGCCAATAGCTATGATAAGCACTGACCACAAGGGGGCAGATGCTCAATGCAAGAGCAGAAACTACAGGCATGGAACATAGAACAGACTGATGAATCTCAGAGGGAAGATGGGAAGGGAAAGGAGAAGGGGAAAGGGGGAAGGCGGGAAGAGATTAACCAAAGTTCTCATATGCATACTAGAGGCCCTCGGCCTAGCTTGTGCCCTCTCGCAATTCCGGACCTCTTGGGGGATGTCAGAGAGCCAGTATTAGGCTTATCCCCACAGGCCAGGCTGAGGAATCCCACCAATGCACAAATCTGTGCACGGAACCTCTAGTATAAATATAAAATGAACTTGTGTTGAAATTTTATTTAATATCTTTATTTAAGATATTACAATGGGTTCAAAGGAGAACTCAAAGTACTAAACTCTCAAGGGTGGTTCAGTTCACCCTGGCAGAGATTTACAAATAGAGATAAAACTGGCCATGGGACTAGGGAAGAAGAATCCATTGTCCTTCCACCACCAGTCAGAATTTGCTTGGGTCTGACTGCCTATCCTTGAATTCTGACTTCAATACTGACCAGCTAAATGAACTTGGAGAACGTTTTGATCTCTCTGGACATCAGTCTTTGTCTGTGATGTGAGATAATAATGGTTCTTACCTCATAGGGTTGTAAGGAGTACAAGATGACATACAGGTAAAGTGCTTAAGACTGTTCCAGTCATATGAAAGTCCTTTCTTTGAGTTGTCATTATTAATATACCCCTTTTTATCATCATCATCAACATCTTTGATATTATTACACTACAATGAGATAATTCTGGGGAATCTCTTAGGACCTGTCAGTCAGACATTCCTTGGGACTCCCCAAAATCCACAGCAATGATAGCAAAAACCCTTCTGCAGGAAGGAATTGGGTGAGGTGGGCAAGCAGGTTTAGGATTGGCTAGTTTAAATAAGTTCTTTCACAGTATGGAGCTTCCTCAAAAAACTGAAAATGGAACTCCCATTTGACCCAGTAATCCCACTCCTAGGAATATATCCCAAGAAGCTAGAAACATCAATCAGAAAGAATATATGCACCCCTATGTTCATAGAAGCACAATTTACAATAGCTAGGATTTGGAAACAGCCTAAGTGCCCATCAGCAGATGATTGGATCCAAAAACTATGGTACATTTACACAATGGAATATTATTCAGCCATAAAAAAGAAAAAATTCTCATCGTTTGCAGCAACCTGGATGGAATTGGAGTACATCATGCTGAGTGAAACAAGCCAGTCAATGAAAGAGAGACACCACATGACCTCACTTATTTATGGATGATAAAGAACATTATAAACTGAAGAACCAAAAGATAGATATAGAGACAGTAAAGCAACAAGCAGACTGTCATATTACAGCGGGGAGATTGGAGAGATCTGGGGGAGATAAGAGATCAACCGAAGGACTTGTATACATGCATATAAGTACAACCGATGGACACAAAACTCTGGGGAGAGAGGGTATGTACGGGGGGGGGGGGGGGGGGGGGGCATTGGTATATGTACAAAAATAAAAATAAATAAATAAATAAATAAATTTTTAAAAATAAATAAATAAAATAAATAAGGTCTTTGATTTCTGGGACATAGGGTCTGTCCCTAGTTGTCTGGCACCTGACCCTGGGGTGGGTAAGGCAGGCAGGCAATAGCCTTGAGTGTAAGAGCCCTATAAAGGAAAGCAGTTGAGATGTGGGCTCTGGATTGGTTGCTTTGCATTTGAAAAGTACATCCCTGGGAAAAGGACTCTTCTGGAAGAGTGGTGGGTGGGTCGGTAACCAGGGAGGCAGGTGGCCAAGAAAAGGTGACTTAAGCATGTCACTGGGTTGTGCAGAGCAAGGCACTTCTAGGAAATGAATGCAGGACAAGTGTTAAAGTGTCAAGTTTATAGCAGCAAGGAACATGGTTCATTCACCCCACAGCCACGCTCCCTCCCAAAGTACAGATGGAGACTCACATGGCCTCTGGTCTCACCCCTAGGCATTGTACTGGCATCCACCAAGCTATGCCTGGTCCCAGAAGTCTTCCCACTGGTGCCCACTGCTGAAGTATGCAGCAACAGCTTCTGGTCATGCACACTGCAAGGTCCTTGTCCTAATTCTACTCTGCATATCCAAATGTGCTCTCGCCACGAATGTGTAACCCCACTGGGCATATTATAGTCTCTCTCAGGAATCACAGGGGTGGAGGTGGCTATCTTGGATATATTCCCCATGAATTCCTCTCTCTCCCATTTCCAATCTACCCACTTTATGATGCCACCTACCTCAGATACCTTGCTGAATCTGGGACTAAAGGGCCTGGATAGTCCCACATAACACTACAGTCTTTGAACAACAAATCCTGGAGATCCCCTAGAAATTTCTGCTCATTTCTAATGCACCCGGGTTTTCTATGCCTGTTTTTTAGACATCTTTATTCTTAATTAAATCTTCTCTTTGTTTTCTTGGGAAGCTTCATAGCTTAGCCTTCATGACAGAAATTCCAGGGAAAGAAAGTGATAAACAAGATGAAAACATTACCCACAAAAAATCTTGGAAAATATTTTTAGAATATTAAACCTTATTTTGCAATATTGGTATATTATTATAATTATATTAAGTGTCACCATTTATTGATTACCTGTTAAGTGCTCACTCTTTACAAGGATTATCTCAAGTCTTCTGCCATGTTGAAGATTATTATCCCCACTTTACAGATGAGGAAAATGAGGCTTCAAATGGTTAACTTGCTTGAACACATAGCCTATAGAAGGCAGTGCTGAAACTGAATCTAGTCTGGCTAACACTGACCAAATTTCATTATTACAGAATGTTTTAGTAATACTCAGGAAAACACAGCCTTATCTCAGACACACAAAGCGGGTACCGGACTTGCCCCCGAATCCTCCACCTTTCATTCTAGTCATCAATTGAGAACTTTCTCCTCCTCTCCAACACCAGATCCTGGAAAGGGGGAGAGGTACCTGGCCAAAGGAGTCCCTTTGCCTTTCCTCCCAGTTCAGAGTCAAGAGTAACTTTAGTGTGAAATCCAGAATTGGGATCAATTTGGCAAAACCCACAAAGCAGACCCCTTTAGAAGAAAAAGGAAGATCTCCAACAGAAATTCCCACAGTTATTAATTTGTCATCCAAACTGGAATTTTTGAGAATCAGATGGGAAATTATAAAAAATTGTACTAGACAACCTGCATAGAGTGGGACTGACCCTGTCTGGCCAGGACATGGGGTCATCCAAGTCATAGGGGCAGAGTCAATGAGACACAGGACTCGAGATTCCCCCTGCAATGCTTTCAGTATCAGCAGAACATCCTACTGGAGGGCTGCCCCCTCAACTATTAGCATTATTATTGTCCATTAAATATGTCATAGTCAAAGATTTGCCTCATTTCTCAGTGTGATTGCCATTGATTTTTGAAGCCCACATCTTCCTCCCCAGGGAAACACATCTTCAGGGAAATGATGAAAGGAAATGGAAAAAGAAGAATTCCATTTTATAGGCATTCATTTTACAGGCATTGCTTTAGAGATACGGTTGGTCTTAAAGCAGCACTTCTCAGAGAATGGTCCAGGGACCACTGGCATCAGAATCACCCGGAACGTCATGCACACGCTGAATCCCATATTCCTAGGAAGACCTACTGCATCAGGATCTCTGGGGATGGGCCTGGGAAATATGTTTTTAAAAAGTCCCCTAGAGATTTTTATGTGTCTAGTGAAGCACACAGAAGGCTACACCAGGAAATCCAGGTGGCAGGTGAGCATGCCCTCATTTTGCTCCTCAAGCTTCAGGCTGCAGGACTTCAGTCTTAAATGCACCAGAAAGAGCCGTATAGCCTCCACCCCTTCAGAATAAGTCCGATAATTCCCGAGCCTCCAAATTCCCAGTGGATATGCCAGCCCGGGTGTGCCGTGTGCAGAGGTGGCAGGTTTCACTGGTGGCATCTGCCAGGAGGAGTGGGCAGGTTTCATTGGGGGCATCTGCCAGGAGGAGTGGATAATAGGCCTGATTTATGACACTCAGCATGGGACCTGGCTGCTGAGCTCAATCACTGTGGCTCCCCATGGTGGGGTTCATGCGCTGTAACGGGCCTGGAAATTGGAGAGGAATTTACCTCCTGCTGCCAAACATTATATAACAATCAAGGGAAACAAGCAGAGGCAGGAGGGGCCTCCTGGTTGGCACTGACAGCCTGGCAGCAAAGGAAGTAGGACTGGGAACTATCTGCTGGGGCTCCCAAGCCCTCAGCCACACTCCTATGGGTGTGAGTTTCAGGGTGGCCCAGCCAGAGTTGGCATCAGAGCCTGCTAAGGTACCAACAGCAGCCCAGCGACTTTCTAAAAGGGATGGAAAAGACACAGGATCCCTGGGGAGGGTGCTGCTATCTAATCCCGTGTCCCAGATCCTAATGGTCCAGCACTTATGCACCCAGTGTCAATCAATGATTGGCTGATTTGCAACTGGGAATAATTCAAATAGGACCTGAAAGTTGCCATCTACAATGTGAAAGAGCAAGGAACAAAATGCAGATGGCACCAGATCAGCACAGCCTCAAGGGTCAAGCGGCCTCATCAGTCACCTGAATATGGAAAGCGCCTCTTTCCTTTAGACTAGGGGTGTTGAACTCAATCAGAGAAGGGGCCAAAATCTAAAATCCAGCCTAAATCGCGGGCCGAATGGTTTACTGAACAGTCATAAACTGTCATTGTGATGGAAACGCAGTGGAGTGCAGTGATGACAGCGCGGTGCGGGCCACATTGCAAGGCCTGGCGGGACGGATTTGGCCCACGGACCTTGTGTTTGACACATGTGCTTTAGACCATTGGTCAGCAAGCAACGGCTTGTGAGCCACATGCAGCTCTTTGGCCCCTTGAGTGTGGCTCTTCCACAAAATACCACATGTGGGCATGCACGTACAGTGAGATTGAAACTTTGTGGCCCATACACAGAAGTCGGTTTTTGGTCTATTTTGAAGAAGTGACGTTAGAACAAGGGTCCAAAGAGCCACATGTGGCTGGTGAGCCACAGTTTGCCAACCACTGCTCTAGATCCGTGGTCAGCAAACTGCAGCTTGCGAGCCACATGCAGCTCTTTGACCCCTTGAGTGTGGCTCTTCCACAAAATACCATGGCCTGGGCAAGTCTATTTTGAAGAAGTGGCGTTAGAAGTTTAAGTTTAAAAAATTTGGCTGTCAAAAGAAATTTCAATCATCGTACTGTTAATATTTGGCTCTGTTGATTAATGAGTTTGCCGACCACTGCTCTCAACCAACTGCCTCCCTAGAAATAACCATAGGAGTGGAGCTCATTGCAGCTGATTTTGATCAATTAGAGCTGATGAATTCACAAGGAACATGTGTTCTTATTTATTTATTAAAGCAGACCCAGTAGGTGGCCCAGTTAGCAACTTTGGGAGGCACTGACTCACCATCCAGGGTACATCAGAGGGTAATTCAAGTTAATCCTGACATGATGGCTGGCCTCAGAGACACTCTCCCAACCTGAAGGAACCACTACGACAGAATTCCAAGAGCCACAGCTTCCTGCTGACTTTATCACCAACAAAGTATGCTGGCCTAGAAATCTGCCAATTAATTTTTCAATAACGGAAATCTTACTGTGAAATCTTACATGGAAATCCGAGGCATTTGTCAGCAGTGAAATTAATGATTCTTCCTCAGTAGCTGATGCCCAGAAGATCATCTTGCAGACAGTGGACGTAATAAGTATTTATTCTGTCTGGAAAAGAAAGAGATTGGATCATGCAGAGCCTTTTAAGGCATCAACATTAACTGACCACCTACTGTGTGACAGGGCGTGCAGTCAGTGCTCAGAAAATAATGATGAACAAACCCATCGTAGCCTTCCCCCTGTTTGCTCAAAGTCTAGTAGAAAAGGAACACAATAGATGCAAATTTACAACTGAGGTCTGTCCTAGCAAACAGAGGTACATGGGGTTGTGAATATGTAACAGGAGAGCTGATCTCGTCAGAGGAAGGTCAGGGAAGGCTTCCTGGAGAAGGTGTTATTTCAGGTAAGACCCAAAGGAAAAATAGTACTTAACTAGGTCATTGGGACAGGGAAGGATGGAACACCATGTGCAAACCTTCCAACAGAAGGAGTATGGCCTCTGGCCCAATCTTTCAATCATAGCATCTATGCATTTTGTCGGTTTTAAACATTGGCCTTCCAAGATAACATTCTTTAGGGGGAAAAAAGTGTTTGGCAGCTAAAACATAAATGCTGGTAGTCTAGACAACCAAATGACCTTAAAGGGCCCTACCAGTTCTTAATATTCTCTATGGACAGACTCAAAGGAGTGGAGCAATGCCTTTATGCAGGGGCCAGGATCAGAAGTCAGGGCTCAGAGGGGACTGAACAGACACACAGCTCTGAGTGGTGAGCCGTGGCTAATGAAAAAACAATGTTCATTTGTTGGAGTAAGGGGAGATAGTCTTCTGCATTCTAGACACACATAATTCTGGTCATTTCTAAATAAACATCTTAAAGCGGATTCTCAGAAGCAGGTATCCATTCACCTTTACAACTTATAAAATACAATCTATTAATTCCATTTCATATAGTCACTCATTCGTCAAATATTCTCTGAGAACATATTTTCAGACATGCTCTTGGTGAAGCCTATAATACAGAGATAAACAGGATATGGTCTCAACCCGCATGGAAATCAAAATTGTACAAACTTAACAATATTGAACCTTCAGCAAGGCACTGACCAAGACAAGTTACATGCATCATCTCTTGAAATTCTTTCAACAAGTTAATGAGGTAAGTACTGGCCCCATTTCAGACTTGAAAAAAAAAAACAATTTCAAAAAGGGGTTAAGCAACTGGTTCAAGATGACACAGCTAGCTGGGAGGGGAACCAGAATCCAAATTCAAGTCCAACTAATGGACTCAGAGCCTGCCTTCATGATCACCACAGTCTGATACCTCAACTAAGGAAATAAGTAAAAGAAATAAAATCACAACAAATTAGGAGTATAGGTAAAAGTTTATTTGATCTTAATCTGAAAAGGATTTATATAGTGTAACCAAAAAGAAAAAGATTGATAGCAATACCTACATAAAACTTCAAAATTTTCTACTTGTCAAAAACACCATATAAAATTTGAAAGAAATGAGAAAGAGCAAGAGAAATAATAATAACTCAAGAAAAGGTATGATTCTTTTTTTTAATCTTTATTTTTGAAGTATTATAGATATGTCTACATCCATAGGTTATGCCTATCTATACTAATAAAAAGGTAATATGCTATTTAGACTGAGAGACCTTTTGGGAGATCTTCTGGCCATCCTTCCAGACAAAGTCATGGTGGCAGAGCCGAGGCAGAGGCAGTTAGGGGCAATCAGGCCAGGAGGGGAGGGCAGTTGGGGGTGAACAGTGCAGCAGTGAGTGGCTTTTGGGGGTGATCAGGCCAGCAAGGGGGAGCAATTGGGGACAAGAAGGCCAGCAAGCAGAGTGGTTAGGGGTGATCAGGAAGGCAGGCAGGTGAGCAGTTAGGAGCTAGCAGTCGCAGATTGTGAGAGGGAAGTCCGAATGGCATTCAGATATCCCTTAAGGGGTCCCAGGTTGGAGAGGTTGCAGGCCTGGCTGAGGGACACTCCCATCCCATGCACCAATTTCATGCACCAGGCAACTAGTAGACATATAAGTCTTTTAGTTAATCTCTTCCTGTCCCACCCCTTTTTTCCCCTCCCCCTCAGTCTGTTCCACGCCTCCATGTCTCTAGATCTATTTTGTTTGTCAATTTATTTTGTTCATTAGATTCCATATATAAGTGAGATCATGTATACTTGTCTTTCTCTGACTGGCTTATTTTGCTTAGTATAATACTCGTCAGGTTCCTCCATGCTGTCTCAAAAGGTAAGAGATTCTTTTTGACAATTCTCAAAAGGAAAGAAATTAAAAATGACCAATAGGCATACCTAAAATTACTATAAAAGTATTAGTAATCCAAAAAGTCAATAATTAAAGAAAAGTGATATAGCCTGTTTTTTTAACTAGGAAATTGGCAAAGATTAAAGAGACTAAAATAATCCTAGCCTGATGAATGTACTGTGACATGAACATGTGCATATACTAGATCAGTGTCCAGTAGCAGTTGACAATATGAATTAAGAGCCTTTAAAAAGATGATAACCTTCCACTCAATAATTTTAGTTTAGAAATGTACCAAAGATACAGGTGAAGATGCATACACTAAGATGTTCACTGCATCATTATTTATAGTTTGGAGAAACTATAAATCAAGGTAAAATCCAAGAATAGGTGGACAGTTAAATCATTCTTGGTGTTTCCAAATGATAAGGTAATATGCAGCCATTAAGAAACATGCCTTTGAAGAGCCTTTAGTAACATGGGTCACTTATTTATTTATCTAACTAGAAGGAAACATACTAGAAATATACATGAAATGTATTAAATACTAGAAAAGCTAATCTTGTGGGAGGATTTTTCTTTTCTTTGCATGCCTGTCTCTATTTTTCTACCTTCTTTTCTTTAATTTGTCTGCCTTCTTTTTCAATAACAAGTTCTTGGGTATTTTTTATTTTTAAATGAGCATACACAAAACTTACCTCTTCGTTTTCTTTGCTCAAACCTGCTTCTCTGCTTTAATGCCCTTTAGCAGTTGACAAAACACCTGAGTCACCTCCGACTGCTCCCTTCTTATTTAATCTGTCTCCACCTCATCATTCCTACCATTTTCTTACTGCACTTTGGTGGCCTTGTGCCTAGACAGTAGCATTAGCCTCTTAACAGATATCCTGGTTTCCACCTTCCAACCCCATTCCTGAACTCTCCTCAAATTCATTTTACATTCCGCTGCCAGATTAATCCCCCTGCAGCAAAGATAATATCCTCTTATTGCCTTGCCCCAAGCTTTCAGTGAATCTCTAGTTTTGAAGAATAAAAGCCTGAAGTCCTTTTCCTGGACTGTAAAAACAGAAGCTCCAAAGAAGGAGAAGAGTTGATGTATGTCTCATGGTCTCAATGTTGTATACAGAATTCTTTGGCTAACCTAAAATCACTGCTCATTTCTATAATGGTGTTAAATTGTTTTGTTCCTGGACTTAATCTTCCCTTCCATCCTTATCTACCATGCAGCACTCCATCCAAACTACTCTTTCTCCACCCTCTTCATATGACCAGACCCCAGCACACAGTAGGTCAGAGTCAAGGCTATGGCGGCACAGGTGTTATCAAACCTAGAGACAAGCCGGCATCCCATGACCCTGGCCTCACAGAGTCTCTCTTCCACTATAACTTTGTGATAGTCTCTTATTTAAAGGATAGTGAAGGGGCTATGACCTGGAAAAAAAATCAATGACTCTCCACTAATAAAGGTTCTTATGCGGTAAATGTGCTCTTGGGAAGCCAGCTCCTGCCCTTCTCCACTGCGCTGGCCTGATGCCCCGGAGTAATTTACTCTGCGGTAACATGATGGAGCCTCCACCATGGAAGGGAATTAAATAAAAATGCAATAAAAGAGGACAAAATCAATCTGCTTACAGTTTTGTTTAATAAAAATTCATGAAGGATGGGCAGGCAGGCCCATAAGCAATGTACCAGTTCTGCCAGAGGCTGGCTGGGGAAGGAAGCTCACTGCTCAGGCTTCAGGCAAGGGCAGGGGCTCAGCTGACACCCACCAGCTGAGCTTGCCTGCCACCCATTAGTGCTGCAGGCTCTGGTCCTGCTGCCAGGGGAGGGGCCCAGCCTGCCTCCTTGAGAGAGAGCACACCAGCTGAGGCCATGTGCAGGGAAGAATTCCCAGAGCTGAAAGAAGATCAGAGACTTTTTGTACGAGATTCTTTTCCCTGGAAAGCAAGAAGTGATGTGTTCTGGAATGACAGGGAATCTCAGACATGACCAAGCTTTAGTTTCTCTCCTCTTCTTTTCTATTTTGGTGAGAATACTTACCATGAGATCTACCCTTTCAACAAAAAAATTTAAGTGTGCAATACAGAATTGTTAAGTATGGATCTCTAAAACGTATTCACCTTGCATGACGGAAATTTTATACCCAGTGAGCAACAACTCCCCATTCTCTCCTCTCCTAGGCTCTGGCGATCACCACTCTACTATCTCTATGATTTTGACTATGTTCAATAGCCATTGTAACTGGAATTATGTAGTATTTGTCCTTCTGTATAAGGCTTATTGCATGTATTATTGTGTCCTTGAGATTCATCTATGTTGTACAATATGTCAGAATGTCCTTCTTTTTTCAAAGCCGAATGATAGTTCACTGTATGTATATACCACATTGTCTTTATCATTCATCTGTTGATGGACGTTTTGGCTGTTTCCTTATTATGGCTATTGTGAATAGTGCTGCAATAAACATGGGAGTGCATATCTCTCTTCAAGATCCTGATTTCAATTCTTTTAGATAAATAGCCAGAAATAGAATTGCTGGATCATATGATAGTTCTATTTTTAATTTCTTGAACAACTGTCATGCCATTTTCCATAGCAGCTGTACCATTTTGCATTCCTACCATTCACATTCTCGCCAACATTTACTGTCTTTTGTGTGTGTGTGTTTTTATAATAGCTATCTTAACAAGTATGAGGTGATATCTCATTGTGGTTTTAATTTACATTTTCCTCATGATTAATAATGCCTAGCAACTTTTCTTATATCTTTTGGCCACTGTATGCTTTCTTTGGGGGAAAAAAAATGTCTACTCAAGTTTTTTTCACATTTTTAAATCAGGTTACTTGGGATGTTTTTGTTTGTTTTGCTATTGAGTTGTAGAATTTTCTTAATTTAGGATATTAACCCTTTATCTGACATTTGGTTTGCAAGTATTTTCTCCCATTTACAACAGTATGGAACTGAAGTAAAAGCAAACATAGACTATGGCAGTGGAGAAAGAGAGGATGGATTTTGATGGTCAATAGGCTTGTCTTTATCCAAGTAGAAAGAAGGTGTTAATAGCTCTGAACTGACGTCTGATTACAGCTATGGCCACTCAGATAATACATATTGATTGGTTCTAGTTTTCAAAATAGTTTTCCTTTCATTTTAAAATGTCCAAGATGGTTATACTTTAAGGTAATTTAAAAAAGAAAAACACATACATAACAATAGCGAGATATAAAAACATAAAAATTATTTGTAACTTAAATAAATCAGAGAAATTTTATTTACTAGTATTGAGGGCCATTCACTTTCTCATGGGCTCACTTAATGGAAGAATCAGAATGTCACCCAGATCTGACTGACTCATAGTCCATGCCCTCCACCCAGTGAGAGGATTCAGGGAGAAGTTGACATTTGTACTAGAATATCAGCAGAATATATGATTCTAACTGGGCAATAAAAAGATGAATTTGGCAACATGTGATGAATGAATGGAATAGAAAACTACCAATGAAAGGGGCAAGTGTGTAAGTGAGGATCCAGACCACAGAAGCGGCAAACAGATTAGGAAAGGATACAGTGGGGAGATTCTGTAGTTGCCAATTAGCTTTTTGGAAGAGAAAATAGAAACAAGAAAGAAAGATCAATAATTTTTATTTTCAAGACTGGGTGACACTTTGCGCAGGAAGAGTGAGGCAGGAAGCTGAAGCTGGTGTGAGAAGAAAGACATTGGGTTCAGCTGAGACATGCTGTGTCTGATGTATTGGCTGGAACCACACTTGGAAATCTCTGCAGAAAGCTGGATGTATGGAAGGGGAGTGCCAAGGAGCTCTCATAGGATCCTTTACAGAAGCTAGAAGCAGAATTTGGGAGCCACATGCAGAGGTGATGAGAGCAGCTGGGGTGATCAAGAGAAATGGGAGAGAGCTAAGAAGCACATACATTTGGGATGTGCCAATGGCAAAAAAAGAAGAGCCACAAAAGTGGAGAAGGAGATGCGGGGAGGGAGGAGGGAGGAAAGTGGTGCCTCTTGGTATCAGAGGGCATAGAAACCAGAGAAGACACATGGGAAGAAGACCTAGGTATCTCCTACCTCCAGAAAGTCAGAGTGAGCGAGAGAGAGGACATGGTCTCATTAAAGCCCAAAGAACATTTGAAGAGGTGTTTCAGGTGCCCAGCTGAAGTCAAGACCTAGAAAGGCTTCCAGGGGAAAGTGAGAGGACATCAGCCCCTAAGAACAGGAATGCAAGGGAGTGAGCAAGGGTTTCCGGAGGGGGATCTACAGGTGGTGAAGAGTGGGCCAGGAGAATGGGAGGGAGGCCAGGTGGCTTGGAGAGGGTGGCCTGAGAAGGTCCCCTGGAGAGAGGTAGGAAGAAGGCTGATTGTCTGGGTGCTGATTGGGACAGGCTGGGACAGTCACACTCAGTGGTTTGTTTGTTTCTCCATCAGTGTCCTGCTGACCTGTCTTTGACAGGAGGGTGATGCTCTAGAGCAGGGGTGGGGAACCTTTTTTCCTGCCAAGGGCCATTTGGATATTTATAACATCATTTGAGGACCATACAAAATTATCAACTTAAAAATTAACCCATGTTTGGTCAAACATTTAATTAACTCTCCCCTAATGCCTTGGCAGGACCAGACCAAATGATATCGTGAGCCCTTTATGGCCTGTGGGCTGGACATTTCCCACCCCTGCTCTAGTGAGAACGGCAATCCTTTGGACCTGCATTACCTGCAGATTTGCATTTACCCTCGGCACTGCATTACCTTCAACACTGCATTTACCCTCAGCACTGTGTTTATCCACAGCACTGTGTTTATCCACAGCACTGTGTTTACCCTCAGCACTGCATTACCTGCAGCTCTGCATTTACTCTCAGCACTGCATTATCTTCAGCACTGCATTTACCTTTAACACTGCATTTATCCTCAGCACTGTGTTTATCCACAGCACTGCGTTTACCTGCAGCACTGCATTAAGCTGAAGCACTGTATTTATCCTCGGCACTGCACTTACCCAGAGAAAGGTACAAATTGTTTACTTCACTGAAGGAGCCATGTGGGCCAGCAGCAGCCCAAGCTTCTTCCCTTACCCCAAGCCTGAGAAGGGCAATAATTCAGGAATCAGGGCACCCCAGTCCTCAGAAATCCCCGCACTGGATAGCATTTTCCCTGCCCAGATTTCATGCTGACAATAACTGTTCTGCTCACTTAGACCAATGTATCTCAAACTTTAGAATGATCTGGAATCCTCAGTAAAACCCCAAATTCTGGTTCAGTAGAACTTGGAGTGAGCACCAGAATTAGCATTTTTAACTCATTCCCAGCTGATGATGATGCTGGTCCAGGAGCCACACACATGGAAGAGCTGCTCTCTCAGCTCCTCATCCTGGCTCAGCGAGAGGATAAAACCCTCAAGGGCAGCCTCAGGGCCCTGTGCAGCCTCTGCGTTTAATCAATACATATTGATTTTAGTGAATGGGAGCAGTGAAGGGTAGATTGTTGATTGACTCTAGGATCCCATGAACAACTGGCTGCTTTATGTCCAGACCTATTAAGTTAATGGGAAACTCAAGGGTGCAGGCAGTGTAAAATGTGGCAGAGAGTCTTCAGTGATGAACTCCAGAGAACCTCCTTCCAAACCGTCAGAAATAATAAAAAATAATCAGGGTAGCCACTATTTATTAAGCGTTTGCGCTGAGCCAGGACCTGAGCTGAACCCCATATGCAACCGTCCCAACAGGGCTGTGAAGTGGGGACAGTCACATGTGAAGATAAACCAATCTGAGCCCAAGGTCCCATGAGCCATGGGAAACCCTGTACCTCAGGCCCATAACCATTTGTCTTCAGTCCCCACAAGCTTCACCACCACCCCCATCTGCCTCCCCAAAGATTGAAAAAGTTGGAAGTCAAATATAGGTACACTCTGGAGAATGGCAGTCCCAGCCTAGGGAGAAAATCCATTTGTGGAATCAAACAGCCTGATTCCTGAACCTCAGCCTGCCATTTACTGAGTGCATGAACTTGGGCAAGGCCTTCACCCTCAGTGCCTCAGTTCCCTGAACTATAAAATGGGTATGATAACTCTAACCCTTGGATGTTGTTGGATTAAATGAGGATGTATATAAAGCATCTGGCACAGTCTAGCTCTTAGTAAAGTTTGAATAGTGTTGCTACCTCTTGAAATGGGTACCTTCCTCTTCAGATAATATATATACATACACACACACACACACACACACACACACACATATGGCTAATATGCTAAGTGTCCCTTCGCCCGACGGACTGGTTGCTATGACACGCACAGACCCACACACTTATAGAATCCACTCAATGCCAGGGACCATGTCACTGGAAGCAGGAAGGGCTGGCTGCCCTGGAAACCCTCATTCAGGGAGAGACCATGCCTAGTTTGAACACCCAAAGACAGAAGTTGTAACTGGAGGCTGCCACACTTAGCTCTGCAACTCCAATCTTCTGGGAAGTTCACCCTTCAGAAGCCCTCTGCCTGGTTCTCCTCAGGCTATCCTGTGGAAAAGAGCTTGGGGGTTCCTCCTAAGTGACCTGAAAGGCAAGCCAGCATGGCACAGTGGGTGCTGGGTGGGAAGGCACTCTATCATCCAGAATCACAGCTCCAGCACTGACCAGCAATAACCTTCACTTCTGAGAGCCTCAGTTTTCTCATCTGTAAAATGGAGATGATAGATATGGTACCTGTCTCCAAGCCATGTGATGCACATAGAGCCCTTAACACAGCGCTTGTCACAAAACAATCTCTTATAGTATTGTTGTTGTTATGTTTACACCTATGAGAGCTTAGATAAGATTTTAAAAACTGAGCTCATCCTCTCAAAATTGTTTTAAAAATGAGATAATGTATGTCAAGTACCTAGCATACAGTAAGCACTCAATACATGCTGCGTGATTTCTACTGGAGGCACAGAGGTCCCACAGCTAGAGTGATCACTGACAGTTCCATGTCCTAGAGATTCTGCTATCCCAGGTACACTGGGGCCAGCTGGTCACCTGCCAACAGCCTGCTGGATGGGGGCCTTGCTTACTCCCCCAGGCAGTGCAGAGAGAATTTCCAACCTGTGTCAACCTCTGAAAGCCAGGAAAACTCTGGGCTGCCTAAGAGGCCCCAGGATTCCAGGGTCAGGGTTCTGAGGGTGGGGGTCTAAACAAGGCTCAGAGAGCCCCAGAGACAGAGTCCACGCCCTCCATATTCAGACTCCTGGCTGACGGACCCCAAGCCAGACTGCAAACAGAGGGGCAGGACCAAAGGGAAATGGAAATGGTCTCCAACGGTCCTTCTGGAATCAGAGAAGGGAAGGAACTATGTTCCCTGAGGTGAATAAAGCAGAGCGAGGAAGCCCGGGACGGGAGGAGCAGCCACTGGTCCCCCAGCCTGTGCCCGGCTAGGCTGCTCTGAGCAGGAAGCCTCCCAGCTGAGCCTGGAAAGCAGTTATCACTGGTGGGTGATTAAGTTACTAATCCTTCAGGGAGAAGACATTTAGAGGCCCATATTAAAGCAGTGCGTGGCAAAATTACATTCTGTTTCAATTTAGTTTAGCAATTCCCGTGATTTAGTTAAATGAAAAGCAATTGTTCCAATTAATAGTATTGAAGGTTATTCATCAAAAGTGTCAAAACAGCTCTGTGGCTGCATTAGTAACCCATTCTCTTGTCAGAGATACAGATAATTCCCCAGGATAAGATGGGGAAATGGTAGGGTGTGGGAACTTTGGAGAAAAGGAAAGCCAGAGCTGGTATTTCCATGTATGTGTGTGCACACATGCATGTGCATGTCATCTGTGTGTGTGGAATTGTGCATATGTGGGCATATGTGTCTTGGATGCATACAGATCCAAACTGTGCCCATGTGCACATGTATCTATATGTGCATACAATAGTGTATTTGAGTGAGTTCCTGGACACCCAAATGTGTGAATGCATATGTGCCTGTGTATTCCTTGGCATGTATGTATATGTGTGCGAACATATACAAGTGCCTAGTGTGCTCATGTATAGTGCATGTGTGCATAGATTAATTTATATGCACATGTGCACACAGTTATTTAGGTATTCATACATTCAAGTGTGTATGTTTGTGTGCAAAGTGACCTTGCAGATATGTTGGTACCCAAGAAAATTCATTCTGAGCATATATGGACATGTGCATCTTGAGGTACATTCATATACATTGTAAATGTGTTTGTTATGTATCAGGGCAAAAGGTGAAGAGATCATGCTTCCTAAATACGTAAGACAAGACCCATCTGCTTCCATGTAGATGGCATAATGAGTGACTCGACTTGTCTCTGGGTTGCTGCCCTTCAAATGCAGTTCCCATAATGTCAGAGACCTTTTCTGTCATGTCCGCAGTTGTGTTCTCAAACACTAGAAGAGAACCTGGCACAGAATAAGCCTCAATGACATATATTGACTGAGTGGATGGATGGATGGATGGATGGATGGATGGATGCAGGCCCCTGGCTTAACCAAGCCTCCCAGTAGTATGTGGGCTCCCCAGGGTAACCCCAAGGTCCTCTGGCTTTCAGCTTCAGCTCTATAGTACATAATTGCAAAACTCCTTCCTGAATAGACAGCATGCTCAGGCTGTTCAAAAACTGCCAGAATCAGCCATCACTAAGAGAAAGAAGGGTAGGGACTCATTTGAGAAACTGACAAAAGTTAAGCTCAGTATCGTATGGCTAAGAGGAAGCTAGCCTAGCCAGGCAGGCCCAAGGGGACACAAGCCAAGAAGAGCTCTCACATCTAACTTGTACCCATGGGCAGCAGCTGCCAGCTCCTGACTCCATCTAAGATTTCAACTTCTCTGTTCCTTATTTTCTTCTTGCCCCACAGCACAAGGAATCCATTTTTCCATCCATCTCCAGGTACTTATTCAGCTCATCATCATCCCATTACCACAAACCAAGAAGATAAAGGGAGTATACACATGGCCTCCTATCTCTACTGTCATCACTTCCCAGACTTCCCTAGGCTTTGGTGTCTCTGAAACTGGCCAGACCCTGGAGAAGGCCCACTTTGTGTGGCTGTTAGTCTTCCTACAGTCATTTTGAGCTTTGATAAGGTTTAGCCCTGTCCACCTGCTGTCAAGGCCTGCCCCCTGGTGGTTGAATCTAGCCTATACACTGCCCCTACCCCATGGTACCAACTCTCAGTCTGGTGCACCACTCAGCCAGTTTCTGCCAAAAAGGACCTCATAGCCCTTGCAAAGGCTCCACATTGCCCCAATTCCTCCTTCCCAGACATAAGTACAGAGGTGCTGGTTTAGCCCACATTCACATGAATGGAGACTGGCTTCCCAGAGCTTGCATTGCCCTCAGTAGCCCCCAGGCTGTCTGTGTAAGCGTCCATCCATCAGGGTGGTGATTAAGCATGAAGAGGAAGTGTTAGGATGTGATCCTTGAACTCACAAGGCTCATAAAGACAATAGCTGGGACAGTGGCAAGAGGCACCAGGCGTCCTGTCTATTTTGGGGAGGCCCCAAGCATGGCTGGCCAACACCAAGGGCATCCTGAGGCTCGTTAATCTATGTGGGAGTGACAGAGACAGGATAGAGGGTCCGGGAGGCCTTCCACCAGCCGTTTCCTCCCAGCTGGCCAGCTCTGACCATACTCCGCTCATGGAACCCCGGCCCTGGCCTCAGGAGACCCATCCTTGCCAGCTCTCAGTGGCAGGCCCAGCCACCTTCCTCTTCTTTCAAAGGCTTTTACTGAGAGATTAGAGGCCCTGGCCTTTCTGGGATCCACTCTTTGTTTTCTCCCTGAGGGAGGCAAAGGAAGAAGTAAAACACCATCAGCCTCATCCAGGCTGAGGCAATGGAGAATCTGCCTCAAAATATCCTTCTGGTGCTCTGTTCCCATGGCCTGGACTCCTTTGAGTCCAGGGGTAGACAAAGGTTAATTGCTGAGGCCTTGGTCTCCACAGTGGCTGGAGCCAAAGGACCCAGTGCTAAGTATGCACTTGTTACAAATGCCTCTCCACCTCACTTTTGTCTCCTAGCTGTTGAACAGTTGGTAGCTTAAAATCAATCATGGTGTTAAAAGTATTTGAGCCACGGAAACTGGCAAACACTGTTAAACAAAGTAGTATCAGCAAGGAAGGCATGGGCCCCTTTCCTAGTCCCTGGCTGGAAGTCACACATCCAGATGACTTGATTGGAAAACTTCAAGTGCACATCAGGTCTATAGTTTCTGGCACCATAAGCCCACTTCACGTGTCCTTACAATCTCTAACCCTGGACAGTACAGAGACATATTGGTCTTAAGAGTCAGGAGTCAGAGTCCTGGATCACACCTGTGGATATTGCTCAAGTCGCTTCACCTCATTGATCCTTTCTTTCTCAACAGTAAAACAGAAGCCATAATAGCCCACTCTAGGGCCAGAACTTTATAGGGTCCTGTGAGAACTGAATAGACAATGGCATGGGAAGCACTTAGCATACTGAGACTATTGTGGGACTGGTGAGTAGTAACTATTCAATAAATGTCAACTGTTGTGTCATTATTATTATTATTATTATTATTATTATTATTATTATCACTTCTCCATAGGGCATTTTAAAGCTAAAATAAAAGAATTATTGCAAATAAATTTGTACTACTATTTTTTTTTTCTAAAAATGCTTACAATAATGTAAACCAAAAGTGGTCTGGTGCCTTCTTCAGCTTTGCCTGTGCCCAGGTCCAAAGACTGACAAGTGACCAACTACACAACTAAACAGTTTTTAGGGAATTATACACACACATACACACACACACACACACACACACGTACACACTCACACACTAAGAGTCCTGGTTCTTTTCCTTTTAACTTGAGGTTCTTATGTCAGAGTATATTAATACAAACCAAATTTTTTTGATTTTAGGAACATAGCTTCCAGGGAGAACTTGAGGTATGGCATCCACTCCCATTGGCAGAGAAAACATATTACCAGCTGCTTGTCTGGGATCCTATCAAAAGCAAACATCAGAGAAAGAAGGCAAAGTCAAAATAAATAAATAAATAAATAAACAAACAAACAAACAAACAAATAAAGCATCAAGGTCAGAAAAGCTGAGTTGTATTTTCCTCCCAGAAGGGCCATCTCTGGCCCTTGGATGAATGGAGCACCTCATCTTCGGCCTCCAAAAGAATGCCTCGGGAGGAGGGGGGGGCGGTCAGAGGCACCAAGAACCATCTCCAGCTCTCCCATCCTCTCATATCCGCTCTCTCTTATTCCCTGAGGCACCCCCGGGAAGGAGGGTGGGTTGTCAAAGAGAAGCAGAGGTTAAATCATGTTAGATTTAATTTCTTGGGCTCAATTAAGAGCTTTCTTTTTTTTTTTTTTTTTTTTTTTTTTTTTTTTTTTTGAGCTTCTGTTTTCAAATCTGCAAAACAGGAATCATAATGCCAACCTGGAAATCCTCGTGGAAAGAGTCTATGTGGTAATAACATGGATGAAAAGCCCCAGTGCATAATCAGTGCTGAGCACATGCTTGTTTTTGCATCTTCCTGATCACTGTGCAGAGTTTTGCCTGGGGCCCAAAAAACACTATATTAACAAGGGCTGTTTATGGCTTATTGTCCAAGCTGAGCCCAAGGCCCAAGAAGGCAAAAGTCCGGCTTTTGACCTATTGCTATGGTACAACTAGAATCTCTGTTCTCCAAATCTCCATAAGCCCAGCTGGCCAAGAGCGTAACTGGGAAGGAACATTGTCAGCATCAGTGATAGCTGATCCAGGCAATGGCAAAAGGTCTGGAGCAAGAAAACAAAGCCTCAAAATATCAAATCCCTCAGCAAGACCAAAGTGATGAAGGAATGGTATCACCCTTACTTGAGGCGAGAGGACCACCTGAATTCCTGACCCTTCCCAGCATGTATGTGAGTACCTGAGTGGACATGTATGCAAATGGTCCTATGTGTGTGCACAGGCGTGTGCTTGGGTAAACTGATGGATGCAAGTTTGCTCCTGTGGGCTTCCTGTGAATACACATGTCCTGTGTACTTGTACTTCTTGGGCATGTGTGCACAGGGAATGGGTACATTCATATATGTGTGTGCACACCTTAATGTGTAGCAGTGTTTGAGTGCCTGCAGTGTGCATGCAAGCATGGGGTTACACTTATGAATGAGTGAATGGAGTGGCTGCACATTCCTAGGTGTGCCGCTCTGACTGCAGAGTGGTGAGTGAGTGTGCAAATGTGCGTGTATTTTTAGGAACAGAGAGTACGAATAAACAGCATAAACAAGATGGTTGGTGGGGGCTTAAATACTTAGGAAGACAAACAGCCCCCACAAGGACTTTGGAAGCCCTCCTGTTGTACAAATAATGTAGACGTCAACTACAAATTACTCTTTTCTACTCATTAAAGCAGAACTGCCGCCCTTTATTAGTTCACTTCTGGTTGCTCTATACACTTGAAAGTAATAAAAATGCCTTTGGGGTCAGGAAGACCCCATGAGGCTGAGAGAACCATCTCTGGCCATGGGAATGTTCACCCAGACCAGAGGCTGGGACAGTGATGCTGAATCCTCTGTCTGCTCCCATGACCCATGTTTATAATCAGTCACCAAATGCAGTCCACCCCACCTCCTATCCTCCATCTTCACTGCCACTGCCCTACCTCAGGTTCCCACATCTCTTCTCTGACAGCCCCTGGACACCTGCCCATACTGCCTCCCCACTGGTCTCCCTTACTCCATCTTGCACCACTCTGGTGCATCCCCTAAGATGCTGCTGGTAAATCTGCCCAGCCCACTCCCACACCTGAAAGCCCCCACCACTTTCCCCTTGCCACTGAATAAAGCTCAGACTCCATAGCTGGTCCAGCCACAACCTGGACATTAAATACCTCTGCAGCCTTGTTCCCAGCATTTCACACCCAGCAGTGTGAGTCCCAGATGGTTCCCTCAGCCCATCCTCTATCTGCTTGAGGTCTCCAGGTCTGGGCACACAGTGTAGCTCAGTCCTCATGCCCTCTCCTTTCTATTCCTGCTGGATCTGCCTGGTGGGCTCCTAGGCCAGCTTATAACCCTCTAGTCTTGGAAACTTATGACCTAGTGCCTCTGGTTGATTATCAGTTCCTCTTGTCTTCCTCTGTGCTTTGTCCCTAGCATTTGTTTATTGGTTTGTTACCAATATCCCCAACTAGACCACAGGCAGGGGCTTTGTTTTTGTAGACTCTTATATGCATGCATACTACCTAGGAGAGTTCCTGGCACAGTATAGACATTTAATAAATATGTGCTTAATGAAAAATTAATTGCTGTCCTTATTATACTGCTCAACCCTCCTCATTATCACTCTGATTGATATGATCAGCTTCACCCCATTGGGATTAGAGTTCCTATTATAATTAAGCACTGGCTTCCCTTCATGTATTCTGAGGGTGTCCTTCTCACCTCCTCAGGACCATTGATTCTTTTCTAAGTCCCAATTCTAGTAGTCAACTAGGCTCTTTTCACAGACTAGAACTGCAGGAACTCAGGTGCACCACCTAGAGGCTGAAACATGGAACAGTTCATGAAACAGAAAGCCTCAGAAGAAACCCTCTCCTGGGAAGCAGGAGTTACTATGGTCATTATTTCCAAGGCACTTCCGTCTGAGGATGCGTCAGAAGAGGCTCCCAGTCTCAGCTGTGGTGATATGTTCAGGATCAGTCTGGCAACACATTCTGGGCTCTGGTCAAAAGTCCCGGGTCCTCTCTCCTTCCTTTATACTCTTTCTGCCCTAGTAATCAAAGAAGTTCTCATAACCTAGAAATTCAAACAATTTTGTTCCTTTTCTCTTGCTCCATAGTTCTATATGAATATTTGTTCATCCTCTAGATACAGACACTAAGAAGCATGGGCTTGGTGAAACCTTTATCATTTTCTGCCTACAACCTCTTCCAAAGCCACTGGTTGACTTCTCACTTCAGACCCATCAAAACTAAAGGACCCACTCATGTCACTCTGCCCAGAAGTATTCTTCACTGTGGCTTCTTATCCCTCCCTATAACACAGAGCAGCTGTCTACTTTAAGAGGCAACTTCTTTCATCAATACCAAAATATGTTACTTATCTGGAACCTAACTATATAATGATTTGTCTATAGGTTACCATCCATCAGTACATTTCAAGACTTTTTGAAGGCAAGTTTTCATTCCATCAATTTCTTCATTCTAAGCTCCAACCTCATACATTGCTGGTGGGAATGTAAAATTGTGCATCCAATATAAAAATAGTCTAATGAGTGTTTCCTTAAAAAAGTTTGATGCAGAAATTCTACTCCTAACTATATAGCCAAAAGAATAAAAAATATATTAATATATTCATACAAAAGTCTGTACATAGAAATTCAAAGTAGCATTATTCATAATAGCTAAAAAGTGAAAAAAAAATCCAAGTGTCTATCAACTAATGAATGGATAAACAAATTGTGGTATATCCATACAATGGAATATTGTTCCACCACAAAAAGCATGCTAAGCATGAATGAACCAGATCTTATATATCAACATAGGTAAATCTCAAAGATATGACATCCATTAAAAATTTTCTGAATTATACATGTAGTAAATTTTAAATATTCAAACACTATGCCATTTGTGCATATACATTTACATGTAAATGTTAAAATCATGAAAAGAAAGTTTACACACCAACTTTAGGTTGCAATTAACCTCTGGGGTAGAAGGTGCCCATCTCTTTAACTGTTATCTGTAATATTTTATTTTATTTTTCTACTAATTATACCAAATACAGCAAAATAAAAATGTTTGTTAAATCTGCTTGGTAGATAAATGGGTGTCTGTTCTGACAGTCTCAGTAATTTTCTGTATGTTTTAAATAGTTTATAATTCTTTATTATGGGAAAAATTATAGGGGGAAGAGGGAACATGAGACTGAAGAAAGACCAGTTAGAAATCTACAGCAATAATGCAAGAAGATGATGACAGAGCATGGACCAAAAGGCTTTCAGGAGATCCGTGAAAAGTGGATGCAGTTGAAAGTAGGGACAATTTAGTAGGTAGAACTGAGAGAACTTGATGACTAATTAGATAGAATGGGAGAGGGATGGAGGAAAGGAGGGAGGGAGAGAGAGAGATAAGAGAGAGAGAGAGAGAGAGAGAGAGAGAAATACTATGCATATTTCAGTTGGGGCAACTAGATGAATGTATCATGGTTGTTGACTGAGTCAGGAAAGAGAAAAGGGGGATCTGGCTTGGGGAAATAATGAATTAAGTTAGGGAAATGTTTGTTTTAAGATATCAGGCAAGTAAATAAACCTCTGGCCTAATGATTAGAATGAAGACTTGGCAGTTCTTAGTAGCTGAAGATCTGGGGTAGTGTGTAGGGTAAAAATGGGACAAAGAATGGGACCCTGGAGCATCTCACCATGTAAGGTTTGGAACAAGAGAAAAGAAACCTACAAATATGACTGAGAAGTCACAGTGAGTTCAAAGGAAAACAAGGACAGTGTTGAGCCCTGAAAACAAAAACAAAAAAGTGACACTTCCAAAAACAAATGAAGAGATTTATACTATTGGTGCTCCATCAAATGAAATCAAGTCCCCAAAATTCCAGTAGGTGTAACAATATAGAGATCATTGCTGGCTGGAAGTAGGAATCGAACTGTGGAGGAGTAACAGGAGAGAACTGTGCCAGTAAGTGTAGACACTTGCTTTGAAATCAGATTGCTTGGGATCAAATCCCAGTCTAGTTTGTGCCTCCAAGCAAGTTTCCAAATTTCCCTATGCTTTCATTGGGTATTAACTCACCTAGTATTAATTTATCATAGGCTATAGAGAGTAGTAAATAAATTAATACTATGTGAGCTAGCACATTCAATATACTGTATATTGTTACTATGCGGACAATAGTCAGTATGTGCACATCACTGTTATGAAATATAGTTGCGATGGGGAGAGAGATAGGATAGCAGCTATAAGTGTTGGGCCAAATTATGGCGATTGGGTGAAACATACCGAATTGTTTAGAAGCTGTTGGAAATTTGGTAGGAAAAACTTTGGAGATGGGGTTGAGGTGTAGAGAACAAGTTGGGAATTAGCCTAAGCTGGAGGCAATAAATCTCTACTATGGAAAGAAGACAAATGTTAGCAGGTAAAGATACTCTTGCAGGTGGGCAGGCTTCTATTTTGCAGTGACCGGTATATGAGGTTGTCTTTCTATTGTAAAAAGAAGGAAAATTGAAGATCTGAAGATACTATTATAGATACCAATGAGATAGGAACTTTGGAGAATAGCAGAGAAACCTCCCAAAAGAGAGACAGATTTCTGGATAGCTGCAGACCAGGAATTTTCAGATCACCAGGCACAGGCATCTAAGCATTTAAGCAAACACTGGTATCCTGAGATCTACCCAGAATTGTCTGCCATCTGAAAAGTGAGGAGACAGAACCAAGATGGTTAGCTGGGCCCAGACACTCAGTTGGCATTCAGTGGGTGCTGGGCAGGGGAACAAGATCTGAAACTGAGGAACATGCCAGTGCACATTCCTCACAAGGTTGACTTGACTGTGGGTCCCAGAGTGATGATCTGGGGATGCTCAATAGTCTATCCTGCTACAAGTCACGACTAACCCAAAAGCACTTATATACGTGTCTTTGAATCCAGGGGAATTGATTAAATATACAAATGTCTTCTCTCCATACTTTGAGATTCAACACCAGTAGATTGAATATGGGAAACCTGCATTCTGACTTGCACTAAGTTTGGAAACCACTATTCCAGATACTAGGGCCAAGCCTTTCTCTCTGGTGGTCTTCAAGAGGCTCATCTGTGCAGAAGCCAGGATCCAGACAGGGATGGCAGGTGGCACCCATTCTAAAGCCCTGAAGGACTGAGGAGGCCTACAGACCCACAGAAGCATCTAAGACATCAAGGGGTTAAGCAAAGCGCTGGGAACCTGCATACTTTTATTACATTATAGGGATGTTATTGCATTATAAATAATGCCACAGGATGCATTATTTATACATTTAATATCAGGCTTGCTTATAAGTCAGATCTCTTCACTTTTAGATAAATACTCCGTCTGCAGCCCACCTCCAGCAGCCAGGCACAGCGAAGAGTGGAGTGTATGCTCTCGCTCTCAGACGAGGGAGGGAGGGCAGACACATGTCAGAGACAGCAAAAGCCTTGTGATGGGAAGCAGATAATGTCTTTATGAAAACTAACAGATGGCTCTTTTGAAAGCCCTTTCAGTTTTCTTCTCTTCTGATAAGAGCGGTTAAGCAACACACACTGGAGAGAGCTTTATGGGTTTGTACTTATTGTCCTAAGAGCCCAGCGATCTGACAGGGAGTCCGAGAGCAGTGGGAGGAGTTGGGGGGGGAGGAGAGGATGCCTGGCTCCTTGCTGCTGTCATGGATCGGGGCAATAGGAGCAGTGAATGATAGCTGCTCTTTCTCATTCATTCAAGTGTCTGTTCACCGTGATGGCTTTCCATGTGCCAACTCCTGAGTTAGGGGCTAAAAGAGATCCAGAGATGAATAAGACCAGGCCAGTCAAGGGTTCTCCATCTTATGAAGACAAACTTACACAAATGTAACTATGATCATGACATTGAGTCATGTACCTCAAAAGCCAAGACAAAGAGTTGTAGAGTTCAGAGGAGAGTGAGGCTACCACAGCCATGAAACTTTAGTTTTATTGTTGCTGTTGTTGTTGTTGTTATTGTTGTTGATATTATTATTATTATTATTATTATTATAGCTAGAAGTAACTACTTCACTTATGTGTCAATCAGTCTGTCACAAATACTGCTTCCTTGGTGCCATGCTCTCTTCAGGTGCTCTGGACTTTTTTTAAATATATTTTTACTGATTTCAGAGAGGAAGGACGAGGGAGAGAGACATAGAAACATCAATAATGATAGAGAATCTTTAATCAGCTGTCTCCTGCATGACCTCACTGGGCATCTAGCATGCAAACCCGGTATGTCCCCTGAGTTGTAATCAAACTGTGACCTCCTGGTTCATAGGTTAATGCTCAACAATCCAGCCAGGCAGAACTTAGACTTCTATAGAAAAATCCGTCCATTACTTTTGGGACCACCACTACTGCTTATTTGGCTGCAGGCTCTGTGACCTTGGGCACTCCTTTAGCTTCTTCCAGCCTTGCGGTCCTTGTGAACACATTAAGACCAACAGTATGTGCACACATATGAGCCTAACCAGGGGTCAAGGACAATAGGGGGATGGGGAGGATGAGTGGGGGGAGGGGGGATTGGAACGGAAGTTGAGGACAAATGTGTGATACCTTAATCAATAAAGAAATTAATTTTTAAAAAAAGACCAACAGTGCCAGCCACACCTGCCCCACCTGCCCACTGGGGTGCACCTGGAGAGGGTATCAGCTGGGGAGAGCACCCTACATGGAGAAAGACTGACAACTGTGTTCAGCCCCAAACTTTCGCCTGCAATTTCAGTCCTAATCTAACTTGGAGAGAGAAAGCGTATCCCTAGCTGACCTCCTGGCAAGGTGAGCCAAAACCTTCCTTCTAAGCAACAACACATTCTCGCCCCCATTTGCCCCATCCCCTGGATCAGAGCCTTCCCTCAGCAAATCGTGGTAATAAATATGGTCTGAAGCAACTCCAGCTCTTACAGCCTTAATAAATGGGTTGCCATAGTGGCAAATTCAGACACGGAGAGCATCTTTTCAATAAATGCTGAGAGGGTTATTAATAACCTTAATGTAGTGCCTCGCAGTCACAGGCTCACAGAGAGGGCTTCTCTCCCTCCTTTCCCAGCCCTTCCCCTCCCTCCACGACTGGCCAGCAAAGATGGCCTGGCTATTGCCTCTGTGGGGCTGTGACCTCTAAAGACTTACAGCTGGAGCCAGGGGGCTGGGGGCAAAGCCAGCAGGACCCCTGCAGGAGTTCACAAGGGGGCCCATTCCCCCATCTGACCATCCAATGACCTGTTAGCACCCACTTTCCATGGGCCTGGAGGGTGCAGTCACATAGTGTAGAGGTTGAGAGGACATTCTTTCAAGGTGGACAGACCTGGGCTCAACTCCCAGCTGAGTTCTCCACTGTGCCCTGCAGGGCTGCATTATTTAAAAGTGAGAAGATCCTGTAACTCCCCTTCAGCTTATCCTGATTACTGACTTCCAGCAGCACTCGTGGTCTTCAGAGCAGTTCACCAGATAATTCCAGCTCTCCACCTCCCAGGCCTGTAGCAATGCTGGGTCCCGTCTGCTGAGTGGGGCCAACAAATTCTGAGCAAACACCACACATGTCACTTCTGGGCCAGGCATTGAAATGTCCATGTGAGATTCTCCAGAATGCTCTTTGACCTTGAATGCATTCAAGATTGAAGTGGCATTAGAACACTCAAGGGGCCACAGTTTTAGATAAATAAAGATGAGGGAGAAAGGAAGAGAGGAAAAGAGGGAGGGAGGGAGGGAGGAAAAGAGGAAAGGAGGGAGGGAAATGCTACCCTTCTCCTAGTGGCCTCAGTCATTGAGGAATTCAGTCCCACTGAACTCCACCATGTCAGCAAGAAGTGAGCACCCTCGACACTGATGTGAGAGAAAAGCATCAATCAGTTGCCTTCCACAAGCACCTCAACCGGGGATAGAACTCACAACCTGGACATGTGCCCTGACTGGGAATCCACCCTGAAACCTTTTGGTGTACAGAATGACACTCCAACTGACTGAGCCACACCAGCCAGGGCACTTAGTATGTTTAGTGTCCACCTTCCTCAAGTATATAAGCACATCGAGGTCAATAGTCTACTGTATTCCCAATGACACAAGTGTTTGCATGGAGTGGATATTCAGAAAAATCTTCTTAAATAAATAAATGTTAAGTCATTAGCAGGATAGCCTTAAGTAAACACTTTACCTCCTTGAGCCTCAGTTTATTCAACTTGTAGTAAAATAATAGGAAGAATGACAGGCCCTATGTCCACAGGTTGTTGAGGACACTCCATGGACCAATGTGTGTTATGTGTGGCACAGATGAGTGTTCCATAAATAGTAACTGATCAACTCCAGTCCTATAGCAGACTCTTTGCCTACACACAACGTAGGCTTCCTCTCTGTAAAATGGGAGTGCTTCTGCTAAGAGTCGACATTAATTAATTTTGGTGTGAAGCCACAAGCAGAGAGATTATTTCCTGAGGATATTCCTGTAGAGCAGGAATTGGCAAAAACCTCCATGGGCCAAATTCACTGCCTGGCTGTTTTCATAAATAAAGTTTTATTGGAACACACCCATGCTCATTTGCTTACATTTTATCTACAGCCACTTTTATACCACAGTGGCAGAGTTGAGTAGTTGCAACAGAGACTCTAAAATCCTCAAAGGTGGGGCACAGGGTGGGGCAAGAGTAGGTTTTCTTTCATAATAAAATCTAGAATCTCCCCAGACCCCAAATCCAGCTTACTCCCAGCTCCAGAGGTTTCAAACTGGGTTCTCCAAATGTAGAGTTCCTGTCCAGAAGCTTCTGGGAATCCTGTGGGGGCAAAGAGGTGCCACCAAGGAGCTCACTTCCGTTTTATCCTGTGTCCCTTGTAGACCACAAGCTTCTCTACTTTTCAGAAAACCTATAGGAGATCAACTCATTCCCCGAGCATATTTCCAAGATTTGCTCAATACCTAGACTGTGGTTTGTTGAGATGGGGACCCCTCTGGGTACATTTAGAGATTCCACCCTTCTCCTAGTGGCCTCAGCCATTGAGGAATTCAGTCCCACTGAACTCCACCATATCAGCAGGGAGTGAGCCCCCTCGACAAGAAACACCCAAATATTGATTCTGGAGCCTCCAATACTGTATGACCTTGGACAAACTGTTCACCCCACTGTGCATCCATCTCCTCCTTGATAATCTGCAGGCTATAACATGGGCCTGGAAAAACTGCTGTCAGTAGAAAGAGTGCTTCATAATGCTTCATGTCTAAGGTGAGCACTAACCAAATGGAGGGGTGTTTGAAGTGCATGACTCTGTTAAAATGTTCCCTTCAATGACACATATCGTAATTTTAGAAATAGAGATGATAATAATACTAACAAACACTAACACTGAGTGAATGCCACGTTATGCCATCTAAGGCCTGTGCCTGGTACTATTTCTTTTTCTCTTTGTGGCAGCTCTTTGAGGAGGCCACAGTTGTGATTCTGCAGGAAACTGCAGCACAGAGAGGTCGAGCAATATGTCCAAAATCACACAGCCATTAGTTCACAAAACTAGCATGGCAACCCAGACCACTCCTACTCCAGAGCTAAAGGGCCAATCCACCACTCCATACCACCTCATGGGCTTACACTCTCCCAGGGTCCTCCCAGCCCGACCATCCTGGGACCCCAGACTCCCCAGGGCCCACAGGACTCCTCCTGTCCAGCCTGGAACCCTTCGACCTCCTCCCCCAGCTTCCTGAGCCGATGCCCGAGAAGTGACCCACTCCTTTGCAGAGCCCCCACAAAGCCCTCGGCCTGACCCCCACGTAATGAAGGGAATTAATATGGCCAAGTCTCCAGCCTGGCCGAGCTGCTTCCCAGCAGCCCCGGCCAGGCCTCTAATTGATTAGGCCATAAAGCCCGGGCACTAAATTGAAAGGAGCCGCACTAATTCTCTTTTATGTTAAATTTCTGTCTTTCGCCTTTATCGAATCCCCCGCCCAATGTTCCTTTCCCTCCCCATCACGGGCTTGCTGTGGGCCTGTTTTTGCCGTGCACAGATTAAGTACCTAATCAAAATCTTGTCTCCCCTAATGGCATAAAATTGAAAGATAGATATTGCACTTTACACAGCTGATTAAACACTCGAATGTGGCTAAATGCTTAAAGGGCTTGTTACATTAACTAACTCTGTCATCTGCCCACTGTCTTATAATTGCGTGTGCTCGAGCTGCTTCGGGGGAGGCATGGCAGGACAGCTTTCCAGCCACCTCCTCTTTGGTGACTCCCCCCACCCCCTCCCAGGGCCTCCAGAGCCATAGCTGAGCCAGGGTTCAGGGAGTCAGAGCCATACTCCACTCTGGCCTTGAGTGGTGGGGACAAGGAGGTCCAACCGTCCCTTCATGCCAACTCAGCCAGTGCTGTCCCCCCCCATTACAGCAGGCCCTTCCCACCCCTCACTCCCCACATTCTCCAAGTCCCTGGCCTCTTGCCTCCAAGAGTATAAACAGCCCCAACTCACTCTCAGAGGAAGAGGCCCTGAGTACGTGTGGCCAGCAGAGTCCAAATCATCTACCTCACTTAGCCTTGGAGCCTTTATGGTCCTCTCCCCATCGCCCTCAGATGCCAAACCCACCTGTTCTGTGAACACAAAAACCTGGGAGGCTTTGGCAGTGAAATATGGCAGCAGGTGGGAGTGCAAGTAAGAAAACCATTCAACACCCTTCTGACTTGTGTCTTTGTCTCAGCTCAGTTCAGGGCACTCTGGGGCCTCAGCCTTGCTGTCTGCAGGGTGCATTCGTCAGGGTTCTCCAGAGAAACACCACCAATTGGATGTGTACTAGTATGCAGTAAGTCCCCACTTAATGTCATCAGTAGCGTCTGTGACTTGAAGCATAATTACACACAAACAAAACCAATTTTTCCCTAGGTTAATAGATATAAACACAAGTTAGGACCCCATGGCATATCACCAGCATTATAGTGAAGGGATGCTGCATGAAATTATGTTATTCAAGGACTTGGTGTGTGTGTGTGTGTGTGTGTGTGTGTGTGTGTGTGAGAGAGAGAGAGAGAGAGAGAGAGAGAGAGAGAGAGAGAGAGAGAGAGAGATTAATTTATTATAAGAAATTGTCTCACAATTATGGAGGCTGGCAAGTCCAAATCTACACTTGTAAGCCCAGGAGAGCCAATCATGCCAATTGCTGGACACACACACACACACACACACACACACACACCTTGTTCATAGAGGCCAGTCTTTTTGTTCTAGATAGGCCTGCACCTGATTGGATGAGGCTCACTCACATTAGGGAGGGCCATCTGCTTTCTCCAAAGTTTGCCAAGTTAAATGTTAATCTCATCCACAAATATCCCCCAATGGACACAATAGTAACCATCACACAGGGAGGTGAGACACACACAGAAAATTGACTTCAGTTCCCACAGCACATTAGTGCAATGATGGGCCTTGAACCCACTATAGTCCCACTGTGTGCCAAGCCTTCAGGGCCATTCTGCCTTCAGCCTCACCAAATACAGGCTTGTTTTCTTTTTTCCAAAGGATCTTCTCCATTTTAAGTCAACCTCTTTACAACACTTGAACCAGACCCTACAGCTTGATGGCTCTTCACCACCCACAACCCATGGTCCTGTGGGAAACACAAGCCTCGGCCTGTGGAAACCTTCTCCCTCCATCTGTGGGAACTCCCCCCTCCCATCTGTGGGAACCCCCTCCCTCTGTGTGGGAACCCCCTCTCTCTCTATGGGGGAACACCCACCCTCCATCTGTGGGAAGGCCCTCCCCTTCATCGGTCTGTGGGAGCCTCCACCTCCATCTGTGAGAACCTTCCATCCCTGCTCCCAGCAGTCCCTCCTTGATGCAGCTGAGCTCTGCGGAAAGTGTCCATTCCCCCAAGGGCCTCCTTTATACAGCTCAATTGAGGGGATTATGGACTTCTCTAAGTACTTCCCATTAAAGATTCATAAAGGCACAATATATATTTTAATAAGGTAGATTGTACAATATAGAATTCAACTCTGCACAAAGCACATCACTGAAAACGGCCACAGCCGTGAGCATTAGTGCTGCTGGGAGCTGAGGGCACCATGGGCCGAAGCAAAGGAATGTGGTGGTTTCAGAAGCCTCCTCTCCCCACGCTCTGACTCACCCACCCCCCACCCATTCTCCTGACTGAGAGGCCATCCTGAAAGCATACTCATACATGAGCACACACTCACACACATGGCCTCTTACATACATGTGCATGCATACAGAATTACATGCACTTACATATTCCCACACTTATACACACTCATGTACACTCACAAGCACAGTCACACACATGCACATTGTACATGCACACATTCACACAAACATTCACACATTTGTACACACACTTCATAAGAGTAGACTCAACCACACATACCAGACTTACAAGAACAATAATGGCAATGACTACATTGACTGTTTATCAATCCCTCTAGCTACATTGTCTCATTTATGTAAAGGGAGGGCTCTTTATATCCATTTTACTTTGAGGAAAATGCCCACAAAGACCTTGGCAAAGTCACTTGCCCAAGATCACACAGCCAATAGTGGCTGAGCCAGCATTTGTCCCAGATCCACCCAACCCCAAAGTCCATGCTTTCACCCATCGAGAGCACTGCCCTTACAGAGAAAACACACAGCCATCTCAGTGCCTTTCTGGAAGGCAGCCGGCACAGGGGCAGGAATAAAGAAATGGGCATTTAGAGATTCCCGTGACCTCCTCACATGTGGACATAATCCCTGGCACATCCTGTTTTCCATAGCTATGTATCAAGCAATTAATTCTACCCCTTTGCACAGACCCCAGAACTCACATACATGCACACACAAGTACACACATGTTACATTTTTTTAAAGATTGGAAAGATTCTTTCCAAAAATCAGGACTTTTTTAAAACTCCGTGGGAAAAAATTGTTCAAAATCGGGACTGTCCCACCAAAAGCGGGAAGATCTGGTCACCTTACACATGTATGAACGCGCACACACACACATGCAGGCAGGTAGAGTGACCAACCTTCCACATTTTCCAGCCGTGAGAGAATTTTCTGGGATACTTTCAGAGCTTAAACCTGCCCAGCCCCAGGTAAACCAGGATGAGCTGGTCAGCCTACACACAGGCACACACGCAGAAGCTCCTGCATACCACACACATACCCCAAGTGCTCAGTTACTTACAGGGCTCAGGGTCTGGTGGGTTTGAGATTAGGGAGGGAAGAAAGAGGATCCTTAAGATCCACATTTCACCAACTTGATTAGTCTGCTCTGCCCTCCTTCTCACTGCCCTGGCCTGTTTTGCTTTCCTCCATTATCAGAGGAAACTCAACATAAACCAGTTCAAGGAAGCAGATTCTCCCACAGCTGAGAGAAAGAGAAAATATGAAACTTTCAGATCACTGTCTGGTCCAGGAACACTGGGCCCCCACCCATCTCCCCGTCATGAGCATACACTGACCCCACATCTCTTCCCCCATATCTCCCAAACATGGCCTGGAACCCACCATCTGTCCCTCCCTCCCCCTCAAACCCCCCCACCCAATCAAAGACATAGGAAAGGGAGAGAAACTTCTCCCTCTCACCTACTGATAATCATTTGTGTACATGTCTTAGTCAAATACCTAGGTATGGAATAGCTAGGTCTTATGGTAGGTGTATGTTTGAATTTTTAAAAATTCTGCCCAACTTGTTTAAACTGATTTTATCATTTTCATTAACACCAGCAATGCATGAGAGTTTCAGTTCCTTCATATCCTTGCCAACACTTAGTGTAACCAGCCTTTTTAATTTTAGACACTCATATTTATATGTAAGTGTCCTCATACAGGTTCTTAAATTTTTTATTTGCAAGAGAAGGAGAGAGAGAGAGAGAGAGAGAGAGAGAGAGAGAGAGAGAGAGAGAGAGAGAGAAACACTGATTTGTTGTTCCACTTATTTAGACATTTATTGGTTGATTCTTGTGTATGCCCTGACCAGGGGTCAAATTGACAACCCTGGTGTATTGGGACGATGCTCTAAACTAGGGGTGTCGAACTCAATCAGAGAAGGGGCCAAAATCTAAAATCCAGCCTAAATCGCGGGCCGAATGGTTTACTGAACAGTCATAAACTGTCATTGTGATGGAAACGCAGCGGAGTGCAGTGATGACAGCGCGGTGCGGGCCACATTGCAAGGCCTGGCGGGACGGATTTGGCCCGCGGGCCTTGTGTTTGACACATGTGCTCTAAACCAACTGAGCTACCTGGCCAGAGCTCCTCATAAGGTTTTAATTTGCATCCCCATAATGACTAAGATTTTGAGCATTTTTTTTTCATGTGCTTACTTAGAAACCATTTATCTTGATTGGCAAAATCTCTATTCAAATATTTTGCTCATTTTGGGGGGTGTTTGTTTTCTTAATATACTTTCTAGAGTTCTTTGTATATTTTGGGATACAAATCCTTTAGCAGATATGTGCTTTGCAAAACTTTTCTCTTTGTGGCTTGTCTTTTCATTCTCTTGACAGAGACTCTCAAAGATTAAACATTTTCAATTTTAATGAAGTGCAGTTAGAAATTTAACAGTTTTATGGTTTACATTTAGATCTGTGATCCATTTTTTTAAAAAAAATTTATATATGGTCTAAGTATGAACAAAGATTTAGAATTTTTGCATATGGATATTCAAATATTCCTGCACCATTTGTTTAAAACACTGTCATTTCTCCATTAAATTACCTACACCTCTGTCAAAAATAAGTTGTCCAGATAAGTATGAGTCTGATTCTGGACTCACTAAATCTATTTATCTATCTTGATGCCAAGACTTACTAATTTGGTTATTGTAGCTTTATAATAAATCTTAAAATCAGGTGGAGTAAGTCCCAAAATGTTGTCCTTCTTTTTCAAAGTTAATTTGACTATAATATATCCTTAGCATTTCCACATGAATTATAGAATCAATGTGTCCATTTTTATCAGAATTTTATTAAATCTATAGATCATTTGGGGAAAATTGACTTCTTAACAATATTGAACCTTCTGACCCATGAATAGATATATCACCCTATTTATTAAGATTTTTTTTTATTTCTCTCAGCAATATTTTGTAGTTCAGTGTATAGATCTTTCACATCTTCTGTCCCACTTCTCTATAAGTATTTCATATTTTTATTCTAGTATAGATGCTATTGCTTTTTAATTTCAATTTACAATTTTCATTGCTAATATATACAAATACAACAGATTTTTGTATATTGATCTTATGTCCTGCCACCTTACTAAACTCACTTGTTAATGCTCATAGCTTTTTCAAAAATATTTTATGGGATTTTCTATAGAAACAACATGTTTTTTGTGAATAAAGATAGGTTCACTCTTTCCTTTCTGATCTAGATGCCTTTTACTCCTTCTTGCCTACTTGCACTTGTCAGAACCCCAGTAAAATGTTGAGTAGAAGAGATGAGATTAGTCATCTTGGGACAGACAGTCAATTCTCTTTAGGTTTCTGCAAGAGTTTATATAGACTTGGCATTAATTCTTCCTTAAATGTGTGATAAAATTCATCAATGAAGCCATATAAACCTGGAATTTTCTTTGTGGGAAAGTTTTAACCTACAAATTCATTTCCTTTAACAGGCTATTTAGTTTTCATTGGTTTTCTTTATCGTTTTCCTGTTTTCTATTTAATTGATTACCACTCTAACTTCATTATTTTCTTTCATCTGCTCACTTTGGGTTAAATTTGCTTTTTTTCCCCCTAATTTCTTAAAGGATACTAAAGTCCTTAATTTGAGATTATTCTTGTTTTCTGATTTACACATTTAATACTATAAATGTCCCCCTAATTATTGCTTAAGGCTCATTCAAAAACTTTCATATGTTGTGTTTTAATTGCTGCTTTGTTTAAAATACTTTCTTACTTCCCCTTTTGACCTAAGGCTTACTTAGATGTGTAGTTTAAGTTTCCAAGTATTGGAGGATTTTGCAAAGACCTTTTCACCATGAATTTCTAATGTAATTAATTCATGGTGATAAGAGAAAATGTTATATATGGCTTGGATCCTTTTTAATTTATTAAGACTTTAGATTAGTTTGATGGCCCAGATATAGTCTATCTTGCTCAATGTTCCACGTGCATTTGAAAAAAAATGTGATCTCTGGTGTTGCTGGGTGGAGTGCCCTATAAATAAATGCTAATTAGTTCAAGTTGAGAATGGAGAGGATGGTGGCATCCCAAAATAGTAGGATCCTGAGTCCCTGAGTCATACTTGGAGGAAAGCGACCTAAGAAAGACACAGACAAGGAGCTCCATCACTGGACTTCGTATAAATGAGAAATAAACTTTTATTATATCATACTTTTGAGATCTGGAGTTTTCCTTGTCACTGCAGCACAGCCTAGCCTACTCTCAAGCACAGCTTCACCCCCAAAAGGATCATTCTAATTCCTCCCTTCCTCCAGTAGAAAACACAATGAAACATGGAAGGGAAGCAGTGTCTTTTCCTGTTAGAATCTTATAAAACTAGCAATGGCCAAATGACCTTATTTAAATATCTATCCTCTCTTCTCACACAATCTTGTCTCTCTCACTTTTATACAAAATATCCTTTATCAATAATTTGCTTGTGATAATGGTAGGATATTGGATTAACACTTAGCCCAGGGAAAAGTTTATAAAGGAACATACTAATGCCTTGAATCTTTTAGGGGAGACATTACCATATGTGAGCTGACTCCTTTCACTTTTCTCCTCAGTTTGTCTCAGAATGGGCTTTCACTAGAGCTCCATTTGTTAGATGAATGAATGGTTGAAAAAAAATGGAAAGGTAGATGAATGAGTTGGGTTGTCCATGGGAATCATCCTAAATACAAGTAGAATTTTAAAAAGGTTTCAGCTGACACTGGTTTGGCTCAGTGGATAGAGTGCCGGCCTGCGGACTGAGAGGTCCCGGGTTCGATTCTGGTCAAGGCACATGGTTGAGGGCACATCCCCAGTGGGGGGTGTGCAAGGCAGCTGATCGATGTTTCTCTCTCATCCATGTTTCTCTCTCTCATCGATGTTTCTGACTCTCTATCCTTCTCTCTTCCTCTCTGTAAAAAAATCAATAAAATATATTTTTTTAAGAAAAAAGGTTTCAGTCAACTCTTGGAAGATAGGGTAGAACTTTTAATACCAGCCCTATCTAAAGTTAAAGAAGGAATTAAGGAATTTGACACTCCTTTGTTCTCAGAGGACAGGGCTATGCAGTCGTCATGTTTAGGTATGCATTGCAGAATATTTTCACTGAACCAAAACTTCAGCCCTATCTTGTGAGACAGTGAAAAGTTTTCCAATTCCTGTTGACTCATAGGAGATGGGTATGTGATTCCCTGCTGGACTGATCTTTTCCTGGTTTGTGTAAATGAGGTTACCAGCAAACTAATGCCCCCAGCTGTGATGGATGAAGTAGGTTTTAGAGACCCCACAACCTTTACATTGGAGAATCCTCTCCCAATGCTGAATAATAAAAGACTCTATGGAAAAATCCTTGGGGAAGAAACCCATCTCCTGTAATATGCAGAGTTAGTATTAGAATTAACCACTCTGCTAACAACAGGGTCAAATATGTTTTGTAAACCTTCTTAAAACTAAGAAAGAAATTATCAGGCCAAAATCTAAGGGAAGGTTGAACCCTGGAGAGGTGCTGAATACCTAAGAAGTTTTTGCCTTGAAAAAAGTTTACCAAAGCAGACAGTTTGAACTTCCATTTTTACAGACTTATGAATGTGAGGACCAGAATATAAAGCCCAAGGCTCAAGGTTATGAGTTTGTTAAAAGACTCTCCTCCATCACATTGAAATACCAGAGGTCCACGAAGTTCATAAAAGGGTGAAACAAAAGTAAACTGACCCCTGTGTCAACCCCCACTACCCCCAGAAGACCTGACTAGAAAATCACTGGGCACTGAGCAGAGCAGGGTAGTTTAGAGTCCTATAAATGTGGTACCACAAGCCAGCCAGTGAATTTTCAGCTCAGAATAAATCTCCTAGTAGTCCCCCAAAAAAACTATAAGCCATAAATTTAGTGCAGTGACCAAAATTGGTAGTGCCCCTTGGGGATATGGCAGAATCATACACAAATAATCTTCTGAAAGAATGCATAAATATTCTCCAAAAAATTATTTTCAAACAGAATCCCCATGACAATACTTGGACTCCCCACTTGCTAGGCCAGAAGCTCTAAAAACCCCCTAAGTCAGCTGGATGTGTCCCTCCTATCCCTCAGCCAGTGTAGAGTTGACAGAGCCAGCTAGAACTGAACTCTAGTGCATCTCTGGTTCATGAAGAAGAGATCTGGCCGAAGCCGGTTTGGCTCAGTGGTCAGTCTGCAGACTGAAAGGTCCCAGGTTCGATTCCGGTCAAGGGCAAGTATATTGGTTGCAGGCACATCCCTGGTAGAGGGTGTGCAGGAGGCAGCTGCTCGATGTTTCTCTCTCACCGATGTTTCTAGCTCTCTATCTCTCTCTCTTCCTCTCTGTAAAAAATCAACAAAATATATATTTTTAAAAAGAGATCTGATAGAAAGTTATGTAGCAGCAGAATTGGAAGGAGATGATTAAAATCATACAAGATAGCACCATTCTGTATTTCCCTAGAGTATTTCAGATGCACCAATTACTTAAATGCAATTGATATGCTGATTACAAATCATTCTTATTTATTGATTAAAATAATAAGCAAATGTTAGTTAACCTAATTCCGGTTGCTATATATACTCAAAGGTAAAAAGCCTATATCCATGAAAATATCAATACTTATGTTTCTGCACTAAGTCAGACTTTTTTATGCAAATCTGTCCTATGCACATGTGTCCTATAATGTGCACCATTTTTTACACCATTGACCATACACACGGGTCCTCGCATCACTTCCCTTAGGAAAGCATGCTAGGTTTGCTTGTAACCAAACTTTAAGACTAGTACTTGGGTGTAAGTTATTTCTTTAGGAGGTAATTTTCAAAAACTAATGTGAGACAAAAATGGAGGGAAGCCTATAAATAGTCTATTATTGAACAATACAAATGGGGCTCAATTTCATTGGGGCTCCTTTGAAAGACTGCTGTGAGCAAAGCTCAAAGTTGTCCTATTGAGAGTGAAAAGCTGAGGTATATATCCGTCAACTCCCACCCCTGATTTGTTGGGGTCTGCTCTTGGGACAGACCTCTTAACTTCCCCACTTTTCTGACCAGCTGCTTATGCAGGCTAAGACATTCACTCAAACAAGGCACTTCCTCCTGCAGCAAGAAATAGGAAGCTAGCATAGACCAAAAAAGTATGGACAGAACACCAAGCATAGCTAACAACAATCATTCACTCCAGTACATGATTTACCAGTGGACATCCTCCAACAGTAGCCCTGCTGAGTCTGACACAAACCAAAAGGAAACCTATTGTGTGCTAGTCACTCATTCATTTATTCACCCAACCAAAAATTAGCGTGCAACCACTATGCCCCAGGAAATCTGCAAAGTACTAGGATTTGAGTAAGGACTGGACAAGCATGACCTCTAGACTCAAGTTTCTTACAATCTAGTGGATGCTCCTTAACCTCCCTCACCTCTATTTCATACACTGAATGTTGAGGCTAGACAGTATCATGGTTAAGATCTTGGAATTGGTTAAGGACCCAGGAATCAAGGAGATCATGATTCTAAGTGACCGTGGACAATTGACTAACCTTGCTGAGACTCATCTATCTATAAAGTAGAGAAGCAGTAATGGTTGGGAAGACCAAAAGAAAAACTCATATAAAGCACTTGACATAATACCTGGCACTCAATACTAGATTGGTTGAATGACAAAGTCTGAGAAGAATGACAAAGTCTGAGAAGAATGACAAAGTCACATTGTGAGGGAGCATACAGGATGGGAAATATGCCCTCTTTGACAAACACAATATTCCACATACAGGGGTTTTAAAAAAAATGGACTGAAGCAGAAAGGAGGATGTTTCTCAGGAAGGCTTCATGGAAGAGTTGACTTTCAAGCTGAGGCTAAAAGCATAAATGAGAATTGACCAGGCCAAGTTTTCCTGTGGTGGCATTTAAACCTCCTCCATAGCAGCACAGATTCAGGATACCTGCCTACAGAGAGAGAGCATGGAGGAGGTGTTCCAGCCCCAGAAGATTCCTGGTCTACTGTGTAAAACAACAAAGAAAAATGAACCAGAATAGATGCCAGCAATATGGCTTCAGACTGACATGGACTAGGAAGAAGAGTGGCACTGTGTCTAAAATATATATGTTAAAAATAATAAGAAGAAGTAAAATAAAATAAAAAATAAAAATAAAATAAAATAAAATATATATGTAGCAAAGTCATTAAATTATAATAAGAATAACAAGCAAATTCTGTTGAGCCCTTACTATGGACTGAACACTGTGCTAGGTTCTTTTCATGCAATATTTGATTTAATGCTCCCCAAATCCCATACGGATTTTTGTTTTGTTTCTTC
Organism: Pipistrellus kuhlii; assembly: GCF_014108245.1. Classification (NCBI taxonomy): domain Eukaryota; kingdom Metazoa; phylum Chordata; class Mammalia; order Chiroptera; family Vespertilionidae; genus Pipistrellus; species Pipistrellus kuhlii. The sequence goes on from NW_023425562.1 coordinate 7,030,879, forward strand.
TTCTATTTTTGCCTTTCTGTTGTTGTTTTGTTGTCATTGTTGTTATTATTGTTTAATATTGAATAATTTTTTTTTCTTAAAGACATTTGTTTCAAGGCAAACATACCACAGGTCAAGACTGACTTCAGCCCTTTTAGCACCTCGGGATGGGGGATTCCTGCTTACTGGAATCCGAGCACCACTCTGACAGTGCTGTAGTATATTTCCTCCTGTGGCTGTTAGACACAGCTCACAAAGCCAGGCACAGCCAGAGATAAAGAGCATTGTTTTTCACGCCTGGAGAACTAAAGTGCTTGACTTATAGGCTAAGTTTCTCTTGTAGCAACTCTTCTGAAATATAGCCCAGCCTATTTGCTGGTAGCACATTGGGAGAGCTGTGAGGACCAAGGAAACCTGCCCTTTCCTAACTACAGAGAACAGAAGTGGATGGAGTAGAGCAAGGAGTCGGGCCCAGGCTGCTTGAGGTAGACACCACTAGCCAGGCCTCCCACAGCCCTCAGAATCCTGGGGGTTGGCTCTGCATCCTGCCTATGCAGCCTTCCTCTGAGTCCTGGCTTCAGCCAGCCAGCCTGGAACACCAGGATGACTGTTTTCTACTTCTGTGGGCCTAAAATTGGGGACTGTTACTTAACTTCTTCAAGGAGGGGGCCTTATGGGGCAGGGACAAAGCCATCATCACAGACTTGTTCTCTATGACTTGCCATGCCTGGCATTGAGTCACCCTCCATAAGTGCTGCATCAATGGCCTCTTTATGGTGACCTATTCTTATCACCCTGCTAAGTTTATCCTCAAAGCTTTGGCCTCAAATTTGAGAAACTTGCACAGCTATTGCTGCATTCAGTGCCTATTACTGCCACCCATTTCAATGGAAAGGGGCCTTGTAAAAATAAATACTCTGTGTTCCATTCAGGAGAGCCATCCATCAGCAGAGGCCCACCTGCAGCTGGACATCTGCCCACACCTGGCACTTGAGACCCTGAGTTCTCTGCCCAGGTGAGTCATGAGCAGGTAAGTCAGGCTTGGCATGAGCAGCCAGCCAGAGTCGCACTCAGCATCTAGGATGCAGAGCCCTGAGTTTGTTCAGCCAAGCCTAAGGTGGGTGGAATAGATCAAAAATCATTTTGTGGATGGCTAACCTGAAAGTCTTTCTGTAGGAGAGATGGCAAGCATTTCCCCCATGTCTATTCTCCACACTTAGGTAACATGCTCCATCTGCAGACTAACTCCATGTGTGTATCTCCCCTCAGCCGTATGATTGAACCAGGGATTCCAGGCTGGACCAATCATATTTTCCATTGGGAATTGTAGGAACATATCACAGGGAATGATGCAGCCAGCTGTAGAGCACCATACATTACCCTTTCCTTCTAAGAGCTATGTCCTTTTGTAATTTTATATATTTTATATACTTCTGTGTGGTTCTTTGATAAATCAATGAATCATTGAATTCATACATGAATGAGCAGTTGAACTGCAAAGTCAGATAGAGTTGAGGATGGAATCAGCACTTATAACTGAGAAAGAAATCCATAGGGAGCAGAAATTGGGAACCTTGCAAAGAAAGCAAGACTCCATGCAAAGGAAGTAGGACTCCCTCCAAAGGATGCTGAACTCTATGCAAAGGAGGCAGGTCTCCGTGCAAAGTAAGCAAGCCTCCAGAAAGAGAAGAGTAGAAGATGTACAAGAAGCATATCTGTAGTTCCTGTATATGCATTCTGCCAGAATCCTTGGATATCTCCAGAAAATCCTCTCTTTGGGCTGGTTCGAGTCATCTGTTCCCTGCAGCTAAATATTTTCTAAGTTTCTCCACTCAAGCTGTCTGAGAGAGACACAATCTTCCCACAAGGAGACCCAGCTACCTCTCATGAGTATGCCAAGGCTAAGTCTACATTGGCCCAACATCCAGGAGAAAAATGCAAAGACAGCCCTCCCAGCCACCTGATTGGCCTTCAAATACACAGATGTTGGGAAACATTGTGACAAATGAACAGTTTGCTTCACAGCTAAACACAGGCCAGGGGAATAGGCAACCTGGCTTCCACAGCAAATCATGGTTGTCCCATTCTCCAGAATGAGAGAGAGAACTACATCACTCTTCCAGCAAACCTGACGGCTGGGTAGAATGGTGGCATGGGAGGCTGCCCCTTGGTTATCATCAGCTAAGTGCACCTGATGACAGATGTTGGTTGGCGCACCGCGGGAGAAATTCAGGTTTCATCCTTCACTGCTGGAACAAGGTATTCACACCAGATCTATCTCTACACCACCCTGCCACTTCATGATGGAGCCACCGACAAGTGAGGTAGGAAGGCGTTCACACTTGTGTTTGCAAACTGTCACCTTTATGAACAGGCGGCATCTTTCTATTACAATTAAAAAACACTTCTGTCAAGTTTTGCTTTTAATTAAATCCTGAGTCTTTGATTTTCTAAAGAGCAACAGGGGATGAGTGGCCCGTGATGGAGTCAGAGGAAAATGGAAAAAAAAATCCCCCAAAAAAAGTTTCCAAGAAGACTGAAAACCATCTGAGAGCTACTGACCAGTTAGAGTCAAAATGTGAAGTTCTGCAGCCTCCACTCAAGGAGCTGGATGGGAATATAAGGAATGTGATGATTGCTATGTTACCTACCCCACACTACTTCCTTGTCAATGAAACCCTAACTTTGTTCAAGTATAAGACAGAGCTCCTTTGACCTCAGCATATCAGTCTACACTAACCAGGGTGGCACAGGGGAGTCTGCTTGGGTAAGTTTTCTATGATCTTCTGAAAAAGAGGCACTTGAAGAGAAACTGTCTGCTCTCATACTGTCCCCTGCCTCCTGCCTTCAAATATGGTGTGAGGATGTCATGCTTGGAGCTGTGGCAGCCACTTTTTGTGACCATGAGAGGAAAGAGAATCATAGGAGGGCAATCCAGAGACATAACTTTGTTGAACTGCTGAGCCAAATATCAGCATCCTGTGTCTCTAAAGGGATTCTGGGAGATATTCATACCCTTGTTTATTTAAGACAGGTTAGTTATGTTTCCTGTCACTTGAAACTGAAAACATGCTTAATTGGTACAAGACATGAATCTAACAGCTGAGTACATAGCAAGGAAGAGGAAAAGTAGCCTTAACTCTGTGCCTACTTTCAGTTGCATTAAAAGTAGACTATAAATCCATATCCTGATCTACTTGCTTCATTTTGTCACTCTTCTCCCTTTTTCTATTCCAGTCACACCAGCATTCTTTCACTTCTTCCAACACATCATACTAGTACTTGTGCTTACCTCAGGGCCTTTGCACATGTTCAAACCATCTGAAATGCTCATTTTCTGCTTTGTGTCTGTCTGCCTTCTTCACATATCCTCATTACTTGTGTCTCAGATCAAATGCTGCCTTCTCTCAGAGGTTTTCTTGGTAATCCAATAAAGTATCCCCAACTTTCTTTTTGGCACATATTATTTTCTGAGACTATATTTGTTGACTTCATTTTCAGTCTCTCCCCAGTGAACTCTTAAGATCTGAGAATATAGCAGCCCTGTGGGCCTTGTTCATCATTACATTTCCCATGTTTAACAGGAGCTTGAACCATTGTAGTCTCACAATTTTTAATAAATGAGGGGACATGCCGGTCATTATGCTAGTCACTCCATATATGTTGCATTCCATCTATCAGCCCATGAGATGATAATGCTTAACCTCATTTCATAGATGACAAAATCAAGGCTCAGAGAGTTTAAGTAACTCATTGAAGGTCACACAACCAGCAGGTGATGGGCCATGATGTCAACCCAGGTCTTCTGGCCCTGCAGACTCTCTTCCACATTGCTTTGGCATTTGCTTTTGTCAATCTTATCAGGAGATAATAGGGAAACTACAAGACATTCCAGCGCTCTCCATGGCTGGGAGGCCAGCAGTTGCACTTTGGAATTTTGTTCCTATAGCTCTATGTGTGCCTCATGCTGTATTAAAATAAAATTTAAAATTTAACACAATCAAAATCCTCTTCTTTTCTAGAAACTGAAGTTTTGGGAGATGAAGAATCATAGTCAGCATGACTGTGAAATGTGACATTGGAGGCGAGCCTGGGAGTGAGAGTACATATGATAAATTCTAGCCAACAGAAATGGTAGGCAATGGAAAAAGAGGACTGAACTAACATGTATTAAATATCTGAATATGTGTATGGCACTGGGCAACAGTATTTAATAAGCATTAGCACATTTAATGTATATATCGATCAAGATTGTAGGTAATGGTCAAGATTCTAACTAATACGCATAAATCTACCTGATCATGTGCTGACATGAAGACTCTGATTGGGTCTTCCTTTGAAGAAAGACTTGTTCAAGGACTGAATGGCAGTTCTACTCTGGGCTCCAGGATCTCTGACATGCCCTCTATGTGGAGAGACAGAAGTAGTTGTTTGGACTTGATACATGCCCATCCCTACCATGAGCTTACAGTGTAAAGCCTCCATGGGCTACTGTATAGGTTTTGTTCTGCACAAATCTAGGAGGTTTCAGGCCCCTAAGGCAAACCTGCCTAACCAGATATAACATTCCTGTGCAATAGAACCTCTCAGTAGTTTTGTTGGGTGTTTTCTTTTTCTATAAATACATATCTGAACCTCACCCCAGAGATCTGAATTTCATTATTCTTAGGTGAAACCTGGAAGTCTGTTTCTATAAATAGATTGTATACATTAAATGTGCTAATGCTTATCAAATACTGCTGCCCAGGGCCAGACACATATTAAGATATTTATGATTATGATGCAGGCCTTCTGCAGACCACCCAGGAGAAAGCTTTCTTTGTAAACGGCCATGATCTCCTTAGCTTTTATAGTAGACTAGAGTCCTAGTGCATGAAATTTGTGCACTGGTAGGGCCCCTACCTGCTGGCTGCTGGCCAGGTACTCCCTCTCTTCCCCCCCTGGCCCCACCCCCTGGTTGAATTCCAGATGAACTCCAGGTCAAGAGGACAATTTGCATACTACACTTTTATTATATAGGATTCCAGACAGAAGCAGGTATCCCTGACTATTGATTCCTTTCTCTGAAAAAGAGAGAATGGAAAACATTCTCGGATTTGGAAGCCCCAGTGAGCTTGCTTTCAGATCAACATTCTTCTGTCCTATTTGGCCAAAGGTAAAGCTTAATTCTGGACCCTGCAAATGAGAAGTCAAAAGTTTCCTGAGTATGAGAGAAACTCTGCTGCCCTTGACATGAGGTGACAGCCTTTGCTTCAAGGGAAACCCTAGAGTCACAAAAATCCCTGTAAAATGATTCCTCCACAGGAAGGTGACTACTTAGTAGGGACCTGCCCAACCCACTGAACAGAGATGGCTGCTATCTGCAGTCACCAGGATTAACTGCTGGCTGCCTCAACTGCGTTCTCATAAATATGCTTCAATTCACTCTGCTGCATGATTTTTCTCCCTCCCACAGATATATATCTTTGACTTTCTAATGGAAGCCAAATGGAGCGAGGATTGGTTTTGCAGCCATTTTGCTTAATGCATCTTTATCCACAGAAGGAAGAACCTGAATTAGTAAGTTTCTCCCAGTGAGAATGAGGGGTGAACTCGAAGAGTTTTTCTCTGATGTTCTGATCATAAACGTTATACATCCTTGACACACGCAATGTGTTTCCACACAGCCCCCCTGAATAGTGCCCTCAGACTCATTGCTGCTTCTTGAAATTTTCTTTCATCTTTCCAGGCCATCACCCTTGATCCACCACCAGAAAAAGTCCCCAGTGGAAGTTCTTTTCTGTCCTCAGCTCTCCAGTCACAGAATGTCCCTCAAGCTTATCACAGGCTGCCTCTGTGATGGCCAGCTGTGCACACACCTGTCTCTTTTGCTGGAACATAAACTCCTTCTGGACAAGGCGTGGGCCCAGCTGGCCACTGAGGAAACATGTCTTGGAGGCCAGCATGCCATATAAGATTTAATGTAAATTTTAGTGATATGGCAACAGGATGGGTTTGTTAATCATGAATTTGGGGAGATCTGAATTAATGGGAAATGGGAATGATTTAAAAAAAAAACACACAATAACTTGTTTACTCTGAAAGCTGGGTACAAAATCAAATTACTGGAGTATTGTTGAAGAGAGGTCTTGCCTTCTGCACTGATGAATAAGAAAGAATGTGTTGAATATAGCACATCAGTTACCTAGCAGCAGGTTCCCTGGCTTGCTAAGTTTAGAAAGGCAGTCTAGCCTGATGGCTACGAGCCCGGGGCCTGAAATCAGATGGTCCTAGGCTTTATTTTTACTGCTTCATAGACTGGAGGCAGCTGTTTAACCTCTTTAAGCTGCCTCAGTTCTTTGTCTATAAACAAAACTATAAAAGTATTAATGACAGTAATACCTTCCTCCCGGTGCCGTTGTGAGAAGAGACCGTGTGTAATGCATATCCCATTCTAACTGAAAGTGCTTAATAACTACTTGGCACATTGTAAGTGCTCAAAGACTTTGCCAGTGTCTGCATTATAGTCATTTAATCTATGGCCAAGGGATTTCCTAACTTTAAAGACAGTTTGGGCTCTGCACTGCACCTGTCCTGAATGACAGAGAAAAAATTCACCAGGTCTTCAAGCATCAGTGCCCTGGGTGTCGACATGTCGACCTCGGGTGACCTATTATGACCTCTACTGCCATGGGAGCAGGCTTGCAAAGTGACCTTAAACAGCTCCCAGGCCTCGCTGTCACATTTTCCAATCACTTCTACCCTTTGGGGATAAAGAAGGTCAGCCCTCTTCCTCCAATGCCCTCATGAGTGAAAAGCAAAATAATTTCTGGTGGCTTCACCCAAGCCCAGGCTACCAAATGCAGAAACTCCAGCAAGCTAGGCTCAACGGATGGCAATCCAGGCCCCCGCGCCTCCCAGGCCAGCACATTTTACTGACACAAAACCAATCAATAGAGAGCATTCAGAGAGTTGCTGCCAGTGGCGAGAAGAGAATAGATACCGAGAAAGTCATAACGATGATAAATCCAGGCTCTGCTCCTCTCTGACTAATGTAGGCACTAAAACACACCATGAATATCCTGCTTTGAAACGTGTCACGCTTCTGAGGGGCCAATCAATCTCCAGATCTCAGTGGACCACATTAAAATAAATTTGTCACTGTGAGTTTATGAAATATTGATGGTGTTTTTTAGTCGGGGTGTTAGGAGGTGGAAAGGTGTATCAGAAGAAGGAGGCAGAGAGTGAGAGAGTTGCTTTAATGAATTATCTCCAAGCGAAGAAAGGAATCACATGCAAAAGAGGAAGGAAGAAGAAATGCGGAAGAAAATGCATTGGCGCAGACAGCACAAAGTTTCCAGATCAAGGAAATCCAGATCTGTGATGTCTCAACTGTATTACAAAGAACACTGTGAATAAGTACTCTTGTGAGGGGCCAAAACCGGTTTGGCTCAGTGGATAGAGTGTTGGCCTACAGACTGAAGAATCCTGGGTTCGATTCCGGTCAAGGGCATGTACATTGGTTGCGGGCACATCCCCGGTAGGGGGTGTGCAGGAGGCATCTGGTCAATGATTCTCTCTCATCGATGTTTCTCGCTATCTATCCCTCTCTCTTCCTCTCTGTAAAAAATCAATAATATATATATATATATATATATATATATATATATATATATATATATATACATATATATATATATATATATATTTTTTTTTTTTTTTTTTTTTTTAAGTACTCTTGTGAGGGGATTGGAGAAGATGAGGGTTTTCTGGTAAAATAAAGTTGGGAAACGGCATATGCAAACCAAGTCTCAGAGAGAGACATATTGAAGGTAGTGAGAAATCCTATAGCAAAAAAGCTCATTTAGCTTTGCTTAGTCTAACATTTGCCAAACTTATTTGATATGGTAAGATGAACATCTTACAGAACTCTATGGTCCTGTGGAGACCAGCATGGAAATGCTGGCCTAAATCCTTGCTTGCAAAATGTGGTGCATGGACCCCAGGTTCAGTATCACCAGGCCCCATCCCAGGCCAACTGTATCAGAATCTGCATTTTTAACAAGATTCTGACTTATGCACAGTAAAGTATGAAAAGGCCTGACGTAGTGATTCACCAGAGAAAAAAGACCGGAGGACAAGCTGAGATACTCCTAGTAATGAAGGGCTCCTGCTTGTAATCCATGGTCTGCGCTGAGGACCCAGAGACTGGCTGGCCTCAGCCAGCAGTGCAGCTGTCAGCTAGGCACTCAGATGTGGTGGCATAAACTCGGAAGGCATTTTTTAAAATCAGGTGTGCAGTGACTTCTCTTGAAACAAGTGGAAACTATGGAGAACCAGTGGGGTGTTTTGGGGTGTTTTGTTTTGTTTTATTTATTTATTTGTGTGTGTGTGTGTGTGTGTGTGTGTGTGTGTGTGTGTGTGTTGTTGGATTGTTGTTGTGTGGGGGTTTTTTTTTCCTTTTTTGGCATTTGCATTTGCAAAGCCAAGAGCCAGTAAACACATCCACCAGCACCAGAAAAGCTGGATTGAAGTCATCAGCCTGCCCAGACTCCTTCAGCAGATCTCAGGTTTGTCACTTGGCCTCCAAAGACTGTTGGTGTCTGCAATGTAGAAACTGAAGTGGAGAAAGGATGGGAGCCAGCCAGCCTACCTCTGCTGTGTGGTAGGAGAAAGCTCACATTCTGAAGGGGCACAGCCAGATTCACTACTTACTCAGCTGTGTGGCCTTAGCAAGAGACTTCACCTCTCTGAGCCCCAAAGCCCTGGCTGCCTTGTTCACCATTGTACCTCCAGGATGTAGCACATACTTGACACAGAATTACTGAAAACATGTTTGATGCACGAATGAACATACAACCCAAGCAGTGTGATGGAGACAATAATACCAGTACTTCCTACCACTTAGGGTTACTGAGAGAATTCATGAAATTGGATCAGGAATTTAGTGGACACTCAATATGGGTCTTGCTTTTTTATGTATTGTGTGGGCCTCTGTAGACAACTGGGTGAATTTTTTTTAATTTTCTGCTCTTGCTGTGACAGCATGGAGAGACAGTCTCACTCTGAGCTTTGTCAATTACTGTGACTGGGGAGGCAGAACAAGACCCCCTCTGGTGGCTTCTGAACTTCTTTGTCCCTCAGAATCGTCCTCCCCCTTCCCAGAAGGGAATTGACAGTCACAATCCATGTTACACCCTCAAACCAATTCTCAAACCCTCTGAACACTGATCCATGGATTGTCAAGAACTCCGTTTCTCCAGAGAGTCAGCTTGGGAAAGGATCTTGTTCTTTTCCTTAAACAGCTAAAATAATCTCAAGAAAGCACCAGTCCCTGTCAGCTACATGAGTGGCCCTCTTTCTTTCTCTTCTTATATACCACGTTGCCAGGACAGGCAGCTGGACTTCTCTGCTTCTTCCCTAGGTATCTGAACATGTCCTGCTTCAATCCATCATTCCCCAAATTCCTCAGCAAATTATCCTTGCTGAGTCTCTGTTTCCTCTTCTATAAAATGGAGCAAATGAGCTCTCCTTAACAGGGCTATGATAAGGATTCAGTGAGATAATTCATGCAATTGATTATTGAGTAATGCTTTATTGACTAAGCACTTCCAAGGAAGATTATAGATGCGGAAGTGTTTTGTAAATTGGAAAACATATCTGTGGTTATCCTGACACCTGACCAAAACCATGTCATGAAGATGTCAATCTGGCTCATGCATCCAGGTTTAGAAACCCTTGGTTGTCATGCAAATGTGACCTCAGCCTCACTGTGAAGTTCTTTTCCATAGTCCCACTAGTAGAGTGAAGGGATGTCTGACATATTTCATCTGGGCCACCAGGGAGGCAGATTATGCTGGATGGTTAAGCAGTAGATAGTCTCCATCAGTTAATGACAAAATCAGCTCAACCAGGTGACTGTCATTATACTGACACCCCCAAGTAAATGACTAACTGACTGCCTCACTTTTTATCCAAGCATGTGTGACCCTGCAAAGATGGCAGGTCGGTTTAGCCACCTCAATCCTTAAAACCAACAGAAGGATTTTCCAGTGAAGTCATCACATGGGCCATAAATATGAGCAAAAGCAAAGAAGTATCCAAGTGGTCTTTGATTTCAGCTGCACATGTACCCAACACAGAGCTTGGTAAAGCCAGACACCAGGTCCAAGAGGCAGAAAATTAATTATGGGAGCTTGGCCCTCTCAGGCTGGGACATAGAAAAAGAAAGTAAGGGAAAAGGGGGAAGAAAAAATGGCAATTATGTAGAACATGAAGGAACTATGTGGCCAACTGATCCACCGTGGCAGATTGTATGATTCTTCAAAATATTCACTGCCCTTTCTAGGAGAGAAGTATATCTTCACATCCCACTAAGGTTGAGTTTGGCCATGTGATCTGTGTTTCCCTGTTTTGTTGAAATCAAGAGTGGCCATTGGAGTTGCCCTGGCTAGTAAAATATGGGTAGGACTAACCAGTGTCACTTCTGAATAGAAGCTTAGGGAACAGTTCATGACTTACCATGTCTTTCCTTTCCCCCTAGCACAGAATGACAATTTCCCATTGTCCAACAGAGGTTTCTTCATCTGCCTAGATCACAAAGTGTAGACAATGTGCAAGAGAGCCATAGCCAACATGAAATATACAGTCAGGATGAGCAAGAAATAAATACTTGCTATTTTAAGGCACTGAGATTTTGGAAGTGTTTGTCACTACAGTGTAACTTATACTAATCTGACTTTATTTATATTCACCCAGCAGCATGGAATGGGAGAAAGAACTGCAAAGAATGACTGCATGCATTTTTAACATATAGAGATGGCACCAACTTAGTAAAGAAGCAAGGTCCAAAGAATTTCCAGGAACTGTTCAGCAATCCCTCTATTTTGTCCCACTGGGACATGTGACCATGTCTATAAAAATGTTTAGCTGTCATAACTGAGATGATGCTGCTGAGCATCCTACAATGCACGAGACACCTCCCACCACAGAAAGTTATAAATCTCCAAATGTCAACAATGCTGAGTTTGAGAAACCCTGCCTTAGAAAGAAATCAGAAGGGGAAAGGCAAAAGTGGACCATATATCATATTTAACAACAAAAGCACGTAACTTCTACATACCATTATTGAATTTACAAAGTGTTTGCTCATACATTTTCATAATTCACCTTCACAGTTCTTCTGAATGATGAGTATTATTATCCTATCTCATTAATGTGGTAGAAACCCAAGCACACAGGTTTACCTGGAGCACATTTATGAAGAGGTGGATAACCCAGTTTTGCTGCCTCACTTCCTCATCATGTTTCATTAAACCATGGCTGTTTATTATGTCATTTCCTCCAGGACGTAGATCAATATTCAATTACTGATTTGGGGACAGTGTCTAAAGATAGATTTGCTTAATTTCTAAATCTTTCTAATTCTTTTGAACATGGGGTTCAACAAAACGGGCATACTACTTGGTGCATTTGTTTTGATAAGTATAGCTTTCTTTTAATTATTTATGATAATACCAAGTGCAGACTAGTCCATGGCCCTAGTGTATCTTGTCAAAGTAGCAGTGCCTTGGAGAAGTCTCTAAACCACTGACCTCTTAAGTTTTTGCTGAAAAATGGAGCAAAATCATAGCAGGGATTCTTGGGGGGAAATAATTTGATCGCCTGACCAATTAGTCAAACCATAATGCTGAGTGTTCTCTACTGAAACATTCTAGTGTGGGAGACTTCTTGTGTCAGGGAACTATTCAACAAAGGATGGCAAAGGAAAGGCAAAGTCATGTCAACCAGGGGAAAACAGTCATCCAAAAATTTCAGTGCAAGTCAAACAATTCCACACTGCTGAAGCCGGTTTGGCTCAGTGGTAGAGCGTCGATCTGCGGACTGAAAGGTCCCAGGTTCGATTCTGGTCAAGGGCATGTACATTGGTTGCAGGCACATCCCTGATAGAGGGTGTGCAGGAGGCAGCTGGTCGATGTTCCTCTCTCATCGACATTTCTAGTTCTCTACCTCTCTCCCTTCCTCTCTGTAAAAAATCAATAAAATATATTTTTAAAAAATTCCTCATTGACAAAAGCATGTTGTGAAGTTCCTATCAAGATCTCTTAGCTCATGTGTGTAGAGCATAAAACTTAACACTGTTCACCTTAGGCATCTGTGCCACATCCATCACCAGGACTCAGGCAAAACTTCCAACTCTATCAAAGGCTTCTAACTACTAATCCTGACAATTAGAAACAACCTGAATGCTAGTCTAAGACATGTGGAAAAGGTAATAGACAGAAATCAATAAGTATGCTAATATTGGTATATGGCTAAAGATAATTTTCCTTCAATATAGTTATTTATTACATTATTATGCACTGGTTGTTACAATTGTTATTTTATTTATAAGCTGTTTTATGACAATGTACTCATCTGGTAGAAATTAAAATAAAGAATTGAGTGAAGACGGAAAACAATATGGAGTTTCCTCAAGAAATTAAAGATAAAGCTATCATATGATCCAGCAATCTTACTTCTGGGCATTTACCCAAACGAAACAAAATCATTATATTGAAGAGATTGTTGAACCCTCATGTTCATTGCAGCACTATTCACAGGAGCCAAAAATGGAAACAGCCTAAGTGTCTGTCCATGGATAAATAAGTGAAATAAGACAGAGAAAGACAAATACTACATGGTAACACTTACATGTAGAATTTTAAAAATCAAATCCATAAAAACAGGATAGAATGGTGGTACTCAGGGGTTAGGGTGGGGAAAATGGAGAGAGAATGGTAAAAGATGGCAAATTCCAGTTATATGATGAATGAAGTCCAGGGATCTAATGTAAAATAGGGTGATTACAGTTGATAATACTGAAGGGAAAAAAAAAGAATTGAGTGAAAAGTGCATGTGACTCCAGAAATATGTGTGAATGTAAACTTCTTAAGCAATTCATTTGTGATCTTGATTTCTAAAAGTGATTTTGACACAAGAAAATAAAAAGGAACAAGGTGTGGTAAGCAGAGCCCATTGGAATGGAATGACTGATAGCATATTGGGTCTTCCATCAATTTTCTATAAGCAGCATCTCACAGAGATGAATCCACTAATTTGCATAGCGGATGAAGAGCCTCCCCTTTAACAGATGCTATTGAAGCTCTGCCTCCCTTCCCTTGGCCCACCTGGGTTACCTACATACAGCCACAGATGGAGATATTTCCAGGGCATTGGCACACTCCACCCACAGTGCCTGATCCTGCATCTTTTCTTCTCTGCCTAAGAGCTTTAACCAGCCCTCCTTGAATGGGCTCACCTCCAGTAAACACAAATACTTCCTCCAACCAAGGTGGTATGGAAGTCAATGGGAAAGTCAGCCTCCCCCTCCTCTCCAGTGGGAAGATGTTAAGGTACCCACCACACAGTATCTCAGTGGGTTGCCAGTAGGATTGAGCTTGATTTGCCCACAAATATAACCTTACACTCAGTAGATGCCATTTATTAATAGTTTGATTTTCTCTCTTTCTTCACCAGCTTTCCCTACTTCTTCACTTATGCTTTTTTGGATCACCTTTCAGATAAATAAAAGAGACTACATCCAAGTCCTTGTCTTAGGAGGACAGGAACTATGACCCTTTTACCCTCCAATAAAATAAGACCCAAATCTGTGTCCCTCCTTGAGGTTCAAGGGTATAAAAACATGTACAATGAGCCAGGGTGAATGGGTTAAAGCCAGATGGCAGGGAGGAACCATGAGTTGGAAAGTAAATGCTAAGAAAGAAGAGAGACTCTAGTCTAGAGTAAGGAGGCCAATGCAACTTTGAAGGTATAGTGTTGGAGAAAGTTTGGTTCCATATGGATGACTGAGGCTGTTTCCAGCTCTTCTTGTTACCAGTGCAAGACCTGCTCAGTGTCCATAACCTCTTTCTAATTTCCTTTTAGGGAATTTCCTCTCCCTGTTGTGAGCATTCTTGTTGGGAGGGTGATTAGAGATGGCCACTTCTCATTGGAGAAACCACTGTAAGTCAGGAGTAGGGGCAGGCAAGGGACTAAGGTTGGAAGACTGATGCCCTCTTTGAAGACTTTAAGTCTTGAAAGAAGAAGGAGAAGATGGAAGGAAATATCTAGAGTCCACTGATAGCAACAGAGTGTAGAGACTCCTGACCAGACCCATCTTGCCATAAGACAGTGGCTGGTTTCTTGATTCAAATATCTACAGATCTCTTATCCAGCCTGGTCCCCCAGCCTTTAACAATCCTGAGGTCCCAAGTAGCCTTCCAGAAGAATTCTTTTTGCCTGGAATTAGCCAAAGTTGATTTCTGTGGTTTATAACCTAAAATCTTAATTGTTGTTTGCAATGTATGAACAACTTGGATGGGAAACAGGATGTGTGTGTGTGTGTGTGTGTGTGTGTGTGTGTGTGTGTGTGTGTGAAAGAGAGAGAGGAAGGAGAGAAGATGGGAGAACACTACTGAAAAGGTTCTAAATCTCAGAACTATGAAATATATCTGGTGCCCAGGCAGTTTTGAGATTAGATACTCATTGAGTGAACATACTTCAGGGCGAGGAGGTGTTCTTTGTCCCTTTCACCTCTTGGAACCACGATTACCTTGGGCAGATAAAGGGAAATCACCCCGAAGCCATTAAAAACTGATGGCTCCAACAGAACCATCAAATTGCCAAGTCTGGACTAACCAAAGCATCTAACTGGGACTCACATAGTACAGGAACATCCTTCTCCTCACTCTACAAGAGTGACGGTAGCATGAGGGCTTAGTGAAAGAACCCAGTGTTAGAGTCTGCTTGAAACAGCTACATTTGTGAATGCCATGGCTGGTGGCAGCCTCAGAGAAACAGGACAAAATGCTCTAAAGCCAGGATGTGGCTTAATCATTCCCAGTTTGACTGCTAAAGGAAAGATTTGTGAACATGTGAAAGTTCTCTAGAAATCCCCCAAAAGCTATTTGGGAAACAGCAGCATATAAGAGACTGACCTTCCTACAATCAAGCGATGAAGGTTTGGAGCACCCCAGATCCTTTCTGGGACTGCTCCCAATAGACTAGCCTAGGCAGAAGCATTCTGAGTCAATCCCAAAGGCAGAGTTCTTGAGTAAACTGCCTTGCCCTCTGAGCTTCAGTTTCTGATTCTATAAATTATGCTACTATCTACCTCATTAGGGTGCTACAAGACTTAAAGGAGCCTGGTCAGTATGGCTCAGTGGTTGATTTGTAGACCCATGAACCAGGAAGTTCCAGTTCAATTTTCAGTCAGGGCACATGCCTGGGTTGCTGGCTCAATCCCCAGTAGGAAGCATTCTGGAGACAGCCAATCAATGATTTTCTCTCATTGATGTTTCTATCTTTCTCTCCCTCTTCCTTCCTTGCTCTGACATCAATAAAAACATACTTTTATAAAAATATTTAAAGGCGATAACACATGTAGTTATGTTATGTTATGTACTTTGTTATGTTAGTTATGTTATACATATGTGTGTTATGTATTAATCTATATATAAAGCCAATGATAAGTGCCTGGTGCATATATTATAGAGCTTGATCTCAAATATACACTGAACTCAATCTTCAATAGATTAAAGATTGACATCTAAGGAGGAAATTAAAGCTCAGAAGGACAGGGCTGAGAAAGTTATGATTGTGGCACATGCCACCCTAAGACTACCAGGCTGAGCCAGATGACTGATTGTTCTGCATTATAAGCCATTTTCCATGGTTCCTCTATTTTCCTCCTTCCCAAAACTGTGGTCTCAATTGAAGAAGGAGGACTGTTTTTCCATTGAAATTAGGTAAGGAACTCTGTGCTAGGCCCACCAAAAAGCCTTGCATTGCATCTGCAGGAGATAATGAAAGTTGATATTTTTCTAAATTCATTAAGAATAAACCCAAATAAATAAATCTCAAAAAAATTGATAGAGCCAAATTTATAGAAATTAAAAAATTAATGACAAATTAGGAAAAATATTCCCAAAAAAGAGTTGTTATTATTATAAAGGTTTTCTTAAGAGTTGGACTACCCTTAAAAGCAAGAAGAAGATAAATGCTGATATGGGGAAACACAGTCCAAGGACAGACAAAGTTCACATAAGAAGAACTATAAATGGCAAATGAAGGAGTTTTAAAAGGTTCAGCCTACCCACAATCAAAGAAATGCAAATTAAGACAGCAATGTGATTTTATTTGTAATCTACTGCATTTGCAAAGATTAAAGAAAACTCAATATTGGTGACAGTTGAGCAGGTTAGGCAGACATACACTGCAGGTGGGAGTATAAATTAGTTCAAATTCCTAAAGGGTAATTTGGCAATATGTATCAAGGATACTGAAATTATTCATACTTAAGGATTTCATCCTAAGGAAATAATTGGAAATGTGAACAAATATTTATTTACAAAAATGTTCATTATAAAATTACTTATGATGGCAAACAAATGGATCAACCTGACTATAAAACAACAGGAAAGTGAGTAAATAGCATATGGTTCATCCATATTGCAGAATGTTAGGGAGGCATTAAAGAACATACTGAAAGAAAACAGGTTTGCAAAACAATACATGATCCCAACTGTGTAAAAATAAAATTGCATTTACATATATTGTATATGCATACAAAAAGAACTGAATATTTTGTACTCCAAAATATTCACATAGTTATTCCCGTGAAAATTAATAGGACTTTAGATTCTACCTTTCTTGATTTTAGTATGAAGAAGTAAGAAAATCCCAGCAAGCATGGCTCAGTGGTTGAGTGTTGACCTGTGAACCAGGAGCTTACAGTTCGATTCCTGGTCAGGACACATGCTCAGGTTGTGGGCTTGATCCCCAGTGTGGACATGCAGGAGGTAGATGGATAATTCTCTCTCATCATTTATGTTTCTCTCTCTCTCTCTCTCTCTCTCTCTCTCTCTCTCTCTCTATCTCTATCTCTATCTCTATCTCTATCTCTCTCTTTCTCTCTTCCTCCCTTCAACTCTGAAATCAATAAAAATATATTTTAGAAAAAAGAAATATGGAGGGCAGCACTGGCCAGCATTGCTCAGTGCTTAGAGCATCAGTCTGCCCACTGAAGGTTGAGGGTTTGATTCCCAGTCAAGGGCATGTACCTGATTTGCAGGTCCAATTCCTATCCCCAGTTGGGGCGCGTGCAGGAGGCAAGCAATCAATGTATCTCTCTCACATTAATGTGTGGTGTTTTTTTTTTATCTCTTCCCCTCCCCCCTCTCTTTTACTCTCTCTAAAAATCAATGGAAAAAATACCCTCAGGTGAGGATTAACAAGAACAAAACAAAAAAAAAAAGAAAGAAGGAAGACTGATGCCTAGATCCAGTCAGATGGAAACTCAGAGCCCTCAACATGCAGAATTTTTCTTAATGTTATCCTGACACTCATAAGAGTACATAGATAAATTTAAGCATGAAAAGGGGGATTTGAGAGTAAATCCAAGGGATATTTTTAACTTAATAGAGAAAATGTTACACAACTATATATTAATGGTCTTAAAAAAAACTATGCAGGTAATTTTCTAGAAAAATTACAATATTATAATGACAAAAATTAATTCAAGAAATATTGGTAAATATAAATACACTGATACCAATAGAAGTTCTAGCCAATGCACTAAGCCAAGAAGCAGAAATAAGTTTTTAACTATTGACAATAGGGATCAATATACTTATTTGCAAATGTTATTGTTATAAATTTGGAACACATCTACACTAATAAAAGAGAAATGTGCAAACTGACCATAACTCTGCGATGCCCATCAGCCAACCAGGAGTGAGTATTCCAATTAACCCAACAAAGATGGTGAGTTAATTTGCATATACAGGCACAGAGCAGCTGGGTGGGGTGGGATGCCTGCCATGGGTGGGAGGGCGGGGGCGGAGGGAGATACAGGAGCGGTGCTCCAGCCAGTAGCGAAGACTGCAGGTTCCCGGGTGGCCAGGAGTGAAACCAGGGGTGGAAGGCCTATTCTTACATGAATCTTTGTGCAACGGGCCTCTAGTAAAATAAGTAATAGAAGAATAACTATTGAAAAACTAATAGAATTTGTTAGATAACAAGATACAAAACAAATATTGGATATATATAAATCCATAAATTTCCAAGAGATAAGCAGTAGACATTTATAAAATTGAATGAAAAATAACCAATCCAGCCATAATCAGTTTGGCTCCGTGTATAGAGCATTCGCCTATGGACTGAATAGTCTTGGGTTTGATTGCAGTCAAGGGCACATACCTCAGTTATAGGCTCAATCCCTCGCCATAGTTGGGATGTATGCAGGAGACAACTAATCTATGTGTCTCTCTCACACTGATGTTTCTCCCTCCCTTCCACTCTCTCTAAAAATCAATGGGAAAATATCCTCAGGTGAAGATTAACAACAACAAAAAATAGCCAATCCATAGTAAAAAGATAATTAATAATCACATTTAATGCCTAAAGGGTCTCCTGAATGAATCTTCCTGGCCACCAGCAATTATGCAGAGCATCAGGGTGACATACTGCTTCCCCTAATTCTATGCCCCCAGTCCTAGCTGTTTAGGGACTTTATTAGTGACATCACCATCTGAAGCATATTGAAGAATACCAGGTTTTTGTCAATACTTTCTATTTGGTTAAAGTCAAATTTTTGCTTTTCTTTTTATTAAATTCCACATTAAAGGAACTTGAACAGCCGAGCTGGAAAGTCAGTCATTGCTTTAGTTAGATATTATTTATCTGAGTAGTAATTCTCCAAGGCATAGGAATCAGTCACCCCAGACTCTTCCCCCATCTATGGAAATCCAATGACCTATTCTAAGAGAATGCTCAGGCATAACTCATTCTTCTACCTGTGGCAGAAATTATCCTTTGACATTTTTAGGAGACATTATAAGTTCAGAGGCATTAAAACACATGAGGTAAGGAAGTATGCATCATAGAACTACCAAATAGGAAATATCCTAGAAATGTAAAGAGCACAGCAAACTTATGTATGCACCCATGAATGAAAGAAAGGACAACCGAATCAGGTTGCATCTACCAAACCAATGATGGGATATTTTGTGATACAGATGGGATATTTGGTGATAATCTTTATGATGCAGTGAAGATAATGAATGGTTAGGATGGAGATGGGAACAGGGATGGGAATGGATGACAGCAGGAGTTGAGATGAAAATGATGAGGAATGGGTAATAGCAGGTATTGGGATGAAGATAGGAATGATGAAGAGGAAGCTGGGGCACATCACCATTCTTAGGATAAAATGTCCTCATGAAAGCCTGGAGAAAGAATAAAGAAAAATCCTTCTGGGTTACTCCCTTCTCTTACTTAAGGTATCTTAGGTGTAACCAAGGAAAATTTTAGGCTTCCAGTGTTTCTGCCTAATCTTTTGAACGATATTCTCAAGCAGAGACTCCTCTTATCCTAGATGACCTAAGAATTCCTTCTATTTGATCTTTCTGGTAGATCTTCTGAACCAATCCCAGTTCTGGTAAGTAGGTCAGTCTTGTGACTTGATTTACCCTCAGCCTCAGTTACACCCCCCAGTAGCAAACATGTAAGCAAGTGAATATCAAGTCAAGTCACCTGCATTGAATTACATAGGAGAAAAAGTTAAAAGCCTTGGTAGACTTTACATGCAGACTATGGGGAATAAGAGTTTAGAGGAACCTTCATTTGATACTTCATATATGCATGCCCTGTCCTGTGTTTTGTATATACTTCCGCATTTAATTCATTCGACAACCTTACATGATAGAGTAATAGTTTCATTTTGCAGATGGAGAAATTGGAGCTCATATCGCCTCTCTTACTCAATTACATGCCTCATAGAGGCAGGGACCATGACTATTTTGCATACCAATCTATCTCTGGGGGCTAACATGCAGCTGGCACATAGTAGGTACTCAATGACTAATTACTAAATTGACTGTTTCCAACTAAAGACACCAGCTGGCAAATGGCCATCCCAATGAGATCGGACTCTTTCCTGTGCTGCTGTTTTAGTACACTGTTGAGGATTTTAGATTTCTTTGAGTTTTCAAAGAAAATTTTTATGTTAAATCAAAATTTTTCCAGTTCCCTGTTCCCTCTGGAAGCATCCTGGGATGTGTTGAGGGGAGAGGCACATGGAAGATGATACTAAAGGGCTGGGTTAGCTCTAGACATGACTGTGGTCCCCTCAAATATCCCCTATGGGCCTCATTATATATTTGAGCAAACACTAGCTTCACTCATGGCGAAATTTCCTGTTTGCTTGGTGGATCAATTCCTCATCAAATTTTAATGCAGGGTTCAAACCGTCTGTGGTGTTTTAATTAGGCCTAAGATCGCAAAGTGTCTGAGGCAGGGCTGAGCCTCATCCAAGTCCCTACTGCTGGCTGGGATGTTGCCAGGAGAGGTGGAGAGGGGGCTGAGCAGAGCCGGCTGGGCCAGCGCCAGGCAGGGCAGACCCTCTTCCTAGGTGCACTGTGCTCTCTAGCGGTAACAATCTGGACAGAAATAGCTGTGCAGCCCCAGGGGTTAGAGACCTCTCCTGCTTCCCTCTAGCCTTGTCTCTCAAGCTTTCTTCCTTCCTTGCTTTTCTCTCTGTCTTTCTTCCTTACTACAAAATGGAGTGACTCAGTGGCTTGATGCCAAACACTGACCAATTTAAATTGTGTGCCCAGCACTGTACTGGTGGGTGGGAAGAAAGAGATGAATAAGACACATGACCTTCCCACAACTGGCTCATAATGGAGAACATGGATGTACATACAATTCTACATAACAGGTGGTTTGACTGAGACATCTATGACACTAACATGGTGGCAGCTCCAGTGCCCAGCTTAATAGAAGGTCTGGCAGGCCTTTATACAAAGCTGAAGTAGTCATTTTCAGAGCCAGATAGTCAAAACATTAGGATATTGATCAAAATGAATCAGTGGGTAGATCTAAAGCTTGATGTCCAATAGCCCTCACTAACCCTACCATTTTCCCATGTTGATCCCTTCCTCAGCACAGAGCCTCCAGAAGCATCCTCTAAGCTTTGCTTCTGCCCCTGACAAAACAGATCATGGTGTCAGAAACTAACCATCCAAAAACTCTTCCCTTTGGGAGGCCTGCCTCCTTGTCCAGCCTGAGTTACTTGAAGTTGTAGCTCATCTGCATTTTAGGGTACACTGTGCCCATTACCATATTTAAGGCTCTGAGAAGTTCTGCAGAAAAGGAACACTTGTTTTCTTGAAACACTAGTTAACATCTTCCTTTATCACTAATACTTTCTGAATCTAGGTTTTGCACAATAAAATCTATGACTGATCGGGAACAGCCACATTTTCCAAGAGACAGGACAAGGTAAGTCACGGAGTGCCCAGCATTATAGTCAACGTTATGTCTAAGAGAATGAAGCCATTGCTTAACATCCAGATGCTCTCATTCATATAACAAAGACATAATTTGATAAAATACAACTCTAGTAGGGATCAGGTAAGGAAGGCTGTTCCATAGAAGTAGTTCATGAGAAGGCAATTCAACAGAAATAGAAGAAATTGAGGCCTATCGGATGGCTCATAGATTGGTGTTTTTATTGAACTCAGGGGTGGGAAATGGCAAACCTTATGTTTGATTGAAACTACCAATATGTTTTCATGGTATTTACCAATAACAGAATATAATAACTGAATACAATAGTTCTCAAATTTGGCTGAGCATCAGAATTCCTTGGGGCATTTGTTAATTGTGCCAATTCCTGGGTTTTAGCCCTTGGTGCTCTGATTCTGTAGAAGTAAGGTATTGCTGATGTGGCATTGCTATAGTTCACCTTTATTGTCAAATGCATTTTGTGAAATACCAGTTCCACGGGATGCTAACACATCTTACACAAAAGTGTCCATAGTGCCTGGTTAGAGCATCAGCCAGTGCACCAGAGGCTTATGGGTTCAATTCCCAGTCAATGGCACATGGGTTGCAAGTTCGATCCCTGACCCTGATTAGGGTGAATATGGAAGGCAACAAATTGATATCTCTTTCACATTGATGTTTCTCTCTCTCCCCCACCCTTCCTCCCTCCCATTCACTTTTTCAAAATAATCAATGGAAAAAATATTCTGTGAGGATTAACAAAACAATGTCCACGTTAATAACGATATGTGTTGAGCTCATAGTGTGTGTCAGATATCTTGGTAAGATAAACAGAGATATTTATGATATTGATCAAATGGATTAATGGATAAATATTGATGCTCAATATTCAATACCCCTTACTGCCCTCTGAGAGAGACGCAGAGATAGAGAGACACAGAGAGAAAGAGAGAGAGAGATCTCACTTGATCCTCACACAACCCAATGATATTGTCTCCCACTTTCTGGTCAGGGAAACCAGGCATTGAGAGATTGATAACTTGCCCATGGTCACAAAATTAATAATGGCACCATCTGTTGAAATGCCAAAAGTGATAGCCAGGTGATGGTTGATGGGATGGCAGTGTCATTCACTGAGATGGGAAATAGGAAAGGGAACTACTTATGGTGATGAGCAGAAAGAAAGGGTGTGTCAATTTCAAATACCCTTCATTTGAGGTGTTGTCAGATATCCAGGTAGAAATGTCCACCAGGCATCAAGTGTATGAGTATGAGGTCCATGGAGGACATTCAGGTGGGAGTTAAAGAGTTGAGAGTTGACAATGAATAGGTGGTAGTTGAGGCCATTCTGGGCCTCTGTTTCCTCTTTTTTGAAATAAGAGTTAACAGTCTATGGCCATACCACCCTGAACGCGCCCGATCTCATCTGAAATAAGAGTTAACAGTTACCTTCAATATGCTATATATATATATATATATTCCCCATTAATTTACACATAGAATTAACATATGACCCACTGCTAGGTATATACCCAAAGGAATCAAAAACAGATATCCAAAACAAAATTTGCACACAAATGTTCATAGCAGGTCTATTCATAATAGCCAAAGGCTAAAAACAATTCAAATGTCCAAAACCAATGAATGGATAAACTAAATGTGGTATATGTATACAATGGCATATTATTTAGCCATTAAAAAAGAATAAAATACTGATGTATGCTATAAGAATCACTGGTAATACATGTGATGAACCTTGAAAACATTAATAGAAGTGAAAAGGCTGGACACAAAAGTGCATATGATGTATAATTTCACTTATATCAAATTTTCAGAATAGGTAAATCTATAGAGACAGAATATAGATTGGTGGTTGCCAGAGCTGAGGGGTTGAGGGAATGGGGAATGACAGCTTAATGGACATGGGCTTTCCTCTCAAGGAGACTGAAAAGTTCTGGAACTAGATAGTGTTGATGGTTGTACAACATTATGAATGTTCTTCATGCCACTGAATTGTACATTTCAAAATTTTATTATGCAATAACCATAGTAAAGAGAAATTACAAGATCAAATATAAATTACAAAAGGTATACATGGGGGGCAGTGCTGGTCAAGACTAATTATAGGGCTTTGAGTGAAGAAGCCTAGGAAAACTTGGTTTATCTTTGACAAAATATAGTCTGGTTCTGATATATAAAAAGCAACTACATAATTCCTGGTTCGTATAAAACCAGTAATATAACCTTCTTTCAATAAATTTGTCCTAGACAGAGTAGTCCATTTAAAGCAAGTGGATTCCTCTTCATGTCCTCCCTCCTGTTAGCTCCTGCAGAGACCAGGTTTCTCAAGCCAGAACCCAGAGTGCTATCCTTGTCAACTCCCTCCCTCTCACCTCTGCCCCCAAATCCATCAGTGGGTTCTGTCAATCCCGTATTCAAATTTGATTTCAAATCTGTTCACCTCTTTTCCTTCTCCATGACCATGTTAAGCTACTCTCCTCTCCTGCCTGGGGTGCAGAGCCTCCTCGGTCTCTCTGCTCCACTCTTGCACCCAGCCTCCATCATCCATCCTCTGTGCACAGTAACCACAGTGGTCTTGTCCTTCAAAAGGCAAGGCAGAGGAGTGGCGTGTTCATGTACGAGGACACCTTCTTCTCCAGTAACTGCTCCTGTGGGTCCAGACGTTGCCTTTCCCAGATTCCTTTCTCTTTGATATTCTCAATATATGCCCTTGGCCAAAGAGTTGGGATTTGTATCAGTTTTCTAGGGCTGCCATAAAGTGCCACATATTGGGGAGGGCTTAGGCAACAGAAATTTATTTTCTCACAGTCTGGAGACTGGAAGTCCAGGATCAAGGTGTCAAGCAGAATTGATTTCTCATGTGGTCTCTCTCCTTGGTTTATAGGCAGTTCTCTTCCCACGTCTTCACGTGGCCTTCCTTCTTATAAAGACACTGTCATCTTGGGTAAGGACCTTCCCTAGGGACCCCATTTAACCTAATCACCTCTTTAAAGACCCTATTTCCAAAAACACACTCTAAGGTACTGGAGATTAGGACTTCAACTATAAATTGGGGAGGGGGGCACAATTTAGCCCATCACAACCTATAATGTACAAATTGTGATAACAAGCAGTTCACTCAACCTCTCTGAGCAGAAGCTGCCCCTTCCATCCAGATGGATGCTGCCAGCCTGTCCAAAGCAAGGGGTCCACCATGGGGTCAGCCCTTCTCAGGACTTTCCTTCATGACCATTGTGGATGGAGGTTCCCTGGTGATCAGGCACTTGGATGAGCTAGTCCCACAGACCACAGCACCAGCTTCAAAGGGTTAAGACATTGAGCAGACTTCTACTGACGCTTCTTGGCGGCCCAGGGAAGCGTGACTGATTGGAAGCCTGTCTGGAGGAGGAGCCCGCTCTGTGGGCCCGAAATAAATAAGGGCCTGTCAATAGCTCAGATCCCCGCCATCGACAAAGTCTGCAGCCTCAATAGGCAATTAACACTTTGCAGGGGCCATTACCCAGCGGCCTCCTCGCGTTTTACTGCACATTTTCTGCCATCAGCTCTGCTATTGAAGCTTCTAAATAAAAACATAAAAGTGAGCTGGAATGGGCCAGCGCTTTGCCTGGCTGTAGTCACAATGCCCACACACAGCAGGGATCATAATTCCTCCCGCTTGCTCTAACTGCCCTTCCTCCCCCCGCCCCACTCCCACCTACTTACACTTGTGCACGTGCGTGCGCACACACATACACACTTGCATGTAGTCATCTCCTGAGTCTGTCTAGGAGGCACTGGAGCCTACTTACTGGAGGAGGGCGTGATCAGTAGGTAGTCACACTGCCTGGGTTGAAATCTGACTCCAACACATTGTCGTGTGGTCTTGCAAAAACTGTTAAGCCTCAGTTACTTCATCTGTAGAATGGGAATAAGGGTAGAATCTACTTCTCAGGGCTGTCTTGAAGATTATATGCTTTAAGCACAATGCCCAGCTTGTAATAAGACCTCAACCAATGTTAAAGGGATTGATGATATTGTTGTCATTTTCATTCACAAGAGAAGAATAAAGATCATCTCACTGTGCAAACCAATTCAGCCTCTGCAACTTTCCTTCCATTTCTGCCACAGCCAATGTCTTGCTTGAGCAAGGTCTGTGCTCATTCAAATAAGCTGAATAGACCCCTTATACATGTTCTTGGACTGCCCAGGCTGATTCACACCTAAAATCCTGGATCCTAACATTCTACCCCAAGGATGGGTGCTTTGGGGTCAGTAGGAGTTAAATCCATGGACACAGATTCAAAGCAATAATCAGGAACTCTGTGGGGTCCCAGTTTATAGGACTCTCATTGCAAACTTCCATCTGACCCAGCAATCCCACTTCTTGGAAATATACCCTAAGAATCCTGAAACACCAATCAGAAAGAATATATGCACCCCTATGTTCATAGCAGTTTTATACAATACCCAAGATCGGGAAACAGCCCAATTGTCCATCGGTAAATGAGTAGATAAAAAAGTTGTGATACATTTACAGTGGAATACTATTCATCGGTATAGAAAGAGGAGCTTTTACCCTTTGAGACAGCATGGAAGTACCTGGAGGTTATTATACTAAGCGAAATAAACCAGTCAGAATAAGACAAATATCACATAATCTCACTTAAATATGGAGCCTAATGAACAAAATAAACTGACAAACAAAATAGAACCAGAGGCATGGATGCAAGAAACAGATTAACAGGTGAATGGGGAGAGTAGGGAGGGAATGGGAAAAGATAAACCAAATTATATATATACATATATGCATAGCCCATGGACACAGACAACAGTATGGGGAAGGCCTGAGGTGAGGCAGGAGTTAAGTGGAGGGATGTAAAAAGGGAGAAAAATGGGAGACATCCATAATACTATCAACAATTTTTTTAAAAATAGGCTTTGATAAATACTTAGAAACATTAAGGATTAGTGGTTAAAAGAATAGTCTTTAAAGAAAGTTAAATCTACATTCAAATCCTTATTCTACCCCCTACTAAATATAATATATTGAGCCAAATTACTTGATCCATCTAAGCCTCAGTTTCCTCAAGGTACTATAATAACACTGACAACCCTCCCTCAACCCCTCAGTTTCCAAGAGGATTAAATTAGATAAAGCATAAAGAATTATATAGTGCTGCCACTGAATAAATTGTCCCTTGATAAGTTGCTATTAGGACAATTCTGTCTACTGTTATTTTAAATGTTCTATTGTTACTACCATAGAAGAAATATGACTTTATTACAAATGATTCAGAAAATATAAGATAGGGAAACTCTAAGCTATGTTAAAAAAAATTTTTCAATCTACATGCTAATGTTTTAGAAAGATCTCCAACTCATTGAGTGTGGAAAGAAGCCAGATATTTTATATAGAAAGTATAAAAAGCTTATATTTGTGTAAACGTCTGCATGGCTAGATATAAGGACTTTGAGAGGTCACAGTTACAAGATAGGAACATCCAAGGTCCCTAAGTCCTCTTCAAATAGAACCATCAAGGAGAGCCATCTGAGCCACAGCAGATAAACTTTCACTTTGTAATATCACTGAGATTGGAATTTTGTTACCACAGCATAACTTACTCTATGCTGACTAACACATTATCTGTGTGGCTCTCGGGAAACCAGTGAACCAATTTCATTTCATTCCTAACTGACCAGGGAATTTCTACCTCACAGGGTTACTATGAAGGTTAAATAAGATGATTCACACAAATTGCTAAATATAATGTCAGGCACATGCTTGATGCTCAAGGACATTCTGCTGTTTTTATTTTTTATTAGCAAACAAATTAACCATGGGCCCACTATCCCAACACAACAGCAATTAGTGTTTTGATGTTACTACTTCCCACATTTTTCATAGGCATAGTTTTACATAAACATAAAAAAATCATTTCTACAATTTCATATGTTGCTTTGTTTTCCATTTGGTATTTGATAAGTATTTTTTTCATGTTACTGTGCAGTCTTCCTGACCATTGTTATCATTTATTATAGACATTCCACTGGAACGCTATAGAATTTCAGAGTATTTCATGCTGCTAGGTTTAGAATTTCTAGCAATCCTTTCTTAATCCATTGATTTGTCTATTGATAGTCCTCACTCACCCCTGCAAAATAAGAAATGTGGGCCTTTCCAAAAGCTACGGAGAACTCTCTGGCAGCAAGCAAATCAGGTGCCATTTCATCAGTCAACTTAAATCTAATGTCAAGTTCTTTTAACAGTTAAATGCTTCTCCAGGAACCGGCCCGTCCCTCGTGAAGCCTGCGTGGCATATTTCCAGAAGGTGAAATATGCTCGAACTGCTTTGCTTGCAATATAACTTGGCTTCTGTCAAACTCCCTTTATCCTTCCATGTTAATAAGCACCACGTGTGGGAAGGTGGAAACCAAAGGTCACGCTCACGCATATATATTTATATGCGTATGTTAAGCATGCGTGGAACACATCCATTCATTCACTTATTCATTTAATAACTGTGGTGAAAATCTTACTGTACCAAGAGCTAGAAATACAGAAATGCTTTGTTCTCCCTGAAGGAGAGGATATGGGAACCAATAACATTTCCCTGGATCACAGAATAAATGCCACAACTCTCACCCTATTTTCTAATGCCCTGCGTGATCTGCCCTCTTCCGATTCCTCCCCAAACACCTCCCAACTTCAGCTCTCACCAAGTGTGTCGGTTAATTTTATGTGCCAACTTGCCTGGGCTAAGAGATGCCCAGAGAGCTAGTAAAATATTATTTCTGGGTGTGTCTGTGAGGGCGTCTCCGGAAGAGATTAGCATTTGGATCGATAGACAGAATAAAGGTCAGGTGGACATTATCCACTCCATCGCTGGCTTGAATGGAACACGAAGGAGTAGGAAGGGTGAATTTCCTCTCTCCGCTGGAACTGAAACATCCTGCCCTCACACATCGGCTCTCCTGGTTCTCAGCTTCTTAGTCTCAGGCAGGACTTACATCATCAGCCCCGAAATTCTCAGGCCCTTGGATTGGATTCCACCTCCAGCATTCCTGGTTCTCCAGCTAGCTGCTGGCAGATCCAGGGAATTTTTGGCCTCCATAATCATGTGAACCAATTCCTATAATAAATCTCATTTATATATTCTTTGGGTTTTGTTTCTCTGATTAATTCACCAGGCTTCTCTTATTCTCTGTGGTCAAGGCACACTGGGTATTAGCCATCAACCTATTATAAAAGGAGGCTAGGAACTACAGGGAGAATGTAGCTTAAAATTTTTCACATTGTTGCAGTGGCCAAAGAACTCTTTAGAATAATAACATCTTGGAAATTATTTCTATTTATACACTTTATATTCCTCTTATGCCCCTGAACCCTGGGGAATTCCAAACAGGTCAAGAATCATCTCCATTTGCATACCTGACAAGAGCAAAAGATTTAGGTGTTATGGTAGACAAATTAATGCTCCCCTCCCCCCAAAAAATGTTTATATCCTAATCCTATGTTAGGCTACTTGGCAAGGGGAAATTAAAGTTGCAGAAGGAATTAAAGTTGCTGACCAGCTGACCTTAAAAAAAGGAGATTATCCTGGATCAACCAGATGGACTCAATATAATTACAAGAAATCTTTTTTTTTAAATATATTTTTATTGATTTTTTTACAGAAAGGAAGGGAGAGAGATAGAGAGCTAGAAACGTCGATGAGAGAGAAACATCGACCGGTTGCCTCTTGCACACCCCCTACCTGGGATGTGCCCATAACCAATGTACATGCCCTTGACCGGAATCGAACCAGGAACCTTTCAGTCCACAGGCTGATGCTCTACCTACCACTGAGCCAAACCAGTTTCAGCTAATTACAAGAATTCTTAAATGTGGGAGAAGGAGGCAGAAGAGCTGGAACCAGGGAGATGACATGTTAAGAAATACATGAGTTGCCCCAGCTGCTTTGACTCAGTGGATAGAGCATTGACCTGCAGACTGAAGGGTCCCAGGTTCCATTCCAGTCAAGGGCACATACCTGGGTTGTGGGTTCCATCCCCTGTGGGGGATGTGCAGGAAGCAGCCAGTCAATGATTCTCCCTCATCATTGATGTTCCTATCTCTCTCTCCCTCTCCCTCTCTGGAATCTGTAAAGATATATTTAAAAAAGAAGAAACACATGACTTTGAAGATGGAAGGGAGCTGTGAATCAAGGACTGTGGACAGCTTCTAAAAGCTGGAAAAGATACAGGAATGGATTCCCCTCTAGAGCCTGGAGAAGGAATGCTCTCCTGGCAACACCTTGCTTTGAGTCCCATAAGACCCATTTCAGACTTCTGACTCCCAGAACTCTAAGATAATAAATCTGTGTTGTTTTCAGCAACCCCAGTATGTAGCGATTTTCTACAGTGGCAATAAGTAAGTAGTAAATATTTTGATACCTGGGAGTGGGATACTGCTATAAGAAATACTTAAAATGTGTGAGTATCTCTTATAAACAAGAATACAGAGTTTGGGGGCGCAAGAGTGTAATGGGTGAGAGAAAGAAAAGAGGTCCAGATACATTGAAGAAGCTGACCAATATTGGGATCTTCAAAATAGTCTGCATGCTGAGCATAGAGAGGGCATATTTGCTGACTTCAGGGGTTGCTGCTCTGTACAAAGCAAAACAATTCTGACTCTTTTACCCATTTAACATAACCTGGGGAGCCTGGTGCAGCCTTAGTGGCAGTAAGGAAAGGGTTAACCTCCTCTCTGGCTAATGCAAGTGCCCTCCTACCTCACTATGGGCAGAAATCAATGAACACTGTTCTCATCCCAGTAAAAATAAGTCTTCATCACTTTCGTAAAGAAAGAGAAGAGAAACAGCATTCTAAAAATGAACTCCCCTATTTAACAACTGTTCAGTGCTATTTCTTGAATGATACCAAAGATGACATCACGTTCAGGTTATAGGGTGGGCATCATCAGCTGCTGATTGGGAAGCAACTGAAAGGGAGAGTAAAAGTAAAAGATGTATAAATAGATTCAAAAAAGTTGTGGAGAGAACTCTCTGAAGGTGTGAGGCATATAGGAATGAGCAAGCCAGCAACACATTTCTAGCAGGGGGCGGGGCTGAATCGAGCAGATAAGCATGTACCCAAATTCCACTTGGTGCTTCCAGCGGCTGGGGGACTCTATATCTGACTCATGAGGCCATATGAAATCCTAAAAACCATCAGCTCGCATGCCTTCCATTGTCCCCTATTTTCACACCCACCCATACTTTTCTCAGAACCTTTATAGAACAGTTTCTAAATTGCCTCCCCACTACAACTGAAAATGTCTGCTCTAGGGCCTTCAATGGCTCCATTTTCTGTGGCAGACTGCATTGTTGTTGGAATCTTTTACTCTTTCATTGCCTGGAAGAGACTATACATTTCCATCTCATTGACTTTGGGCTTTGGCAATCAGACATGCTTTGGCAGGGACCAGTGTGGCATATGGAATGCCCATGCCGAAGTTAATTGGTGTTGTAAGTTTCACCTGATCTCTTGATCATCATGAGAATAGCATATCATAGAGTGGAATGGCTACATTTATGTGAGTCCCAAGATGAAAGTCATACCAAGCGGGGCTGCAGCCAAACTGAACTGCTCAGGTGTAAACGAGAGAGAATAACACTGGAAAGTAGGGACTTTGTGTCCTCTTGTGTCCCTCTCCACATTTACGAGGATCCATGGCCTCATGCACTTCCAGATGTTGACCTGGCCTCAACCCTTCCTTCACCTCATCACTTCGGGCAGTTCACCTGACCCCACCCCGTGTTCATGTCACCACTTCCAGCAGTTCTCCTGTCCTTTGGTCACTTGACCATTTCAGGCTGGTAAACCCCACACCCTTATTCACCTGACCACTTAACAACACTGGCTGGGCTGCTTTACTCCTCACCCACAGAGGTGGACTTCCCAACCTCTGGAAGTTGGGTTAAGTACCTAATACTCAGAGCCCCAGATCACCTTCCAGTCAGAGGCTGCCTCCTCTGACTGGAAAGCAGCAAAGACAGCAAGATGGGATACAGCAGCCAACCTTTAAGACAGCCATGACGGTCCATGCACCTAGGGAAGCACCATCAAACCCACCATGGGGCATTTCACAAAGGAGTGTCCTGAAACCTTCCCAGCACTGACTTTGGACATTGAAATCAGGGAGAGAGTTGTTTTAAGCCCCTGAAAATTAATTTCATTCTGGGAGCACTGTCCTGCCCCTTCAAAAGACACTAGCTTGTCTCCAGTCCTGAGGACCAGCTTTCTGCCTCATTCACAGGAACACCCAACCTTGAGGACATGGTACTTCTTGCTGGCATCCAGTCTGCACCACAAGAAGGTGGGGCATTTATGTGCTCTGAGACCTTTCTACGCATTCACCAGGCCCATGGCTTTATCCACTTAACCACTTCCACCTATTCACCTGGCCCATCCCCCTTGATGAAATGACCACCTTCAGCTGTTAACCTGCCCCCTTCCTGGAGGACAGGGACCTTCTTGTTGGCAACCAGTTGGGGCACAGGGACGTGGGCATTTGTGTCCACTTGCGACCCTCGTCCTCATTCCCAGGGCCCCATGGCCTCATCCACTTGACCACTTCCAGCTGTGGACCTGGCCCCGACCCATTCTTCCACTTGACCGCTCCGGCTGATCACCTGGCCCCACCCCCTTGTTCACCTTGCTGCCACCGGCTGTTCACCAGCCAGCCTCGGTCCTGCTTACGTCACTCCATCGGGCTGTTCACCTGGCCCCGTCCCCTAGTTGACATGACCAGCTCCAGCTGTGGGCCTGGCCCCGCCCCTTTGTTGAGTTGACCACCTTCAGCTATCAGCCTGGGCCCGCCCCCTTGTTCATTTGACCAATGAGCGAGCAGCACTGGTCTGGCTGCCATGCTCCTCACACAGAGGACTGGACTTCCCAATTTCTGGACGTGGTGTTAGGTGTCTAAGACCCCCCCCAACACCAGATCACCTTCTGCTCACAGGTTGCCTCTCACCCAGGGGCCATGTCCGCAGGCATGGGGAGACCAGCCCCCCTTTAAGACAGCCATGGGACCCCATGAGCCTCGGGACCCTCCCATTACCCCCACCATGGGGCATCTCACAATGGAGTGTCCCTGTCTGTGGGCTTTGACATCGGGGAGAGAGCTGTATCAAGCCCCCGAAAACACTTTCCACTCTGGGAGCGCTGTCCTGCCCCCTTCCCGAGTCACTTACTGGTCACTGGGCCCTGAGGGCCAACTTTCTGTCCCATTCCAGGGGAACGTCCTTCCCAGAGGACAGGGACCTTCTTGCTGGCATCCAGTCTGGACCACTTGACCACTTCCAGCTGTTTACCTGGCCCCATGCTTTTGTCCACTTTACCACTTCCAGCTGAGCTTGGGGATCAGTCACATTAGCACTTCTGGCTTTCCACCTGGCCCCTCCCCCTTGATGACGTAACCACTTTAACCTGGTCAACAGGCTCCACCCATTAGTCACGTGACTATTTTTGGCTGTTCCCTTAGTGCTTGTTCACCTTACCACTAGGCCACACTGACAGGCTTTTTAGCTCCTCGTGCAGAGGGGTGGACTTCCCAATGCTGGAAGTTGGGTTAAAGGCCAGCACCCACAGCAGCATATCACCTTCTGCTCACAGGCTGCCTCCTACCTTATGGGGAGGGTGGCAAGCAAGGGGCCGCCATCCCTCCTGGGGAGTCCATGCACTTAGATACCACCCATGATCCCCCACACACACACACACACCATGGGAGAATCTCACACTGGAGTGGCCTGCATCTCTAACAGCCCTGCCTGAGGGCTTTGAAATCAAGGAAAGAGCTTTGTTGAGTCCCTGAAAACCCTTTCCATTCTGGGAGTAAAAGATAAAAAATATGAACAACAAAATGGCAACAAATACTTATCTATAAACAAGTGATTCTAAAAAAAAATCAAATGAAAAAAATCTAATGAACAGAACAAACTGGTGAATGAAATAGAATCAGAGGCAAGGAAATGGAACAGACTAATGATTCTCAGAGGGAAGTGGGTGGGGATGGCGGGAAGAAATTAAACAAAGATCGTATATGCATGTATGCATTACCTGTGGAAACAGACAACAGGGTGGCAGAGGTCTGGGGCAGGTTAGGAACCAGATGGAGGGGAGATATGGGAGCGAGGGAGAGGGACATCTTTAATAATCTCAACAATAAAGATTTTTTTCAAAATTGGCAAGACAGGTGAAAAGCTCTTATCCTGTGGAAGTGCTGTTAAGGCTGATAGGACGTTCTGCTTTGGGGGACATTGATGGTATAAGGCTCCACTCTGTGTCTCATTTCTTTTCATTAAATGCTTCTGTGCTAAAATAAATAAATAAATAAATAAATAAATAAATAAATAAATAAATAAATGAATGACACCCCAATGCAGAAAAATGTTCCTGCTTCCTGTTCTAGAGTCTAATGAGACTCTTACAAGACCAGAAAGAAGGCAAATATACACGGCATCTCCTGACACATGGTTTTGAATGTGCTGTGCTCTTTCCAGGTTCATTTTCATGTCTGAGTTCTTCTTTTTCAGTTATAGACACTATACCAGCATCTTCTGGTATAGTGTATATGTCTGGGGAAAAAAGAATAAAATAGTAAGTCATTTGTCCCCCACAAGAAGAAGGCAAATTAAATACCAATATTAATCTTGAAAAGTCATCCTGGATCATGTTTTCTACAGATTCTTGGTCTCCCAAAGCCCTGAGGTTCCCGATTCCTACATCTGAGGCAGATTCCCCAGCTTCTCTCTTATCATCGGAGATCTCAAGGATTTTGCATAGCTTTTGCCACTTTCTACCCTCTATTAACCATCTATTGCTACATCACAAATTGCCCTAAAACTTTTTAATTTGAAAAACAATAAACATTTATTATTTCACTTACAGTCAGTAGTTTGGAAGCAGCTTAATTAGGTGGTTGTGGCTCCAGATCTCTCATGACATTGCAGTCAACATGTTAGCCAGGATTGCAGACCTGACTGGGATGGAAGATCCACTTCCAAAGTAGCTCACCAGCATAACTAGAAAGTTCATGCTGCCTTTGACTTTTCCAGGTCCTTGCTTCATGAACCCTCCATAGGCACTGTTGAGTGTCTTCATGGCATAACAGCTGGCTTCCCCCAGAGTGGTTTGTTCTAGAGAAAGCAAGATGGTGGCTCTCATGTCTTTTAGACCCAACCTCAAAGTCACACTCCATCACTTCTGAAATATCATTTTATTACTGGCCAGGCCTACTGCTTACTTTGAGAGAGAGAATTAGACAAGGAATCTATATCCACAGGGAGATTACACAATGAATACTAACAGGCAAGAATTATGAGGAGCCATCATGTAGGCTGGCTGCCACAGTCCACCCACTGGCCCCCAGTGATTTATACTACTTATGCTACTTTCAGGGACCCTCCCATATGCAAAATGCCCTGTCCTCTTCCAGAAGCTCCAAAACAGTTTTATCCCATTACAATATCAGCTAGAAATCCAGAACATCTTCATGTAGATGAGGCCCAGATGCAAGTGAAGCTCTTCGGGTCTGATTCTTTGCAGTTCTTTCCGATATGAACTAAAAAGACCAAAACAGTAGTTAAATATGAGTCACTTGTCCAAAACAGTTCTAAAAACCAACAGTCACACATCGGCAAGTCCTTGTTTGGAAACTGAGGCCTAGGAACAATTTCTCTAGCCCTTGGTTCCACCCTTTGGGCTCTTGGTCATCTAGCATTCTTCCTTTACTATAAAAAGTAGCCCATGTTTGAGAATGCATAATTTTCTCAGCCTGTGCCCTGCCTCAAAAAGCTTAGGCATCCAAAGGCCTCTTTTCATTTTGTACTACCTCTGTTTCTTTCCGTTCCAGCCAACAGGGTTTCTGTCAGAACATCTCTTAAAAGTTTTGTGGTTTTCCTGTGAATTTAATTGGGGTCCACACCATTAGACACAACACATGCTTAACAAATCTATTTGAGATAAACCTTTTTCTACCTTGGGCTCCTGCTGAGACTACTGGGAGATAAAACTTTTTAATATTCTTAGTGGCACTTTTTATTTACTAAATAGTTCTCTTAACCTAACCTCAGAATCTATGTCTGGAGCAGTCACATCCCACCATCCCCACTGAGAGTCTGGGATTTTCTACTTAGAATACAGTGGGTAAGCTGAGGGAGTCAGATACATGGATTTAAATCCCAGCTCTACTTTTTATGAAATGTGAGGCTTCACTTCTCTGAACTTTTCTCTCTTCTGAGATAACAAGAGTTCTGCCAAATAGAAGTAAAAGCAGTTAACATACAAACATGGAGTTTAGCAGAGTACTTGGCACATAGTAAAGATTCAGTAAATGGCAACTCTAGTTGTTCCTTTGTCTGTCTGGTTTCTAAACCTCTGATTTGGCTGGCTTAGTTCAACAATCAAACCTTCTCTCAGTGCCACCTCATAGGGCTCTCTGATCCCAAGACCTCACACAAGCAGATGTCAGGAAACCCAGCCAGGACTGGTTATTTCATCTGCATGAAGCTCAACACCTGGCATGGATGCTTTCACTGTAAACCAACTTCTATCCAAATATTTTATGGCCCCTCATGGCCCCTCAGGAGCAGTGAAGCTCAAAAGACCTGTGGGGCTTATTGACCTGGGGCCTTCAGTCCCCCTCCATCTGCCAGGCCAGCTGAGGACTCCCAGAACAGCCTGAGGTGCTCCACCCCTAAGCAGCTGCGGGGGGGTTGGCCTTTCTCTGCCCCAGCCCCCAGCAGCTGGGCCATCTGCTCACACTAGGGGACATAGCAGTTCATTTTGAGGGCAGCTTCCTCTGTTGTCCAGTTAATTCATTCATTCCACGTGCAATTATCAAACACCTACTAAGCGTCAGATTCTGAACTGTGCACTAAGAGTGCAAGTTTTGCTCTAAAGAAACGCATACTTTGATGGAGGAGACATTTTTAAAAGAACAAATGATGAGCTAGTGTGATTAGTACCACTCCCATCCCAAGACCTGCCACACACATGCATCTGAGAGAGCTGCCATGTGTCTAAAACATGTCATTTCCTTAGTCAGAGTTCACTGGACTTGGGTCTCTTCACACAAGATGGGCCCAGGAATACCCACCTAGGGATTTTAACTTGAGATCAAAGGGTGGCTGAAACTCTAAGATGATGAACTCAATAATTATCACAAATCAGGTTCCCAACAACAAAATGTGGGGCTTTTCAAACACGATGCTCCTCACATCAAGAGGTGGATCTGGCCCTGGCTGGTTTAGCTCAGTAGATAGAGCATCGGCCTGCAGACTGAAGGGTCCAAAGTTCAATTCCAGTCAAGGGCATATGCCCTGGTTGCAGGCTCAGTCCCCAATGGGGGGCGTGCAGGAGGCAGCAAATCAATGATTCTCTCATCATTAATGTTTCTATATCTCTCACCCTCTCTGAAATCAATAAAAGATTAAAAAAAAAAAAAAAAGTAGATCTGTGGCTCACCCCCTGGAACTGAAGGGAGTCTTTTTTTTTATTAACTTAATGCATAGACTGTGACATAAGTGTCTTCAAGATTATCTTTAAAAAGACCTTCCATCTTCCTTCAGTCTCTTTTGGGACACCAACCTTTGGAACCTTGAACTATCATGTAAGAATTCTGGTTACCCTGAGGTTCCTATATTAGAGAGACCACATGAAGAGATCACAGAATAGTAGAGAGAAATGTCATAGGAGACCCAACTATTCTAGCCCCCAGCCCAGGTGTTAGATATGCAAGTAAAGAAGATGACTTCAACCTCAACCAACATCACTCTGCAGCCACATGAAAGAACCTGAACATGAACCAACTAGTTGTGCCAAGTTCATGCTCAGAACCATGAGAGACAGCAATAACAAATGATTATTGTTGTTTGACATCACTATTAAGGTGGTTTGTTATGGAACAAAAGTTAAGCAGACATGAAGGGAGGCCTTCCATAGTGAGAGAGGATGAAGCCGACATGCTGGAATAGATGGAGTGATGGAGATACTGCTTGAGTCCTGGGTCTAATTGTTTGGAGAACTCTTGTCTCTGCCCCTCCTGAAATGATTCCTTAGATTCTTTGGAACTCTTCTTATTAGCTAACTTAGTACATGTTAAACTTCTGTCATTTGCAACCAAATTAGTACGTGTGATTTGGGATAAGCCAAAAGAGATTCACATGTTTAGAGCACACATTGTGGGGGTGGAAGTAGTGAGGGGTGAAGGAGAGGAGTAAGTTCAGGACTTATCAATGAGGAACTACAAGGAGGATTTTTGTTGTATTCAATTTATATCCTACCTGTCTCCACAAATGATTTGGGAAGACTACCAAGGACTTTTGACTTTATTATAAAGACAATGAGGAGCCAGAGAACAATTTTAATCTAAAGAATGACAGGCTGAGACATGCATTATGGAAAGGTCAACCTGCCAGTTTGGATGATGTGTTGGAAGAAAGTGAACTGGTCTATCAATGTGATACACGCAAGAAATGATGAGGAACTTAATCCAGGTGGGGAAACAGGGTGGGGTGAAAAAGTATCAAGAGGTAAAATGGAAAATCCTTTTTGGGAAGAAGGATGAGAAAAAAACAAACCTAAGATAATTTCCAAGTTTGTGGTTTGAATACCTGAAGAGGAGATGGTACCCTTGCCAAGATTTAAGAGAAGGACCAAGTCAGGATATAAAGGTGATGACTTGAGCTTGTATATGCACATCTCAAGGTATTTATGGGTAATTAAGGGGAAAAGAGCATTCATTAATTTATCTATTTAACACATTTAACTCATGTTTTCTATCAAGGTGTTAGTGAGCAAAATGGATACAGTGTTTGCCCTCATATATTTTACAGTCTAGAAGAACAGACTGTAAAACATATGGATATAGAATTAAACATATGAATAATTAAACATATGAATATAGAATTATAAACTCTTAAGGAAAAATATTAGAGTTATGATGGCACATTACAAGGAAACCTGATGAAGTCTGGAGATATATATCAGTTACTGTGGTTGCATAACAAATAACCCCAATACTGGTGACATTTATTATCTCTCATGGCTCCTGTAAGTCAGGAATGCCAAAGAGGTACAGTGGTAGCAACTTGTCTTTGCTGCTTGATGTCTGGTGCTTCAGCTAGAAGACTCGAGAACTGGGGGTCGAATCACCTGACGGCTCATTCACTCAGATGTTTGATGGGCACAGTTGGCTTTCCAAGTGAACTGTCTGAATGGGCTAATTGGGCTTTCTCACAAAATGAGCAAGTACAATAGTAAGTGAGGGAGGGGGGAGAGAGAGAGGTTGCCTCATATGACTCAGCCTTAAAAGTCACACAGCACCACTTCTGCCACATTCTGTCAATCAAGGCAGTAACAGATCCACCAAAGTTCTAGATGAGGAAACACTTGACAGAGTGGTGTTAATACACAGTGGAAGAAGGGCATGTGGAATGGGAAAATACAACCTGCCACACTGAGGTCTCATTTGGGCTGAGATCTCAATGATGAACATGAGGAACGTAAGTCAAACAGTGATGGGATGAAGATGACAGATTAGGGGCAGTATTCCTAGCAGAAGGAACAGCATGTGCAGAGGCCCTGATGTATGAAAGAGCACAATGTATTTGAGAAATCTATGGAAGGCCAGAGCAGGTGGAGTGAGCTGGAAACACACATCTGAAGGGCCAGGAAAAGGTAAATGTTGAAAACAGAAGTGTGGAAGCCCAGGGTAGATGGCTGTGGAGGGGACCACAAGGGAGAGTAGAAAGTCAACAGCAAGTCTCATAAAAAACTGGAGTTTGCTTGAACATAATGCCCTCTGCCAACTTCCTACTGCTAAAATACGGTCAATCTCAGAACTTGTCTTCACTCTCGACCACTAGAAGCTGGCTTCTTTGCTTTGCTATCTGATTGCCTAGAGTAATAGCCAGCCTCCAAGAGGCCCCTGATGATCCTTGCCTTTTGGTATTTACCCCCTTTTGTAGTCTTCTTCAACACTGAATCAAGCTGACCTCTGTGACTAAAAGAATACCACATAAATGACAGTGTGTGAAAACATAAGTTACTACCCTACATCTTCTACCTTGGCTTGCTCACCCTGAAAAACCAGCCATCACGCCATGAAGTGTCAAACAGCCCTCTGGAGAGGCCCATGTGGTAAGAAACTAAGGCCTCCTGCCAATAGCCAGCACTAACTTGCCAGCCTTTGGAAGTGGATGAACTCCTTTGGAAGTGGATCCTCTTCTCTAGTCAAACCTTCAGATGATTCCATCCCTCTAGTCTTTAAATCTCAGGCTGAGGCCTCAAACATCACCAAACAGAGAAAAGGCTCCCTGATGTCTAAATTAATGACCAAAAACACCATGTGGGAAAATAAATTATCATTGTTGTTGTTTCAAGGCATTGACATGCTGGGGTGATATGCCATGGGTTACATGGCAATAGATAACTACTGCACTAGCCCAGTCCTTTGATTATCCCACTTTACCTCACATTTTCCCTGAATATAACCAGTCCCAGGAGACTGGGCTAGAAGAAACCACTCAATTCAAAGCTTGGCTCCATTTAGGACTTGCCAAGCAGTTTATAAAACACCTTCTCCATTTGCACACCTCTAGTGACAGAGAATTCACTACCTCCCAATGCAGCTCACTTCATTTGATGCCTGGCTTCCATCCTAATAGTGCCTACTTTCTCAGGAGCTGTCCCTGACCCAGTGCTGAACCCAGACCCCCTCAACCCTTCCCCAGCCAAAAGATCAAATTACAATTCCAAAAGGCATGCTTGACTTGGAAACATCAGCAAGAAAGTTCTGTTTCCCTGTATCTCTAAATGAAGAAAGACTCTTTGTCAGTTTGGAGCAATTAGCTGTGGGAGATGATGACAGAGTAGTGAGAGTTGCTGTGAGGGGGCAGAGTGACCCCGGAAACCCCAACTCAGACAGACATGCCGCAGATGGCACAACGAGATAACGCCTTTCATGTTTCAGAAACCACATTGTCAACAATGTTTCCAGACTCAGAAATTAGCTGAAGTCATCAGGAGTTCCTGGCAGCAAGCAGCAGGCACCTTGGTGGGGGCCCCTCATTTAACGTTTCGCATTGGTGCAAGGAGAAACTGGCAAGGTTCACAGAAAAGGTTGTTGGGCCTACCATCTCCAGAGGCTGTAGAAAGGGTAAGCCTGGGGCGTGCGGAGGCATTTACAGGGGTCAACCTTTCAAAGCTCCCATCTTGTAGCTCCTGATTTAATAGCAGGAGATTAACTCCAAGGCTCAGAATGCAACCTCCTACCCCTTTCCTTGTGCATTGATGTTTCCTCTTTAGAGGGTTACAGAAAGCAAAAGTGATTAATCCAATCACCCATATCTTAAATAAAGATTGTATTATTTTTAAACAAAATTATCCTTGTTAAAATAAAAAAAAAAATGCTCTCTATGCTAAAGATAAGGCTCCATCTGAAGCAGTCTATGCCAACCATCTGACCTTTCCATTACAGCTGCCCTGCTTCTGACATCCCCCACCCTTAGATGAGCCAGGAAACAGAATCAGAGGTTAGTACCCTACTGCCCAGGACACTCATAACTCCAGCCAATTGCAATGATTGGGGATGGGGAAGGTTGAGAGTTAGCTATTGTTGCAACCCCGGTTATGCCCTAAGCAAGCATAGATGCAACGTAGAGTTAAGATTACATATCTTATATAAAGGATAGATAGTTTGGGAGAAAATGCATCCCTGTCCCTTCTGCTGAAGCTTCTTCTTATGTTTGCTCAGGAGGGAATTGGAACTTTCACCCTAATTGCAAAGTCCCATTTACTAGAGCAAAGCAAACAAGTTATTCCCCCTAGGAATTCTAAAAGGACAAAAGCTAAACTTGAACCTGTGCCTCAGAAACAAGATTTGCAGAGGATGGCAGGTGGGAAGTAGTGCAGTGAATATTCTCTGGTGTTATGATAACTCGGGTCATTAAGACTCAGCCTGAAAATTCCAAGCAAATTTACACATTCAGCAGTGAAAGTTTGAGCCCCAGGAGGTATTTGAGACCTTTGCCTTTCCAGTCAGGGTCCTGGAAATTCTGTGGCTCCCTTTACCATTGCTGGACACCCAGCAGCTGGTAGACCACTCTGGACAGAGGGATTAAACCCCCAGGAGGCAGGGTGAGAGGGAAAAGTGGAGCTGAGGATTTTGCCTGAAGAAAGTGGTGCGAGCAGCCGCAGGTCTTTATGAAGCTCAACCAGCTTGGACCCACTACAAGGCCAGCTCTGGGCATTAACAGAAGGTGAAAGGAACAAAATCCAAGAGAAGGCAGCCTGCCTCTGGGGGCATGCAGGGTTAAGGACCTGTTAGAGAAAGTCTATTTTATCCTCAGTCAACAGTGGCCACAAGAGGAAGAAAATGCTGTGAGTTATTCCCAAGACTTTCCCCTTTGCAAGTTGCTTTCAGGAGATCAATGTCAGCCAAACCAGTCTCTACTGATGAGTCAGAGATGGACAGGGGAAAACCAGCCTTGACTTCCCTCTATAAGCCAGATCGCTTGCATATATCATGTAAGGTTATCCTTTCAAACAACTTGTGGCCAAAGGGCAATTAAAACAACCGGCCACTGAATGGAATGGCAGTCGTATTGCTCTGGTAGAAAGCATGCTTGAGCTGCCCCAAGCATCACCAAAGTCAGCTGGCCACGCCTTGAACGGTTCCTGTCAGTCACATTAGAGTTCAAATTAATTGCACCTTGATCTTGGGGAGGAGTTGTAGGGCCCTGGAGCAGGAACAGCCAGAGCCCTGTGAGTGTAGGCAAGCCCCCTCACACCTTACCTTCCATACAAATTCACATGCTGGACCACTGGGCCACACCCCAGCCCTGCCTGGCCAACCCTCCAGCTTCATCTCAGCTGGATATGTGGAGACACTCCAGTCTCTAGACTCCAAGGGTACGCTGAGAATGGTTGTGTCTTGGGGGTTCTTGCTCCTCCTAGAAGCTGACAGTGAGTAACAAGGCCTGGGTTCAAGAGATGCCTATACCCCAGCCTGGGGTTTCCTCCAAGGTCCCCCAAGAGTGGACGGCTCAGTCAATGCTCCCATCGGCCTCCAAAGCCTTGCAAGAGGCAGACACACAGGCCTGGCCCAGCAGTTTCCAGCCAGGAGGCCTGTCACACCTGAGCAGACCCAGAGGTACCAGCTTGGCAGTTGGGCCTGGATGGCAGTGCCACTGCCGGCTGATGGATTGCTTTCCGATGAGGGTGCTGTGCAGGCTGCCAGCTGTGCCAGCACAGGCTCCCGATCAGCATGGCTGCACTGCTCCCCGTTCCTCCCACAAGTGCCGGAACTGGGAAGCAGCACAGCCCAGCGAGCAGCAATTAATCTGTGCAAGGAGACAGGCTGAAGACAGAAGACAGGATGGGGCTGCCAGCGAACTGATGTGCCCTGTCTGCTTCCCCGAAGGTCAGCCAGGCCCTCAGACAGGCAGTCTGCCAGGCTCAGGTGCGCAGACCGCCCGCAGCTCCATGGGGAGGACACTTCAGGGATTCTGGCACACGGTGAAGAGCACTGAGGAGAGTCAGAAGATGCAGGTTGGAATCCCATCTCTGCCACTGACCAGCTGTGAAGCCTTAAGCAAAGTCTGTCACTTCTCTGGGCCTCCTTTTCCACTTCAGGAAGCATAATTGCAACCTCTCAGAGCTATAGCGAGGAGCAAAGGAAATGACTGTGTCAAGTGCCTGACAGGCAACAAACTGTCCAGCTAAGACCCTGGGCTTCTCTCAAGAGAACCCCACATGTGATTACTAAGCAGGCACAGGGCACTTCTCTCAGGCCAATGAGGTCCCAAAGGGAAAAAGGGAAGAGTGGGAAGGAAATATTTTTTTCATGATTCATCAATCTGGGAACAGCCAATGACTGCAAAGGAAGAAGGAGCCCATGCAGGCACCTTGGGTCCAGCTGGTCTTTTGTGTCCTGCCTCACCCCATATAGTCCTCAAACCCCAGAGCCTCAAGAGGTAACCTTCAAAAGAGATGCCGGGCCACATCCCTGTCCTATTTTTAAAGCCCCAGGTGTCTCCTTCATGCTGACAGAGCAAAGTAAAAAGGCCTCAGTGTGGCATTCAATGTCAGTTCCAAATCTGCTGAGTCTCACTCCTCACCATGAACTCCCTCTTCCAGCCCACAGAAAAGCTCACCATTCCCAGAATGCACCAGGACGCTCCAAGACTGGGCCTTTGCATGTGCTGACCCCTACCCAGAAAGCCCACCCTGTGCTCTTATCCCTCTAAATCACTGCCCCTCTAAGGCCCAGCTATAGGAAGACGTCCCCTGGTGCCCCTGGCCCAGGCATAGGTAGTTACAATCTACCCACTCAAAGTTTACATCATCTCTACAGTCTCCTTCCCACGTTTAGTGACAGGGAACTCACCATCTTCAAGGACATCTTATTTTGTCCTCGGTCAATCAGCTTCTCGGATGTCTTCAAGTACTACAGTTCACCAGAGATCAATGGTTCCCATCTCCTCAGGCCTCCTGACTTCATAAAATAAGAAAACCAAACATCCTTCCCAAACTTTTTAAAGATTTTTGCAGGAAGTAAACAGGCTTATGTTTTACTTAAATATCTCTAGGTCTGACATGCTCCTTCCACTGAATTCCCATTATCTGCCCTGCATCTCAGCTCTGTGACATTTCTATCAACATTCCCTGAGGGTGAACTGGTTTGGGGAGTTTACAGCATCCTGTTCATTTATACAAAGTCAAGAGTCAACTAAAAGCCTAAACCTTCTGTGCTAAGCCAGGACTCCTCCATCTGCACATGGGCCACTGCTTCTGCTTCCCAGCACAGGACACTACACAATGCCTCTGCTGTCCCCACACCAGTGGCCAGGATCTTTTGAGAAACTAATTTTTTCATTCAGCCTCTTCACACTTTTTTCTCTCTTCCACCTTTATTTTGTATGCAAATCAATTGCCTCATCTAAATCATTTATTTAAAATATTCAATAGGTGAGAGTTGAGAAAGAACCCTTAGGCCCTCTAATAAAGACCTCCCTGATGGATATCCACCCATTAATCTGCTCTCACTAGGAAATCTAGCTACCAAT
Source organism: Pipistrellus kuhlii (assembly GCF_014108245.1). NCBI lineage: Eukaryota > Metazoa > Chordata > Mammalia > Chiroptera > Vespertilionidae > Pipistrellus > Pipistrellus kuhlii. The sequence continues at coordinate 7,075,278 of NW_023425562.1, forward strand.
CAATTGGGATCCAGGTAAAAAATTACTAATAAATATTCAAGGAACAGAAAGGAGGCCACTTCTGATGAGAAACTGAGATGCCAAGGCACTCAGCATCTTGCCTAAGATCGCTCTGCTAACAAATGGTGCTGTCCAGGTCTGAACCCAGAAATTCTAATCTAAGAGCCTGCACTTGCCACAACCACACTGAGAGGTTCTTTTTACCTCCTTCCACACAGACACTGCTCACTTGCTAATAACAGTCATCATTGACCTTTTCCAAGGGAACTATGGGCCTCCAGAAGAACCCCTGGAGATGCAGGGACCAGGAAGAGATGTCCACTGACCTGCCCAGACCCCAAAGGAGGCAATCAAGAGGGAGTCACCATCCAGCTACAGCCACTCACCTGGGATGGGCCCAGACTAGGGTGAGGCACCCAGGGTGCAAAAATTAAGAAGACACCCACTCTTAATGCTACTCCTGCACTTGCACAGCTTGAGAGTGGGGCCACCTGAAATTCTGCACCCTGAATACCTCATTTACCTCACTCTAGTCCTAGCCCTGTACTGTGTCAGAAGCAGAACATTTCCCAGAGCCCTTTGAGGTGCGGGAGGTTGTCATTTCAGTGGTCTCCCATTGGCTCCCACTCCATCTCTTGGCTACATTTATTAAGTTCAGGTAAACTGAGAACCAGTGAGGTGTTCCCTCCACCTGGGACTGAGGTTCTGGCATACTCAATTGGGACTGTGTCCTAATGCAGCAAACTTCTCTATCCATGTGGCTTCCCCTGGCCATGAGCTCACAAGGTATGTGTGTCCCTCAGGACAAGAGCTCTTTTATCAGCAGATGCCACTGCATGAGCCAGAGAAGGAGGCAGATGACAAGACTGTAAAGTCATGTTTCCAAGAATGCCAACCAGCCTTATCTGACACCACATTTGGACTTCAGGCCCCTTTTCCAACTTCCCCATTGTTTAGAGTAATAAGCAACAAGCTCATTAATAACCCCTCCCCCTCTCTGAATCCCAGCCACAAGGGAAACCAGCAGGTGCAAGAGGCTCACAATTAGTCCTTTATAACGTGCGGTTGGCAACGAACCCACTCGGTGTCTGGAACAACAAGGACCTGGCTGCATGAAGTATCCGCAGCCACTGGAGTGATTAATGGCAGGGTCACAGAATGGAGACAGACTATGTTAACACTTGCGAAGCCACTGAGCCCAGAATTCTTAGAAAATTGAAAACCTAAGAAGGGGAAGCACTTCACACACTCTAGAAGAAAATGGTAAACTTCTGTCACAGTCTCCCCACCTGGGTCTCTGGTGTTTCTCCTCAATGGATCATACCCCTATTATCATTTCCATGAAGACACCCCAAATCTTTTTGTTCTACTCTGTTCTCTCACTTCTGTATTTCCAACTGGACCTAGGAAGTTCCATTGGCATCAGGCCACACTAAGGTCATCAGAACATAGGCACCAGGACCTTTCCCAGATAAGGAAGCATGAGGTGCAAGGGGAAAACATGAAGTTAGGAGTATCGACTGTAGTGGAAAGGGGAGTTCTCAAACTACAGTTGAGCAGTGGGGATTCTCCAAGGACATTAAACAGGTGTAGAAATCATGAACCTATAATGAACCCAATCTCCACTGTTGTGTGATTTCCTCAATCAAAGAATGTTAAAGGTCAACTAGGACTTGCCAGGGAGTCTAGCATAAAGGTCATAGAATAGTAGATGACCATGTGGCCTCGATTTGATATGGAAGAGAGAAGATCCAGGAAGAGGTGGTAGAGTGATGAGAATATGAACATAAATGTTAGGGGGACAGAGTAAGACTAAAAAGGCAAGTCAATGAAAGTGAGGGAAAGCAAGAGAAAGGCAAGCAGAGAAGGATCTCTTAGAACCTAAGATTTCACAGGCCAGTAGTTCAGGCGTACTGACTAGGTCCAGACTATAGCCATGGGCTTGGATGGCTGTCAACAGAGCCATTACATTGCATAACTCTGGGAATACCATTCATATAGAAATCAATAAAGCTGTGTAATATGGTGGCCCTCATATCTGAAGAAGAGTCAGTGAAGGTCATTGGAGATAAAATGGCCAAGGAACTATAAGGCAAGGGCAGTAGATGGAAGGCTATATGAGCACAGAGGATGCCTGGATCAGAGAGGAAGACTGGGGTGCAGGGACAGCATGACCTTTGCCCCAAGTAAGCCCGATGGCTAATACAACTCTACCAATTACTTGTTGATGCCCCTACAGTAAATAAATCCCACAGCTCCTTAGGCATGCCATTTTTTGATGCCTTGTATTTAAAATAGAATTGAGAACTTAGATTTGGGACAGTAACAAGAATTTTAAAGGTTTGTTTATGTGCAGTAAGGGGCTGTCCTTGAGCTTGATTGCTATCAGATGCTTCCTCCCTCTTGCTCTGCTTTGCTCTTTAACATAAAGAGAGCTGACCTTTGACTCAGCTTCAAGGTCAGATGGTTTCCAGCAGGGTTGATAGCAAAAGTACCAATCTAGTGGTACTTTTGGGTAGTTGGTAATGAGGAAAGCTAGGCATGTGTGTGGGGTAAATGGGAAATCTCTGTACCTTCCTTTCAACTTCACAATGAACCTAATACTGCTCTTTAAAAAACAGTCTAAAAGACATAACAATTAAAATCATCTAATGTTCTGCTGCTTAGAAATAAACACTAATACTAAGTTAGTATTCAGCCTTTCAGACTTTCCCCATATATACTTAAAAAATGGTGATTACATTATGTATATATTGTTGTATAATCTTTTATCTCATTCATTTAACACACGGTGAATATCCTTCTGTTCTATGTAAATATAGGGTCACATCATCATTTTAAATGGCCACATAGTATTTCATCATTTGCTACCTTTATTTATTTTGTAATGTTTCTTAATGGCAAAAGCAAGTCCAATAGTTCTGGATCTTTAGGCTGTTTGCAAGCTCTTGCTGTTAAAAACACTATTGTGATGGAACATCCAGGAAGATACATCTTCTGGCACTTTCCTAATTATTTCCTTAGAATAAATTCTTCAAAGTGAGATTGCTCGGTCAAAAGAAATGTACTTTTCAAGGGCTTTTGTTACATATTGCCAAATTGCTTTCCAGAACCACTGTATTAATTTGCAGTCCTAGCAGTAATGCATTGGAATGCCCTTTTCTTGATTTCCACGTCAATACTGAGTATTGTCAATCTCTTAAATCTTAGCTAATTCTAGCAGTGAAAAATCACACTTCATTGTTTCAATGTACATTTCTTTGGTTCTTAGTGTGTTTAGACTTTTTTCTTTTTTAAGGTGTATTGTTAGAATATCTTCTTGGAGCCGAAACCGGTTTGGCTCAGTGGATAGAGCGTCGGCCTGTGGACGGAAAGGTCCCAGGTTCGATTCCGGTCAAGGGCATGTACCTTGGTTGTGGGCACATCCCCAGTGGGGGGTGTGCAAGAGGCAGCTAATCGATGAATCAAGTCAGAAAATACTGTGCAGATTATTCTCCACATAGGAGAGTCTTGGCCGAAACCCCATAACTCTCCATAAATGTTTCTGAGTCACCATTCTTGTATATCAAGATCACACTTGTACCAAAGGTCCCAAATGTCACTTTTTTTTTTAAATCCAAAGGCTTATCCTGTTTACTGATCTAAAATAAACCTTGAAGACCCCACACCTGTTATGTCATTTGTGAAATAAAGATAAATATTCACTTTACTGATGGACTAAAAGACAAAACTGTGACGGGTTGGTTTCAGTGTATATTCAGTGTATATTCAGGCAGGATAAGCTTGATAACAAACAAGTCCAAAATATCTGAGTTAAAACAACAAAATGTGATTTCTTACTACACAACCCATATATCATAGTTCAGCTTGGGCCTCTTTCAAGGACCCCCTCACTCAAGGACCCTCATAATCCTTACTCAAGAACACAACCTGAGAGAGAATCCAGGTCTGACATTCACTTTGTCAAAGCTGGAAAGAAAACATGGCCCCTAGTGCTCTAGCTCTTAAACCTCCCACCTAGGAATGGTCTGCATCACTGGGCTCTCACCTCATTGGCCAAAACAAGTCACCTGACTGCTCCTAAATTCAAAGGGGATAGAGAAATACAATCCCACCAAGTGTCTAGGAGGCTGAGATTCAGAAATACTGGTAAATAGCATTAGTAAATTTTTTTTTAGTAAAAGTACTTGTCTGAAGCCCAGCTCTACAGCAGACAGGCTTAATGTGTCAGTCATTGTGCTAGGTAAAACTTACACTAGAAAATCAAGTTAAGTGATGTTACCAAAGCCCTGCAGCTAGTGAGGGGCTAGAGCCAGGATTTGACTCCACAGATTGTACGGTACCCATTATGTCCATAACTGCTCACGCCATTCTGTGGTTGCTTAACTTCTGAAAGCCTGTTTCTGTCTCATCTTCCAGAAGTAAATAATATTAACTCTTGGGATTCTTTTCCCAGGAGGGAGGGGGTGTCCCTGCGATGGAGGCCTCGGGGCTCTGTGAGAGGAGGTGGATGTAGTGTCCAAAGCCTGGTCAATAATGGAACCTGGAGGGGCCCTGGAGCTTGTCTTGTGGTCACAAGTTGGGGGAGGAGTTGGTGAGACACAAGATGCCCAGTGTATTCTATAGGATACAACTGCTCCCTGGGCCATTTGGGTATTGGAAGACACATGTTCCTTCACTCAGCTATTAAAGGTTATGCATGCTTATCTATGTGTGACAGACAAGCCCTCACACATTCATGCAGCTCCCCTCACCATAATACATGTATGCAGACACACGCACACACATACAGAATCACCTGGACCGGTCACTCCCACTTGCACTCACAGCATCACACTGAGTCTATGCCACATGCAGCATCATGTGTACTTCACCCCTTAACACATCCAAGTGTATTCTGCTGAACCCTACAGAATTGCTATTCTGTCAGCAACTTCCTTTGGCTCAAACTAATATACACACATCTACATAAAATCCCAGTTATCTCATACATGTGCACACAACCACACATGCACACATAGCAGCCCATACCACAACATGCACACACACAGAGCAAGTATGCCTGCACCACGCGTGCACAACTTGCTGCTGGTCCCTCACCTACTGCCTGACCCAGGCCATGTGCTCCAGGCAGTGAGTTCAATCACTGTCACTGCCAAGGCTGCTATTAGAGCTCAGCTCTAACCATCCAGGAAATCAGTGATGGGCTTGTCCTCTGCAGCCTGGCTTGGCCCAGCAGCTGTGCTCAATGTCAGCCCTACCCTTGTTCCATCCGCTTGGCTAGTCCTTAACCTCAAACCCCACTTTCCTGCTGCCCTCCTCCTGCAGGCCTGATGCTTACCAGCTGAACGGCTGCCTAGATGTCAGGCAATGGAGCCCAGCTCTCTGCCCTAGATACTCTGGCCCATCGTAAATCTTTGCACAAAAAGTGACTGCTACTGGGGCTTGGGGCCAATGTCAATGACAGAGAAGGCCCCTGGGGCCCAGAGGGGCTAAAGGCGTCTGTGGCAATATTTATTAAGCACTAACTCTGGGTCAGGCCCTGTGCTAGGCACTACAGATAAGATGGTAATGAAAAACAAGAGCAGTTTCTGATTATATAAGTCCACATTCTAGAGATATGGGGGTGCGAAGGTGGAAACAAATACTTAAAAAAAATAATAAATAAATAAATAAGCACAAATAAACATAACGTTCCAGCTCTGTGAAGTGGCATGAAGCAAACATGGTTCAGAGCTGAAAAGCTGGTAGAAGGGGACTCTCAAGGATCAGAAGAGGGAATCCAAGTATGCTGCCAGGCCAAGGGGACCAGAAGCAGACATTGCAAGGCTAGCTGGAAATAGGTACAGGACAGAGAAGAGAGCAGAAGCCAGTGGGTCGGGGAAGAAGTGGGGGAGGGGGAGGGGCAGTTCTGGTGACCTCCTAAGAGAGACATGCTTTCCTGGCTGGCTTTTACCTTCTTCCCCTTCCTCCTAGCTGAGACCAGCCTCATCCTCACCCTGGAATTCTGTCTGCCTCTCACGGCTTCTCTGAGGCAACATTCCATCAGCCCACCTGCCTCTCAAGATCTCCATCCTCTTCCACAGCACTGGCTCTTCCCTCTCAACATACACAACAGATCAAGTCTCTCTCATTCCAAAGAAAGAAAGGAAGAGAGAGAGAGAGAGAGAGAGAGAGAGAGAGAGAGAGAGAGAGAGAGAGAGAGAGAGAGAGAGAGAGTAAGACATTCTTCCCTACCCGTGAATTTTCTTTGATCTATAGTAGCATCTCCTAAGATGTGGGAGATAGGTAAGGTGCATTCTATAGTAACACTGCCCAAAGTACAGTCCACAGACTAATGCTGTCCACAAATAGGTAAGGACAGAAATTGAGAGCAATTTGACACAGTAACTATATATCCATTGAATCTAATAAAAAGCAGGCCTGTGTTTTATATGTTTTTTTTCTTTTGTCTTAATTTTTCCACTAATCTATTTTCTTTGTGTTGCATAAAAGTATCAGTTTACAACAGGTTGAAAATAAGAAGAAAAAATACAGGCCCTCCTACACAGATGGTTTAAGGAATACTGTTCTATAGGAACTTGTTCTATGATATGTTGCAGATAGAAATAAAATTAGGATGGGTGATATATGAGTAAACAAGGGAATAAAAGTTGGCACAAAGGGAAATTTTTTTAAATTCCATAACCCAAAAGAATCAGTGTATTCCTCTCTGAGATTTACAAAGAACATTGACTTAGTAAAAGCATTTTCTACAATATTATCTCAGAACCCTAAGGTTTAAAAAGAATCATTTTAGGCCTCAAAACCAGCATCCACCAGCTAATTTTTCCCAGCTGGTTCCTGGCATTTAGTAGATGTTCAATAAATATTGGTTTGGATAAACCCGCTGTACAAATTGACTTCCATTCTGGTTATCTATTGCTACATAGCAAGCCATCTCAAAACTCAGTAGTTTAAAATAGCAACGTTTCATGTTTTCGTGGGTGGATTGGGTTCAGTGGGGTGGTTCTCACTTGGGGTCTTTCATTCTGTTGCAGTTACATGGAGGCTGGGACTGTGGTTAATAATGTCTGAAAGCTTGACTGGGTATCCAAGGTAACTTCTTCACTCATATGTCTGGCACCTCAGCTGGGGTAGCTGGAAGAGGCAGGGACCAACCACCTGGGCATTTCTCACCCACATGGCTGCTCCAGGTAGCTAGCTTGAGCTTCCTCATAGCATGGCGGTCCTGAGATAACAGAACTTCTTGCATAGCAGATAGCTTTTCCCCAATGCGTGTATTTGGAGAAAAAGACAGTAGAAGGGACCAGGTTTCTTAAAGGCTTGTCAGGCTCAGACTAGCAGGACATCACTTCTTCTATATTCTATTTGTTGAAGGAGTTGTGAGTCTCATCACTTCACCTCTCAGTAGAAAAGTAACAGTAAATGAAACATGTTTAGAGAAGTTAAATAATTTGCTCACGATCACACAGCCAGAAAGTGACAGAAATAGGACACAAACCCAAGTCTACACGGATGCAGAGCTCAGGCTTACCCAGCATCTCTGATCCATCTCAATTATCCCTCAACCCCAGATACTGTTTGTTCACACTTCACTCGTCCTCATAAGACACCTGGCCTTCCTGGCTTTTCAGCATGAAGCAAATAGACTATTAGCTTCTCCAAGGCTTTTTTTTTTTTCCTTCAAAACAATGCCTTGTTCACCTGCAGTGAGTTGGGAATAACCTGGAAGCTCAAGAAATGCAAGTCATATTTCTGCAGGGAGCCCGGGAGGGACTGCCAAAGGACCAGGGTGAGCAGGTAATTAGATTGAATCCACTCTTTGGCTCGGTTTCTTCGCAAGCAGACCAGCTAGTGAGCAATCCATTCTCCAGACATTAATACATCACCCGGAGCACCGAACCATGATGGACGAGCTGGGCCATCAGCAGGGCCCACAATGGATGGGTGTCATTCATCACTGCAGGGAGCCGATGGAGCCATGAGTTACTCGGGCCATGGCACCTTCCACCCCCATTGGGGCCAGAGCCAGGAGGAGGACAGAGCCTGGGGGAGGGTGGCACAGAGCTAAGAAGACTTCTCTGGGAGATGTGCCAGCAACCCTGGCCACATTTTGTCTGAGCCACTCCAAAGTAGGGAGATGTTTAATGGAGTTTGCAGCTGAGACAAGGAGCACATAAAGGAAGAGAAATGCAATAAATAAGATCACGGGTTTTGGAAATCCTGCTTGCCTGGTGGGTGTCTTTGTTCTCTCTTTTCCGTGCTCCATAAGCTCGAGCAAGGCATTCACCTCTCTGAAGCTCAGTTTCCTCATTTCATTCCAGGTGCTCCTTCACAATTCTCAGTTAGGGAGGGCCATGTGCAAGTTCAAGTTAATGAAATATACATGCAAATAGCAAGAGCCACATTTGACTGAAGCAATGAAAGACCCCACGCCATTCTCAGCCATTTCTTCCCCTGCCATAACAGCCGAGAAGCCTCATGTTAAGATATCAGAACCATGGAATCAGAGTAGGCTAGACGGCTGGTAACCTGGAAGACAGATGCCCTGGAGGGTTGCACAGACTCACAGCTGACTGTGAATCAGTGAGACATAAACATCTGTTCAGCTAGGACCTGGCCACTAGGTCACTGAGGATGTGGGATGTTTGTTACCCAGCACAAATTAGACTGTCCTGACAAATACTCTGCATCAGAGGGCTAGAAAGAGCCAGATAGTAAATATTCTAGATCTTGTGGGCCATATGGTCTCTTATATTCTTCTCAGTTTTGTTTTGTGTACTCTTGAAAAACATAAAAACTCTTGTTAGCTTGTGGGCCTACAAAATAAGCCACAGGCTGGATTTGGCATACCGGCTAAAGTTTGCCAAGCCCTTGGCCTAAAGTGTAAGGCTGCCATAGAGAATTAAATGAAATGTAAACCTAGCATTTTTTAATGTTAGCTGCTACTATTTTTAACACTAGTAATAGTAATTATCTGTAAGTAGTATATATTTATGCCAGGCACTGCTCTGCATATTGATGATTCGCTATGAAGGCTTCCTTGGGGGCAAGTTGCTGCTATTTATTGTGGTGGCACAGACATCTTTTCTGCCAGAATGACTGCGGCAGCCCCTCTGATCTCCCGCCTTTCCTCTTTCCCATATCCAATCTGTCCGCCATGCTGTGTCCATGGGGGTCTTTGCAAAATGAAAATAAAACCATGCTAATCTCAAAAAAAAACTTCTCATTACTCTTAACAGAAACTCCAATGCCCTTCATCACCTGCCAGGCCCTGAATGGTCTGATCCCTGCCTCCCTCACTCATCGCATAGGGTGCCACTCTACCCCTCCTCCCCCCCCCCAAAAAAAAAACCCACTGGTCTCCTCTCAGTCTCTGTCACACATGCCCTTCCCACCTTGAAGCTTCTGCCAGTGCCCAGAATGACCTTCCTTCACCCTCCATGCCCAGCCCCTTGGAGGTTGTTGGAGGAGTCTTCACTGACCTTCCCCCCCACCCCCCGCCCCATTTAAAAAATTCTTCTCACTCCACCTTGAGTCTTATCACCGTGTTTATTTTCTTCTTAGCACTTAGCACAAGTGAAAGAGTCTTTTAATTTACTTGCTTATCTTTTTGTTTTTTACCCCTACAAGGCTGTGAGCTCCACAAGACCAGGATCTGTGTTTGTCCACATCATGACAGTACTCCCATTGTTCAACACAGTGCCTGCCACACAGAGTAGAAACTTAATAAATATTTGTTAAATGCATAACCCATAGCAAGAAAACCTCCCACGGAGGCCCACAAGCTCCCTGTGCCCGCATTAACATAACCCTGTCCCACTGCACATCACCACCCACCCAGTCATGTGCTTTCACCACCGACAACTTCACAGGGCCCCTGTCACTCCAGCTGCAGCTCTCTCCCCACACTGACTCCTGAGAAAACTCCAGAAGCAGAGAAGGTGTCCTCTGCGCCTTTGTGTCCTCAAGGCTCAGGACGGTGTCCTGCGCTGGGCAGGTGCACAGCAGAGGTTGATGAGGATGCAAAAACTCCACTTCAAAGCAGTATTGCAGATAAGATTGGAGAAGGGAGGAGGGGAGTAGCAGAATCTCACTGATGTCATCTCAGAGTCACATGAAGGACTTTTAAGAAATCAAGAAGAATACTAGAGGAGCCAAAACATAAATAATGTATTGATTTTTCCAAGCATAAGAACGTCAGGTTCAATCTCGAGAAAAATTCTAGACCTTCCTGTTAACTGGTCAGTTGGCAACTAATTTACAAAGAATGAGGCAATTATCAAGATCTAATGTCCGTCCCTAGAGAATGTCAGATGAAATTATTCTAATTTTCTTTTTGACAAGGTGCCCATGCTTGACCTGATAACATCTGTATTTCAGACAAGTGTCCACGTAACAAATATTTATGGAAGGGACACCCGAGGCAGGCCCTGTGCTTGTACTTCAGACCCAGTGTGAATAAAATGGGCAGAACTCGTATCCCGGTGGGGGCTGCACGTGGGGTGAGGCTCAGCCAGCACACAGCTAAGTAACATCAATGCCAATGAGCTCATGGAGGAAAACCAAGGCAAGCTAAGGAGACTGGCTGATGAGGAGATCAGAGCGTTGAGTAGGGTGGCTTGGGAAAGATGTCACAAAGGGAGCATTGTGGCAAAGACTGAAAACGGTAGAGGAGCCACACAGATACCAGACTGAAGAAACGAGGGGTACGTACCAGGCTGTGTGAGGGGCAGCAGAGGTGGGGAGGGGAGGGGCAGTGGCAAGGTGAGGGAGAGGAAGGTGTAGAACAAGAATTTGGCTTTAATTAAGAATATGTAAGGCATGTAGCCTGAGTATACCTAAGTGCAGCAACTCGGAATCAAGCAAGACAGGATAATGTGCCCCTTAAATGTTTCTTGGAAACATGAATGAAGTAAATAAATGAATGAGAGACTACGGTAAAAGAGACAGCTTTAAAAATCAAAAACTTGAGTCCAACACACAACTCCTATGACCCAACAATTCTAGTCCTGATATATACCCAACAGAGAAATGAACCAGACTCACCAAAAGGAATGGCCAAGAATATTCACAACAGCACCATTCACCATCGCCAGAAATGCCCATCGCCAGAAGAATGGTTAGGCACACTGTAGTGTATTCTGTAGAAAACGCCAGAGCAAAGAGAACGAATGCGGCACAACTTCATGCCATAATATGTATGCATCTCTCAAAGATAATGTGAATGAAAGTTTTATACCGTATGATTCCATTTACATAAAGGGGGGAGGGGGGAGGAAGCTGGGCCTGGGGAGGCATGAGGCTGATGACCTGGCTATAGCTCTGGCCCCAGGAAGTGAGGGCTGCAGCCCAGTGTCCAATGCCCAATGAGGAAGAGCAAATTCAGATCAACATCCAGATGGGTCTAACTCAGATCCAGACACCGGATATTGGCTGGGGATAGAGAGACAGGGTCCAGTGGGATGGGCAGGTGCCAAGTGAGGGCCAGGAGTCAGAGCCCAGGCAAGCAAAATGGAGTTAGAGCAGGATGCCAGCACTGGAGGTACCCTAAGAACTGATCCCTCCATCGACTATTATAGTAAGTTGTGTGTGATGCCACGGAGAGATGCTGCTGTCAGCATCCATCAATGATCCAGGGTAGTTGAGGAAGGGTAGGACCTGCAGACATTAGGTCACGCCAGGACTAAGGGCAGCAGGCTGGAGGCTAGGAAACAGAGACGGCGGTTCTCCTATTGGCCCTGTTCACATGGAGCCACGACCTGGATGGGACCTGCCAGTGACCCTGTCTCTGCTGGTGCCCACCACCCACCACCTAGTTATTGGAACATTGCTCCAGGAAGCTGGCAGTTGCAGAGAAAAGCCGAGTCACATCCGTTTGCCAGGGGGAAGAATTCCTACGGCAGGAATCTTGGAAAGCCATCCTTGGTGGCTTAGGTGATGCAGGCCTTCCTACCCTCCCGCAGAGCCACCTGCTGCTGGCTCTCAGCATCTGCTCCCCGCACCTGACTCTAGTTCTCGGCACCTCAGCCAATGGTCATTCTGCAAGTGATCCCAATGGAAACAGAACTCGCCAAATGGTGGTTCATTGAAACGGCTTCTGGTGTGTTTTCATCCCAACTCTAGGGCATTTCCAAAACTCAGCAGACTTTTCCACCTCGGTTGCTCCTGACCCAGTTTTCCAGTCGCCCAATCAAAAGGGAAAACTCAAGACCCAACTTCTCCCCTAGACGTTAGGATCTGGGCTCCCGCCTGCTCGCCGGGAGGCGGGCTTTGCCGCTGTGTTACTTTTGAGCACAATAAAATGTTCAAAATCATAACAAAGGTTGGCTTCTGTGGTTCCGCCTGCTGAGGCCTCACAATGCTTGCTGTCGGAGAGGGGCTGATTACCTAACTCCATTTATCAAAGTGTCACTTCTCTGACAGGCCCTAATAAATATCCTGCCAGAGACCCCGCACCTGGCAGCCGTGCCACTCGGCAACACGCCGCTAACCTAATTTGCTAATTGCTGCTTTCCCCATTAATTCTAGTCCTGTCTTGTTTGGTGTTGACATGGAGGAAAAAGAAATAGGGTGGAAAAAACAGACAAGAATGAAAATATCTCGGGGTCCCCCAGCATCCAGCCCGCCCCCCAACACCTTCACAAAGCCACTCGCACTCACACCTAAATACCAACTTCCTTGCCCTCTTTTGCTCATCATGGCTGGAGGATGCAACATTTAAAGGTGCAGGGTCCAATTTCCCAAACCAAAAATCAAGGCACATGCCATAAAATGGGATACAAGGCTAACAATGGGACAGTCAAAATTACAAGGGACTGTTTCTAGTCACTGTTTCTAGTCATTCTAATCAATATGATGGTTTGGGGTAGAGAAGATATCAAATAAGGCATCAAGGGGTTAATGAGTCCAGCCCATAAGTTCTTGAAGATGGCCACATCCCAGAGCCCTCCAGCTGGATGATCCCTCATTCCAGCCTTTCTCTGTCACAGGGGAACTCTGCCTCCCTTTAGGTGTCATTCTAAGCAATGATGCACAAGATCTGGCACAAGGATAATGCCAACCAGGACTGACTTTCCTGACCACCTGGGCGAGTCACACCCCCTCTTCCTTCAGCCCCTGAACTCCTGTTGGATCATAGATCATTACAGATGAGCCAAATGGGCTCAAAGGCCTGTTGGAGAGGCAAGGGCAGGAGTGGAGAAGATTCTAGCCACAGCCAAGGAGGAGAGAAGGCCCCCTGCCTTCTCTAACATGAACAAAAGTTCCCATCTGAAGATGAGAGGTGGCTATCTCACTCACCCAGCAGTCTAAACATGACCTCCTTTTTGGTTCATGGGAACCTTGGGCATTCAGCTGGTGACCTAACTTCCAGGAAGTAGCTGCTAGAATCAGTGGTAGAAATTGTTCCCAGATGCAAGGCTATGTGACGAGTGGATAGCGCAGCCTTCTGGATTCTCACCTCGACCAGAGTGAGTGAGCTCTCTGGAAGTTCATATCTGGCTCCAGCCTGGATAGTGCACTCAATTCTTCATCCCCTGATCACAGCATAGACCATGTATCCTGGCCAAGAAGGGAGGATGGGCTGAGATAGGGAAATGGAGGGGGGGGGGTGGGGGCAGAAACCAGGGAGAAGCCACAACACAAGAGTACGTCAACAAGCCCTTCATTCCTGGGCTCTGTAGCCAGATTACCACTGGACGAAGTTTAGGTCACACACACTGTTGGCAGAAGACCAAGGACAATGTCAACCAATGCAGGGATGCCTGTGTGCATGTGCACACTTCAGTCTCATAGTATCCACAGATGTGTCTACATGTATGTTCAGCTGTGTGCACAAAACTGTGTGCCAGGCATGTGTGTTGCTGAACAAAGCTGATGTGAGCATGTCCCTGAATAGCTCTGTCCAAGCATGTCCATGTAATTATCCATCTACATAAGGACAAGTATTCCTGGACAGAGAAATGAAGACATCTGTCTTTGTATATATGAGCAGACTTATATTATCAGACATTAGATGCAGGCACTAACTTTTATGAATGTTTCCATATTCCCACACTCAAGTCTCAGAGCAACTGAGACTACACCAGGACTGAGACCATACGCTTGGAGTATCCTCAGCGTTCTGCATAAATCTAAAAAACTTCCATTCCTACTTCAAAGCTCAATTCCCGTGTCCCCCTCCTTCCTAATTCACCTTCCCTGAAGAGTCTATCACAGGACTTCTGTTCTATAATAATTTTCACCACACATTCCAGTTATCCTTGTGCACACAATTCCCTCTTTCTGGTCCCTGACATCCTCTTGTGTCTTACTTCTTTCTGTACCACAGCATTCAGTTTCTGACACTCAGCAAGTGGAGTAAGCGTTTGCAGAATGAGTTATTGAATATGGATCTTATACCCAGGGCTGGGCACTGGGGTTATATGTCCTTAAATCAAATGCCAACTGCAGTGTAAAACAAAGACATTTGGACACTCCTACTTCCACTAGGTCAGTGACAGCAAGAAAAGAGAGGTGTGCCTGAGCTTGTTTGATCAAAGCAGGCTATAAAAGCCCCTGGAGTCTCCAAAGATGTCAATCAGAAGCCATCTCCTCTCCTTTCGTCACAGTCTAGAACACATGTGTCAAACACAAGGCCCGCGGGCCAAATCCGTCCCGCCAGGCCTTGCAATGTGGCCCGCACCGCGCTGTCATCACTGCACTCCGCTGCGTTTCCATCACAATGACAGTTTATGACTGTTCAGTAAACCATTCGGCCTGCGATTTAGGCTGGATTTTAGATTTTGGCCCCTTCTCTGATTGAGTTCGACACCCCTAGTCTAGAATGAGGTGGTGGCAAACTGTTTCTTCAAAGGCCAGATAGTAAGTAATTTTGGCCTCGAGGGCTTCTACTCAACTCTGCCATTTGAAAGCAGCCATAGACAATACATAAATAGATGGGCGTGGCTGCAGTCCAATTAAACCCTGTCTTCTGCCAGCTTCTGGTCTAGAATTTTGAAGTAAAGGGAAGAGAGGCTCAGACCCCACCAGTGACAGCAGTGGCCTCTGGTTACCAAAAGGGCCTAACCCATCATCACACATTCTGGAAACCACTTGGCCGGACCCCACCCCACATTCAACATCAGGCTAGAGCAGAAACCAGCTGGAGGCCGAGGTCAGGGCTGTGTGTGGTTGCCCAGGCTGTGTGCTGCACAAATCCACGAGGTACCATTCATGCACACTGTGACATGAGTGGTGCCCTCCTTGAGCTGGACAACCTCCTTGAGTGCCAGCCCTGCCTGAGGGTCAGCCAGAAGCCCCAGATTTGTGTGGAAGAGTCACCGGCTGGTGGGGCAGCATGCTCTCTTGGGCTGCTATTTCACTAGTTCAGATACTGGGTGGACAAGGGTGTCTCCCCCAAGATAAGGGCTGTGAGCCACTGCTTCTTTGGTAACAGTTTGATGTGGTGTGGAGGAAGGGGGTTCACATTGCATAGCTTGAGAATGGGGGGCGGGGGTGCCAGGGCTGGAGGAGCAGTGATATGAGGAGCTATGGGGACTAAGGATAAGCTGTTTATGTTGAAGCTTAAAGGGCATGTGATACAGGGCTGCTTGGCCCAGTAGCCTATGCTGTGAGCCTTCTGGTCTTGGCCCAGGGCTGCTTGGAGAGCCCGGGTCAGCAGAGGCCTCTAGAAGCATCCAGCCCCTCACCCACCTACAGAACATGAATCAGGTCGGTGGAGGAGATGAAATCCACCTGCATCCGTACAGGCTACAGGGCCCAGCCCCTTTGAACCAGCTCAGAAACCACCCCAGAACTCAGCCCACCCCAAAAGGCCCCCAAGCTGGCCTCAGCTGGCCCGAGATCCTTCCCAGGATTAGCCTGCTGCCCAGATCGCAGCCATTAAACTCCGCTGAGCTTCTTTCCAATAGCTACAGATGAACAAAATATTGCCCTGCTCCCAGTTACGTTAAAAGGGCCTAGTAAAGAATAATGGCAAAGATGCTCGCAGCCAAAAGCTGCTCTTGATGGCCCTTTAAGCGAGATTTACGGCAGGCATTTAGCAGTGTCCCTGGAACATTTGCTGGCACCGATCGGTGGGAAGGATGTGCGTGGCGCCTCCCTGGGCCAGCAGGCAGGGCCATCTTTCATTCTGGGCAGCTCTGCCTGCCCCCTGCATCGTGCGGGCTCCCCCACGGCCCTGCCCCAGCCCATCAGGCTGCTGTCTGGGCTGCTCACTGATAATTCTGGCTGTCCAATGCATCAGGATGGGGCCAGCTAAAAACTGTTCTGACACAGGGCCTGGGAGGCTGTGAGACGTGCTGGGACCTGATAAACTGAGGCAGGAACAGGGGAGAACGCATAAAAGGTAGTGGCGGAAGCTGGGTGATGACCTGGAGAACAGGGGCCCTATTGCTCATTCACTATGTATTTCTCAAGCTCCTACGATAGGCCAGACAAATTTGGTAGAGATGCTACAAAATTAGTATGTTTGTTTTCTGCCCCTATGAGACCTTACCGAGAGGGGAAGAGAATAAGTAAGCTACCAATAACAATCAAATGCGGTCATTGTTTCGATAAGGAGAGCCCAAGGGGAGCAAATATGTCCAGGTTTGGGGGGCTTTTCTTAGACACGGGCCATGAGCCACATGTGGCTATTGAGTGTTCGAAGAGTGATCCCTGAAAACTGAAATGAGCTTCAAGCATAAAAGGCCCGCGATATTTCAAAGGCTTCAAAATATGAGAGAATACGAAACATCCCACTCGTAATTTCATATTGATTACATGTTGAAATGAGAAGATGGGGTATATTGGGTTAAGTAAAACGTACTATCAAAATTAATGCTACCTGTTTCTTTTTCCTTTTTATAATGTGACTACCAGAACATTTTAAAATATTGGGTACCATAATCGAAATGATGAATAAGGATTAGCCAAGTGAGGGGATTGGAGTGCAAACCAGCAACTGAAGGTTTAGTCATAAAATTCACCCTATTAAGTCAAAAGTCTGAATCCAACAAATAAGCTGAGCTCCAGCAGAGAAGCTGAGGCAGGAGCGCCAATGCCAGCTTGAGCAAGTACATTCATTTCCCAAATACAAAGAAATATCTAGTACAAAAATGTCAAATTGCTTTTATTTTATATGTAACCTCCAATAGATTTATAGCGGCGGCAAAGGCACTGTGTTGAGCAGGATTCAGAGGTGCAACGGAAATTTGTGATCATGAGTGATTGCTGTCTGCCACGGAAGCATGTTTTGCTTGGTATTTGCCACTTGATCCAAGTTTAAATGTAGGTTTGATTAGATTTATATCAAATCCCATAACCACCAGTAAGGCAGTGTCCAAAGCAGACCCATATCCTGGAGCTGAATTGACATAGTCAGCAGTTCATGGGAGTATGCAGGGAACTCATTTGACATCAAGGAGACATCATGGCATATCCTCAAAAAATATACCGGGATCTCAGGCTGCACTGAGAGGGTTACAGGGAGGAGTCCTGCTGCTCCATGCCAATAAGACCACACCTAGACTACACACTTCTAAGAGACGTAACTGTCGGGTACACTCAGAAACTCATTCCCAGCTTAGAGAGGGGTCACAGAACTGTGTTATGTGTAGGTCATTAAGATGAACAGGTGGCTGAACATGGAGAGCCAGGCGGCATGATTATTCTCTCCAGTATAGAATTGACTAGTTCAATAAACATTTAGTAAGCACCTACTATGTTCCAGGCACCAAGCCAGATGCTGGGCAAACAACAGTGAATGTGGGGGGTTTTCCATCGGCATCTCCATGTCACTCACTCCCTTCCCTCCCCAACCCCCTCCAAGGATGACCTTAAGGAAATGCACCAACAGACTCCCTTCCTCTCTGGCTTCAAGTCGAATTCAGCCAGCAGGAGATCAGAAGAACAAGGCCATGGTATTTGCCAAGTTGCTTTGAATTGGCTCCACTGTAGACCTCAGCTCATGCCAGGTGGCTTTCTCCTTACTGCTCTCCTCACTAGCAGTCCCTCCTTCTGACCTCAAGTCATTGGGTTAGTAACAGCTTCTTAATGCTGATAGTCCTGAGTGCTGCACCACCCCTTACTGATTCCCTTTAATTGCCCATGTCCTTGTAAATAGTCCTTTTATTGAACTCAAACAGTGGGATTCAAGTGTGGCATCTATTTCTTGCCAGGATTAAAAGAGGTTTGGTCCCTGCCCTAGTGGAGTTTAGGTAAGTGATAAACAGGAAAACCAATTGTGGTAAGTGTCGTAAAGATAAAGACTTGGAACCATAAGCAGAGGGGGTGGGGGCACCAAGCAAAATGGAATGGTCAGGGAGGCTCCTGAGGATGTAGCATGTAAGCTGAGATCTGAAGGATGAGAATGACCTGAGTAAAGAGCTGTTCTGATGTAATCTAGAGCCAAGGAAATAGAAGTGAATTTGGCCCCCAAAACTTCTCTCATCTGGAGTAAGCAGCCCAAGAAAATGACAAGCTCCCCCTCGGAGATGCTCTTATAGAGGTCAGAGGGCTCTTTGGTGGCAGTGACACCAGAACAAGGATTTGTCTGCTGGTGCCTGCAGCCACTTGTCCTGGAAGCCTCTCCCCACCCCTCTCCTGCCCAACCTGAATCTCGGTGCGATACCCCACTCCTGCCGTGAGTTGAGAGAACAAAGATACGAGTCCCAAATTGTGTGTGATGGAAGGCAGGCAAAATCCCCACATGGAGGCAAGGGAAAGAAGTGAATGTCAAGTTCATGAGTAAAGGGAGTTTAACACACAGTAACTGTCTGGGCAGTCAGGTGTCTGGAAGTTACCCAAATCGCCAAGACTTGGAGGAAAAAACGAGAATTCTGCTTCTATTGAGACAGGGAGAGGATCACAGATTTCTTTGTTCCTCCGAAACTGAAACCTCAGGGATCTGTGGTTCTCAGCCCTGGATGCCCATTCAAATCATCTAGAAGACTTTTGGAAGTACCAACGCCCTGCCTCAGAACTCCTGGTGTAATCCACCCAGATCTAGTGTAGTCCAGATTGAGAACCATGGCTAAAAGCAATTGAAAGGGCTGAAACCAATAAAGAGAAAGACCAGTGTGATATCCCACGTTACAGCTGAGGAGACGGCTGCCCAGAGAGGACCGTGCCAGCAGAACTCTGTAATGGCCCAGGCCTGCTCTATGGAGCCTTCATCAGCACTCCGAGCACAGCAGTAAGAGTTTTGTGGGGCGGTTCTTCAGCTTTATGAAGGAATGACTGACAAATAAAATTGTAATATCTGAATCCAATGTGGAAAGAATTCCCACCATCTAGTTAATTAACTCATCCATCACCTTTTTTATTTATTTATCTAACCATTTGCTTTTCTGGTGGTAACATGTTAAGTTCTACTCCCAGTACATTTCAATAACATAAAGCTTTATCACTAAGGTCACCGTGGTTTACATTAGATCCTCAGACCTTATTCATCTTAGAGCTGAAAGTTTGCATGCCTTCACCCACCTCGCCCTCTCTTCCCCACCCCTAGGAGGAGGCGGAGTTTTCAAAGCCTGTGAGAGATCAGTGGTTAGAACCTGCTCTTCAGTCTCAGTGGAAGCCCTAGGGCCACACCTCCTGGGCCAGGCTGTGCCTCCTCCAACCTCCAGCCTCTGCCCCAACCTCCTGCTTCTCTGCTCCCACACTCCTCTGAGCATCTTCAGGCCCCAAAGCATGAGAAGGAAAGGCGGGTTCCACTCCCATTGCACCCGCCCACGTGGAGAAGAGGGCCCCTGATCGGGTGGGCTCAGGCCTTCCCAGCCGCTCGCCAGGCTTCTGGGGGAGCCTCAGTAACTCCCACCGCCCAGCCCCAGCTATCATCCTCAAACTGTGCTGCATGTGGGGGTCACCTGGAAGCATTGAAAACTGCCACACCCAGGTACATCAGACCCTCGGGAGACCCTGAGTGGACGGTTTTAAAGCTCCTCCAGGGAGTGGAGCGTGTCAAGTCTGAGCCCACTGTCCTGGCAGGACAGGGCTGCCAGCAGCCTGCTCAGAGTCAAATCAGCTCTGCAAGGTGGAGCCAGAAGGCCAGCCTGCCAGCTGCTCGCCCTCCAAACCCCACCCCCTGCCGGGCTCAGCGCAGAGCCAGGCGGGCCTGCTCCCCCAGGCGCCGGGTCCTCCAAATAAAAACAGCGGCCAGAGTTCAGGGCCCCCGGCGGTCTCCCGGTAAGCACCTTTTGTTCCAGGCTCAGAGCTGTTAATTAGAGAGCCGTGATTAATGAGGAGGCGCTCCTGGTCCCCATCTAGGAGGAGAGGTCCTGGGGATGCTGACTTTGCTGGAAGAATCTGCAGTCGGATTCCAACTGGAGCTATTTATAGTTCAGGCTGGGCTGGGTTGGGTTGGGTTGGGAGGAAGGTGCCCCTCCTCCTCCTCCTCCTCCTCCTCCTCCTCCTCCTCCTCCTCCTCCTCCTCCTCCTTCCCCTTCTCTTCCTTTTGCTCCTCCTCCTCCTGTTCCTCCTCCTGGCTTCTCTCCATGCCCCCTCCCCCACCACACCAGGATGGAACATGTAGGTGGAAATATTTATTGAGGAAGAATTTTTAAAGGAGTGAACCTTAGTATGTATGCATTCATATCAATTCATCCGAACATTCATCCCCTCAACATATATTTATTGAATGCCTACTAAGCGCCGGGCCCCAGGCCAGCTGACACGGTCACAGCTCTGATTAAGAGTGGTCATCCTCTGTTCTGGTGGTTTCCACTCCGGGGAAGCGTAATTACCAAGGAAGTCTGCAAGTACGTGGACAACAGTCAGCAGAGGCCAGTGCTCACAGGAGTGGACCATGGCTCTGTGCAGAAAAAGGATTCAGTGACCCTCACCCCGGTGCTGACCAGCAGATCACCACCATCCTCACCTTTAATAAGGAAGCAGGCTCAGACATGCTGAGTCAAATAGGACTTGCCAGGGCGTCCCAAACTCATGCCCTCGTCTTCCTGGGCAAGTGGCTGGGTGACATTTCCCAGTCTCCTGGGCTCGCACTGGGAGCTGGCAGAGTCCTGTCCCACGGAACAAAACGAGAGAAGTGCTGTGCCCTTCCCCCCCCCCCCCCCCCCCCCCGTGGCCTCCGGACGACGAGCTCCACGTGACCTTGGAAATCACATGTTGAAAGTGCAGATGGCTTTGCAGAGAATACCCTCCAACACCCTTTCACACACGACCTTCATTGTGCTGGAGCCCCGGAGGTGTCAGGGTTTGCCGGTTACAGCAGCTAGCATCCCCTAAGCTAATATGGCAGATCTGCTCCAAACGCTGGGTCTACTGGCCCTGAGAAAGAGTCACTGGCTCCCAAAACATTTTATGAGCAGGCACCTTCACTGGGGATCAATGTCCCTCACAGACACCTGCTCAGCTGGGTCTTGCTCACAGGTCACTGCAAATCAGCCCTGAAAGGCTCCCACCCGCCCTGCTCCTACCCCTTCTCCCCTCTTGCAGCTGAAACCAAGGTGGTCCATCCATCACTGCACTAGCTGGGGACAGAGGGGACAGAGACGAGGGCAGAAGAGGTAACACTGGGCACTGTGGGGAGGGACAGCAGGGAAGGAGTCTTGGAATTAATTAGAGGAATAAGACCTGGCACACCTCCTGGGGATATAGTAGGGGGTGGGGGAGGAGGGGAGGTAAGGGATGACATGGCCTCAATTGCCTCATCCATAAAATGGGCACCTAAAAGGTCCTGGGCACTGACACATGAATGATAAATAGCTTTAAACCCACCTGCAACCGGCAAGTAGATGGGAGTGGGGAGTGTTTGCAGAAGGACCTGTGACTGTGAACAGGTGCTGGGCCGCCGCTGGATCGGCCAGCTCCAGAACCGCTTTATGTTCAGACTTCTCCTATCCAAGCTAATCAAGTCTCCTCATTGTCTAAGACAAGTCTAGCTGAGCTTTTTGAAACAAAAAGCATCCTGACTCACCTATAAAACCAAGCACATAAGGTCTCTGTGATTCTATTTCCTCAGCTGAAAATGAAAACAGGATTCTTTTTTTTTTTTCCAGTGAAGATACCTGCTAATGGGATAATCATAATAATCATGCTCACCATGTCAAACTTCTGTGGGGACGTCACGAGCCTGCATTTTAAAGAGCTATTCCAGCCTGGCCAGTGTGGCTCAGTGGTTGAGATCGACCTATGAACCAGAAGGTCACAGTTTGATTCCCAGTCAGGGCACATGTTGTGGCTCCATCCCCAATGGGGGATGAGGGAAGCAGCCGATAGATGAGATTCTCTCTCATCATTAATGTTTTTCTCTCTCCCTCTCCCTTCCTCTCTGAAGTTGATAAAAAAAATATGTCTTTAAAAATAAGAGGTAGCAAAGCTACTTCTTCCCCAACACAGCTGTCAGTGACCACAGAGCTTATTTTGCTCTTTTATTTTACTCATCTTTTGTAGACACCAAAACCTGTTTATGTGAAATAATTCTCAGAAGCCAGTGAATGTAACTGGATAAGTTTTGCTGTTTCTAATCTCAGACATTTTCTGAGGAGACTGGTCAAGAGGCCACCTCGCCCAGCTTTGTTCTGCTAAGCTCTGCAGGGTAGGCTAGGTGAGGGTTAGGGTTAGAGTTGGGGCTGAGGCTAGGGTTAGGATGAGGAATTTGCGGGAATTAGACCAGAGAAGTAGAAAGAGGGGGAGCTGTGCACTGTGGGTGCGGCCTGTCCCCAGCTGTGAGGGTAGATTTTGTGTGTGGCCCTGACTGGGCTAAGGGACTCCCGGAGAGTTGGGAAGCACCATTTCCAGTGTGTCTGAGGGGGTGTCTGGAAGTGGTTGGCATCTGAATCAGTAGGCTGAGGAGAGAAGGTGGCCCTCACCAATGTGGCTGGGCATCCTCCAACCTGCTGAGGGCCTGGGGAGAGCAGGGAGGGAGAGGAAGGGTGGACTCATGCTCTGCTTAAGCTGGGACATCCATCTCCTGTCATCACACAATCTGAGGGAACACCTTAGACAGACAGAGCATGGGTGGAACCAGAATCGGGAGGACACATAGACAGGGCACTGGTAGCATCTGCTGGGCTCCCCTCCTTCCACACCTGCCGTCCTGGGCCTCCCGGAGGAGTCATCCATCCATCCTCTCAGCCCCCTGAGGCCCTGCCTTCAAGCTCATGGCGGGGAACCTGGACTCAGAGGCACACTGCCGGGGTTCACAGACAGCATGCAAAGGACGTGTGACCTCCAGCAACACGCGAGGCCTCGGAGGCTCCGTACCCTTCTCCGCAGCCTGGGGTTAATGGTCCCGGGTCATACAGTCGGTGTGAGGGTTGATTGAGATGCAGCATGTACCGCTTTAGCACAGAGCCAGGCACACAGTGAGCACAGCCTGTAGGCTGACCCTGCAAGAGGGCACCTGGCTAACCTGGCGTCAGGGGCAGCTGGAGTCCAGCCTGGGCTCCACTCCCCCAGCCACCCACCTTGGCTCAGAGGGAGAAGCACCTCTTTCTCGTTGGCCAACCAAAGGGGACCCTTTTATCACCTGTTTGCCTTGAGTTGGTGCCTTTTTCTAAACCTCACCAAGGTGCTGTCTGAGCTACCAGTGGCCCTGATCTCATTATGATTACTGCTCCTATTCAAAGTTAATGAATTCATTGGAGTTCCCTTAAAGTGCAGGAAACATGGGCCATTGTTCAGATAACTGCTTTGCCTGACCTGAGGCATTTCTCTGGCAGGACAGGGCAACTCTAGAAATGATCTTGGTCAAGGCCCCCCAGGCCTCTCTAGGGCAGCAGTCATGGCAGATCCACCTACCTCAGACCCTGAGGGAGTCCCCGGAGCACTGTGACTGTGTGCCACCCTCAAGTCCCTCCCCACACTCCAGTGGGGCAGGCCAAGAAAAAGGCCATTTAGTGAGCTGCCAAAGAAACACTTCTCCCGGGACTTCTGCAGAAGTATCTCTTCTCTTCAGGTACCTGCGTCCTTGATTTCCGGTGAGGAAATGGGGTCCGGGGACTCCTGGGAAATGACCTGCACAATGGAAGAGGGAGAAGGGACACATGAGCTGATCAGTGCTTCCACGGTCCCAGCTTCTCCCTCAGTGTAACTCGCCATCCAGCAGGCTCTGTCCGCCCACTGATGCTCTGTGAGGTCCCAGTCCAGCCCCAGACACAATCCGTCTCCTCTCCTGAGTCGTGGAAGGCTCAGGACTCCACCCCTCCAATCTCTCTATGTCCAGCCGAGCTTACCCTCAAAACCCCTGTTTAAGAGTTCAAACACACCACATAGCTCTGCCAACTTCACCTTTTCCTCCACACCAGCCTGAGGCCCCCGGCTCATCCGAGATTTAAAATGTATAAATCCTGTTTTGGCAATTGAAAAAGACCTTTGCAATTTTCTTCCCCTGACCCCCAAAAGCCTTCATGAAACATCTCCATGAAATGCCACCGAGAGCTTCCTGGAGTTCCCCTCCGTGTGCATACATGGGAAGATACATCTCTCACCCGCCAGGGCCAAGCCCCAGCTCTGCATCGCCCAGGAGACCGGAGCACAAAACAGGAAGCAGCACACTCACCCTGGAGGACTCACGCTGTCCCCATGGAGTTTCCTGTGCCCTGATCTGAGCCACACCTCCCACTCTGTCCCTGTCAGGCAGGCGCAGCACAACTAAATGAGGCATCGGGACAAAACTGAGCCTCTCACTGCCAGCCACCCACCCCACAGATCACCCCCAAATCTGCACACTCTCTCCTCCCTTGGGCAAAGCCTCCAAGAGCCCAGCCCAAAGGCAGATGCTACCTGGCTGGAGCCCTTTTGGCACATACATGATAGCACATATGCACACATGCACACTTGCATGATGACCAGAAACTATACACACACAATCACCAAAGCCCTAATAATAGGGAAAGGGAAAGAATTCTATGATCTTCCACACATTCATACCACTAACACACATATATATTTACCCACATACATTCATATGACCAAGACTACACATGTGTGCCTGTTCCCAGATACCTACCTACACACAGAGAGAGGCACAAACAGAAGTGCAAGACCCTGTCCCTGAACGCCTGGCCTAGAGGTATGGGGAGATAATACACTTGTGTTGCTTTAAGCCACTAAATGCATGGTAATGTCATACAGCAATAAGAAACTTAATACAATAAGAATTTACCCCAAAATGGTGATGCACCAGGTACTTATTTTCTTTATATCATCCATACACGTGCACATGCATGCACTGGGCTACACACACAACCACACAACACTCACATGAAAGCACATGGATGCAACCAGGTACACACAGGCCTCCTGGGCACGCACATACCCACCTACACTCAGGGGCGGCTCTGAGAGCCCAGGTGACCAGGGAGTCCTTCTCCAGACCGACTGGGGGCTGCGGACACTCCAGTGCAGTCACAGTAATTAGCTCCTTAATTAAAGTCCACTCGCCACTCACCGGCCACGAGGACCCGCACACCAGCACCGAGTTTGGATCCTGGGCATCTCAGAGGCTGCAGATGGGCCAGGAGACACGGCCCGGAAGCTGGATCTGGGCGGTAATTAGGGATGGGACTCAGCTGAAGAACTCACAGCCAACCAGCCGTTTCATTTTTCTCTTCCAGGGAAGAAGGTCCTGCCAACTCCAGGGCTCTTCCTCTCCATGTCCTAATTATGCCTCTGGCTCCGGCTCCCCTCAGTGCTCTGCCAGACCCGGCATCCCTTACACACACACACACACACACACACACACACACACACACACCATGGAAGGCTGGGGCTCAGGGCCCTAGGCCAACACAGGCCTGCAGCTCCCATCACTATTGCCTGGCCCAGGGTCAAAATGGGAACTAGCAAAAGGACTTCTCCCCCACCCTCAACCGCCTGCCCAGTCCCCACCCCCCACCACCTCCAAATAAAGCCTCTCCCTCCGCAGCACCTCCAGGAAGCCCCTTTGCCTCCAGGCTGTCTGTCGTTTGCTGGGACTGCCATCGCAAAGTACCGCCCACTGGGAGGCTTCACCACAGTCTGGAGGCCGGAAGTCCAAGGTCAGGGTGTCCGCAGGGCTGGTTCTCCAGAGGGCTGTGCAGGGGTGCCTGCTCCAGCCTCTCCCTGGCTTCTGGTGGTTTGCAACATTGGATGTGCCTTGGCTTCCGATCTCTGCCTTGATCTTCACAAGGCATTCTCCATGTGTGTCTGTCCCAGATTTCCCTTTTTTATAAGGACACCAGTCATATTGGATCAAGGCCTGCCCAAATGACCTCATTTAACTTGATTACGTCTGTAAAGACCCCATCTCCAAATAAGGTCACATTCGGAGATACTAGGTACTAGGACTTTAGCATATAAATGAGGGGCCCAGTTCAGCCCTGTCCTTCGTCACACATGCTCACACCTCATGACCCCATACATGGCTTCCTGCCACATGATCTGATTTTCTTGGGGACCTAGCGATGTGGCTTTCATTCCACAAAGATTTTTCCAGGGCCTGCAGCCAAATGGGATGAATGACCCCACTTCCCTGGGAGCACCCCCCAACATCTGCACTGTGAGCCACAACCTGTTGTTTCTCTGATGAACACCCCAGGGATGAGTCTCTTAGAATCTGCATTCAGGGGCCTCTGAAGGATCCTTTCCCTGCAGCAGTTCCAACCCCTCAACCAGGGATCCTTTTGATATGGGGACTTGTCTTGTCAAGATATCATCATGTCTAAATCGAGGCTGTGTCAGCAGGCCCATGAAAATGAATAATGGCCGCAATTATGACCCATATAACAGCCCAATAAAACCTAATTAAAATGATCCACATCCCATCTGCCAAGCGCAGGGCAAAGCAGCCAGGAAAGGATGGAGGCCCAGTCAGTTCAAGGGGAGCAAGTAATGTGAATAATAATAGTATGTATATTATAAGAAATATATTATATAATATTAACTTATAATAATGTTATTGTTGCAGCTAACATTTATTATATGATCACAGTGTGGCAGCACCTGTAGCCATAGGGGCTGTCTTTAACAAGTTAAGTGCTACCAATATCCCCATTTACAGAGGAAGAAACTGAGGCACAGAGAGATTAAGGAACTTGCTCAAAGTTACACTGCCCGTAGCTAGTAGAAATGGGAGGTCAGGCTCTGATGATACCTGGCCTATAATAGGTGCTCAAATATCATACATATGTGTTACATGAATGAGTGAGTTTGGCCAAGGTTCTTTGTCAGGCAACCCAAGATACCATGCAAACAACCAACACACATTTACTTGGTACAAACTAAATCAAGGTGTCCTAAAAGCCAAGTGGGAAGAAACAAAACCAATCATTGAACTATGATGTGATTATTGCTCTAATGGGTGCATATACACAGTGAACATATGGGCGTGGAGAGGGCCTTTATTCTCCTCAAGAGATCAAGGAAGACTTCCCATACGTGGCAGAACCAAAGCTGGGTCTTAAAAGATGGGTGAGAATTTGTTGGGCAGATAAGTAGAGAAAGGCATTCCAGGCAGAGGGAACAGCATGTGCAAAGTTGTAAAAGGCTCAGAGCCCAGCATATTTGGGGCATCTCAGTTACATAGCATGAAGGTTGCAATGGCATACCTGGTTGGAGTGTAGCATGACAGGGAGGCGAGTGACAAGAAAGCCAGCAAGGTCAGCAGGCCGAGATCACCAAGCACCTTTCAGGCCGGGCTCGGGAATTTAGATTGAGCCATCCCCGTGTCGAAGACTTGAAAGCAGGGGAATGATCTGGTCAGATCTGCTCACTGGAAAGGTCCCTCAGGTCACTAGGCAGAGGTTGTCTTGGGAAAGCAGGAAAGCTGTCAAACCCTGGGGCATTTGGACATAGCTCCCGCTGCAGGAGCACTGACTGCCAAACCTTTTTATTCGAGATGAACCTTGAGAAAGCCCAGATGGGCAGCTGACCACCCTGGCATGACAGCCAGAGCTGGACTGAAGTCTAATATGAGAGCGGGACACTCAGACTAACTCTCAGGGGGTTTTCATGTGCTTCCACTGCTCCCACCCCCCACGATGATGACTCTTGAGTCCCGGATGTCATCACAGGTCCCTACCTCCCAAAAGAATGGCAGGATGGTACACGTTGTCTCCTGCCTGAAGGCTTGAAGTTCAAGAAGGGCCTGACTTCCCCAAACAAATGGGTCTTTGAAAAACCAAGAAGTGCAAAGTCACAGGCATATGAGAGATTGGTTGCCTTTGTCATTTCAAGCGATGCTGCCCTTTGACCTAGGAAGAGGTTCCAAATGCATAAAAAGAGCAATAATCTCCAGCGTCAATGTTTTGATAAAATAAAGGGTGGGGATATATATTATAAATACCACCTCCGGGAAGCAAAGTCAGAAAGTTATTAAACATTCTGTCACAAGCTCGACGACAGCACTGTCCACCCCACCCGGTTCTGAGCTCCTAATAAAGGCAGCATCTTGAAATTTGTCAGTCTTGGATGCATAATTTACTAGTCCAAAGCAGCAGTAATACATTGCATTTTCATAAGGGGCTCTAAAGCCGTCTAATTTCCCTGAGTCTCGGGACAACAGGCGGCTGTGGCCGCTCGCGGAGGGCCCTTTATGCATTATGGATAGAGACTTTGCAATTCAAAGTGACAGCTTAGCTTCCCCATCACCTGCCCCAAAACCCCAAATCATATTGGAAGGCCGAGAACTAAAGGATGGGTCTGCCCCCAAAGCCTACAGCCATTTGTTGCCCAGAAGAGTGTGTGTGTGCGTGTGTGTGTGCGTGTGTGTGTGTGTGTGTGTGTAAAGGGGGCACAAGAAGCAAAAATTATTGCCTGGGTCTCACCAAACATCATAAAAAAAAAAAAAAAAAAAAACAGCTTGACCTGTCACTTGGTAATATACTTGCAAAATAAGGCAAAGTACAGGTTGGCAATGAGTAGATGGGACCCACCACCCTGTGACCCATGCATACCACCAATGTCTGCCTCCAACCCAGAGATTACACAGACCCTGGCTTCCTTGAAACCCGTATGTATAAAACACTATTGGGCCTCCTTCCTTCGGGGCCAGTTGTCAGTGGACAAAGCCTCAGGTGCCAGAGAAGCATCCAGACATCCAGGTAGCTAGGTCTCTTCAATGGCAGGTGTGGTCAACTCAGTCAATATTAGGAGAATTGAGAAATATCAGTAACAACATCTGAGAAGAAGAAGAAAGAGAAAATATCTGACTTTACCTTATAATCATCCCTACAAGAGTGAAGCTGGTTCTATTCATTCTCTCTGCTCTCAAGGAGTCTCCAGTGCCTGGGGGTGACAGACAAGCACCCTAGAGGAACAGAGGAGAGCACCTCTTCACATTTATCACCTCTGGGAGCAGGGACAGACCGACTTGGTGAAAAGGCCTCAACAAGTCACTGAGATAGACCATGAGGACCCAAGGGCATGGCAGGGAATTAACAAAGAAAGTAACTGAACTCTGCATGTGACAAGGAAGAGAGTGTTTCTTATTATTGAGAGGAAAGGGTAAGAGGGGGTAAGAAAGGGAAACAGTTGAAAAGGGAGGAGATAGAAAGATGGAAAAAATGGCACCCTGGGACATTGGCTGAGGTCCTGAAGATGGAGTGGCTTGAAGTTAATTTAAGAAGAGGTTTTCCTGTCATGGCCAGTTTTTCTCAGTGGTTAGAGTGTCAGCCCACAGACCAAAGGGTCATGGTTTCAATTCTGGTCAAGGACACATCCCAGCCCTGGTTGGGATGCATGCGGATGGCAACCAATCAATGTGTCTCTTCTCTCTCTCTCTCTCTCTCTCTCTCTCTCTCTCTCTCTCTCTCTCTCTCTCTCTCTCCTCCTTTCCTTTTACTTTCTCTAAAAATAAATGGAAAATATATCCTCAGGTTGGTGAGGATTAACAAAAAAACAAAAGATGTTTTTCTGTAGTGCTAACCCTCAGGCCTAAAATGCATCTTCACTTAAGTTCTACAACACTTGACACACTCATGGAAGGAGTGGGGCTGTTTGTGGACCTCAAGGAAGGGACTGAGTTTTCCAATTAGGTCCACATGTGTTTAATCAAAAACCTAAATCCTGAACGCAGGCGGCCTAAGGCAGAAGTGTCACTGAGAATGTAAGACTCAGAGGGAGAGGCAGAGAACCTGGGAGGGTGTGGGATAAACTTTAGACATAAAATAGGGGCTCTGATCAAACATACCTAGAACATGAAAGACCAGCAGAGGCCAGCTGACATCTGGGCTCCATGAATTACCTCCATCCTGAGTGTAGTATGATGCACACAAGTTTCAATGGGACCTCCAAGGAAGGAACAGGTAACTGTTGATGTGCACCTTGACAGATGGGTAAAATTTCTTAGTCCACAGGGCCATTCATTCAGGAAATGGCATATTTCAAAACACAGAGTTATGAATGGATATCATCATTAAGAATGGTGACTGGCCGAAACCAGTTTGGCTCAGTGGATAGAGCGTTGGCCTGCAGACTGAAAGGTCCCGGGTTCAATTCCAGTCAAGGGCATGTACCTTGATTGCGGCCACAATCCCAGTAGGGGGTGTGCAAGAGGCAGCTGATTGATGTACCTCTCTCATCGATGTTTCTAACTTTCTATCCCTCTCCCTTCCTCTCTGTAAAAAAATCAATAAAATATATTAAAAAAAAAAAAAAAAAAAAAAAAGAATGGTGACTGGTGCAGGGACCTGGAAGGCTGATTGAATACATGGCGGGCGGGTAGACATGGAGTGGAGGGGGGCAGGCCAGGGGAGATCAACATCAGCCTTCAGAGGAGTTAGATCTCTGTCCAGAATAAAGTGAGGGGTCCTTAAAGGACGTTCAGGAGTGACCTGTAGTGGGCATATCTGTGCTACAGGAAGTATAGAAGAAAAGAGAGTCTGACATGCGGAGGCCTCACCCAGTCAGCATCTGAACAAACAAACAAACAGCACAAACAGAACAGACAAGGACCTGGACAATCAATGCTCAAAACAGAGCACAAATGGCTAAGAGTATCTGGAAACATCCTTGGTGTCATTAGTCACCACAGAAATGTGAATAAAAGCCATATGTATGTAGAAATAGGATAAAAACCACATTGGAGAGACAAGCACTGGCTTCCCATCCCTGATTCTGAGGGACTAATCTCTCTGCTTCGTCATCAAAGAGAGTGAAGGGAACTGACAGGGACCAGGGACGGCAGGTAGATGCTGACGGCCGGTATGTGTGATTTCTGGCCCCCAAATGCCTGGCTGCACAGAGGATCCCATTGCCCCTCCAAAATTCCTGCCCTAGAATCCAGCCTCAAGTCAGCCCATCCAGGGCTGCAGACACCTTCGCTGCCTCTGAACTGGCCTGCCCCCAAGCCGGGTCGACCTGCAGCACCTCCATATCCAGCTGTGGGTTTTATGGAAGATCCAGTGACTGGACAAGAGACAAGAGGACATTTCAAATACGCCGACCTCCCGGGATGGAGAACGGGGGTGACCCTGTCCTGCAGCCTCAGACCCAACAGGACGCACAAAGGAGGGGGCGTCGTCTGAGCCACCTTTGCCTCCCCAGCATCTTGCTTCTCAAAGGGCGGCCTCTGGACCAGCACCCTGGCCACAGCAGGGAGCTTGGTGGAAAGGATGAATCTGGCCCCTCTTGGACATACAGAACCAGAATCCACATGTTCCAAGATGTCCAGATAACCTGTGTGCACCTGCCAGTTTGAGAAGCACTCTCCTCACACATCCCAGCTTCTCTCACAGGAATCAGAAGCGGGAAGGGGGCAGGAGGGAGAGAAGTACCCCCCTCTGCTAACAAGCACAGACACTCAGGGGGCTCATGAGGCCTCAGGCTTCCTCCCACCTGGTAAGCGTGGACACTGCTGGGACCCTCGGGGTCACTGTGCCGCCTCTTCGCCATCGCTTGGCTCAATGATCCCTGGCCTACGACCATCTATGTGGGAGCCTGCCTTGTACTTACCACCAGCCCATGCTTCCTGCCAGCCCACCTTGGCTTGTGGGCATCCCAGACCCCCAGCCCCCTTCTGCCTAGAGCGTGGGGGCCATCCCTCCACCCCAAACTTTTGTGTCTTCGTAAAATGTTTAGCGAAAAACTGCCGACTATGTAAATCAGAGATCATTAGAGGTTGGGTTTTTCCTTAAAGAATGGATTCAGCAAAATGCTGTTTTCTCCCGGCGCTGGGTCTCTATTTAGGGGATTGGAGCACTGTTTATTTATTTATTTATTTATTCATTAGCTGGGCCCACAGTCAAGGAGAAAGGAACAGGGCTATTAATCTTTCCTGTCATCCATTCACAGATGTGGAGTTCACACCACAGCAACTGTGAAGTCAGCAGTACACAACCACAAGGTGGAAATTTCAAGAGAAACAAGCTTGGAGGAATAAGAAATAAAAATAAAGAGGGGGTGGAGGCAGGGAGGCGGGAGAGAGGGCGACACAACCAAGGAGCATGTTTCAAACCCAGCCTCTGTGCCTCCTCGGGCGCCTGTGTGTGCCTGAGAGCAATCTTGTTCCCAGCATGGAGGTGCCATTGATATGTTAATAATAATTTCCTTTCCTCTTCCTCCTAAAGAAATGAAGTTTGCAAACTGGTCCTGATGAAGCACAGCTGACTCTGTGTGTGTGTGTGTGTGTGTGTGTGTGTGTGTGTGTGTTATACAGAGACTGAGACAGACACACACACACACTCACACACACTCCCTCCTCTGCCTGTTATGACATCTACTTAGATTCTGGAACTCTCTATGGGAAGACAAACCAGGAAAGGCTATGACAAGGTCTAAGAGAGCATTGCAGTCCCTTTGGGGAGTGGTGTGACTGCCAGCTCCAGGGGGTGGGTGAACAGTGGCCAGGCTGCAAGAGGCTTGCACTTTGTTGGCAAGAAACCCAGAAAGTCACAGTGTCTCCCACTGGGGACTTCTAAGCACTGTTCAGTGACCTTGAACCATGATTGGGCAATGTGGCATAGATCAGAGACCAGCCCTCAAGCTTGTGAAAGCTGGCATCTTTTAAAGCCTGGAGAGATGGACCGGATACTCTCTGCCTCAGTTTCCTTCTTGCTATCCTCCTGCCTTGGAGGCTGAGGCCCTGACCCTGTAGCTATTCACTTGTCAGCTCTCTCCCCACTGGCCTGGCATGAATGGAGGGCAGAGCCTCCAGCATGCATACCCTATTGGAGTGTCCCAGAGAGACCCCATTGCTCAGGCCAGGCCCACTGTTCGTTGCTCCCAGCCTGACCCAAACCTGACTTCATCCTTTGCCTTGAGGTCTTGTCATTCCCCTGGGGTCCTCCTCCCCTCCCCACCCACATTCCCCTTCCCCCACTGGTCCAAGATGCTGAGTCTCTGGCCACACGCCACAGGCTGGAATGGCCTCGTCTCAGATGGGAAAGGCTGAGTCCGGGTTTGTGTGGAGCATACCCAGGACCGCCCTGAACGACAGCAGGGGATTATGCCATTCAGAGGGAGCCGAAGTCAACTTCTCTCATCAGAACGTGACTCCTCAGGGCATAGCGACCATGTTTATCATCCCTGCTCCTTGACACTTGGTGGATGCTCAGTGAACATGTGTGGAATTCTGGGGACTGGCTGTCTGGGGGGAGCTGGGGTTTGGTGGAAAGTAAGCATAAGATAAACCTTCTCTCCTGGGTGAAGGAAGGGATGAGACCTATGCTGGTCAATGGAGGGCTGTTCAGCAGGATTCTGAGGCTGTGGCTGGACGTAATGGGAAAGTTTGGTGATCCCTTAGCAAGCCTTTCGGGGGTCCAAGAGGGGAAGTGATGATGCTATGGTCACACTCGGGCACTGAAGGTTGGCTGCCCTGGGTCACAGAGTTTTTTGCAAATTATATTGACCCCAGAATAGGTAGGCACTGAGGGCAAGGGCCACAGCTTTGATGAGGAGAAAGGAAAGCGGGTCAGACCTGGAGCTGGTCAGGGAGCCCTGTCCCAAGTGCTAACCCCACTGGAAAGCTGAGTGTGGGCACAGGATGCTCAGGAACTGATATATTTATTTTATTTTATTTTATTTTATTTTATTTTATTTAGAGAGAGAGAGCAAGAAAGGGAAAGGGAAAAACAGAGAGAGAAGCATCAATATGAGACACAACAATTGGTTGCCTCCCACATGCACCCGTACCAGGGCCAGGGATTGAGCCCACAACTGAGGTATATGCCCTTGACTGGAATCAAACCTGGGGCCCTTGAGTCCACAGGCCTCTCTCTAAAAAATAAAAAGCCTATTGCATAGTGGCTGTCATCAGCAGTGCAGGGCTCCATGGCCAGGGCTAGCCTTGAGTCAACTGCTTTTGTCAAATGAAAGAGGAATTAATGGCCTTGATTTCATGGTTGCTAGCACAGTCCAGTCTTACAGGTGTGAACCAGAGCCTCTGAAACTTATAAACTGGGTGAGCCCATCAGAATAAATCTTAAATAATGCAAAATTTTGCTGTCTGATAGAAAAATTTGTTGAAGAGTTGTTATGATAGATTTGGGGGGAAATGGTGGTAATTACTCACCTCCCCATATCCACATCCCTGTGCAATTTTACTTTGCATGTTCTCCCCTCAAAAGATAAAGGAAATTCCCTCACCCTTTGAATTTGCATGGGCCTGGTGATTTGCCTGGACTAGGGGATTTCAGAGGGTATTGTGTTGTGCCACATCTAAGTCTAGGCCTCAAGAGACAGTATACACTTCCCCATTTGTTCCTCACGTGAGCAAGCCTGGGCTGGCTAATCGAATAAGAAATGGAAGAAGCACCAATGAGTCATCCCATTGGAAGTAGTCCTGGATCAGTTGGTCCTGCAGTTAGCCCTGAACACGTGAGTGAGTCTGGTCTAGAACAGAAGAGCTACCCTGCTGAGCTAAGCCCATTTTGCTAACTTGGAGAATCATGAGTAAAGTAAATTGTGGTTGTTTTAAACCAACCACTCTCTCAGTTTTGGATTTATGCAAAACTGAGATAGTTGTTATGCAGCAAAACTGATATCATTGCTATTTATGAAAATGCATTAAGACCACCATACACCCATCAGGATGGCTATTGCAAAAATAATAGAGAATAGCACATGTTGGCAAAGAAGTAGAAAAACTGAAATGCTTGTACATTGTAGGTGAGAATGCAAAATGGTACAGACACTGTGGAAAACAGTAAGCTGGTTCCTCAAAAAATTAAAAATAGTGTGTCTCTTTAAATATTATGTCCCAGACCCCTCTCTTGCCTCACCATCAGGCCAGCCCTGCACCCTGCATTAAAATTACTTAAGGATCTTGTTAACAGCATAATCTTGGGCCAAATCCAGCCCCAAAGAATCAGAATATCCACAGGCAGACATGGGACTTGGAGAAGAAGTTCTCATCCCCAGTGATGCTTCTGTTGTCCTGCCAGACCCGGGCTGAGGACTGGCCCTGAGACTAGGCTGTCCTGGGTACTTTTGCAGCGTTTGCAGAACAAGAGGATTTTGCAGAGATGGGCCTCCCCAACCCCAACAACATTCATCATGACACTCACATAGGATGTCATTTGTTAAAAGGAGGTCTATGGGTTAAAACAAGAAGAGACTGCCTGGATTAGAAGTGGAAGTG
Organism: Pipistrellus kuhlii; assembly: GCF_014108245.1. NCBI lineage: Eukaryota > Metazoa > Chordata > Mammalia > Chiroptera > Vespertilionidae > Pipistrellus > Pipistrellus kuhlii. The sequence goes on from NW_023425562.1 coordinate 7,110,787, forward strand.
AAGAACTGGATACGCTTGTCAATAAGCAATGACCTAGTGACAGGGGCAGGGAGCCAGATCCTGGCTGTCCCCTGCTCTGCACCCTACAGGCCATCCCCTGGGTCTGACCTGGGACAGCCTGAACTCCGCCTCCCTGGGGCTGGCCTCACTCAGAGCCTCTCTGGGGTGGGGTGGGGGGCAGGGCAGGAATTAAAGCTGTACCTTCGTCTCCCCCTCCCACTCCAGAAGATCTGGGTCCTCAGTTCACGCCGGGAGTCCTACTTCAGGATTTAGTGGTTTCAGAAGGAGGACGAATTCTGGGGATGAGGGAGATTTCATGGTGAGCCCACAGGGCCCAGCCCAGCCAGAGACCTCCTTCAGGTCCCTTCTCCTCTGACTTCAAAAGCCAAGATTTAAATATGTTCTCATTTGTTAAAGTAGTTTTCTCGTAAACTTAGAAATTTCTCCAAATTTTCCTTTGAATTATTCTTTAAAAGGTGTTAAAATATATTATTTCAATGTTTCTAGAAAAATGCTATATTCTTTCTAGGCCATCATTTTTTTTTTCTTTTGTTTAATTTTTATTGATTTGAGAGAGACAGAGAGAGAAACATGATGTGAGAGAGAAATCAAACCCGCAGCCTGGGTATGTGCTCTGGCTGGGACATGTACTGACTGACACTCCAACCAACCGAGCCACCGGGCCAGGGCTTCAGGACATCATTTCTTATCTAATGCTGCTGATTTTGCAGAGCGTGGCTTCATTTCTGCAGCTCAGTGATGCAGCCCTGGAGATAAATAGCTGAGGACTCTGTGACAGCGGAGTTATTGTTTTGGTTTGGTTTGTTTTTTAAGAAATTAACCCCCCAAAAGCAAAGAATTACAATGGAGAGAGATGGCACCTGCACGATAACCAATGATGAAGGAATGTCATGATCACAGAGCTCCATTCAAACGCCAGGAAAGGAAAGATGGGCTCTGGAAGTGCTCAGAACCCACCCATGGCCCCCACCAGCCACAGCCCCTGACACTTAGATTGCACTGGTTTGTTTCATTTTTTCATATTAAAACAGAAATAGATTATATCTCCAAAGGAGACAGGGAAATGATTTGACACTCTGTATAATCTAATTCAAATCATGGGCCCCTAATCGACATTTAATTGATGCAATAATGTTTGTTCATGATGGTAAATAAACAAAATATATAAACAGAAACATCTTCTTTGATGTTTAATGACTGCTTAGCAGCTATTTGGGTCAGAGCTACTGAGCTCTAGCAAACAAATGCTTAATAATCAATTGAAATGCATTTCTCTGGTTATTGCCTTATTAAGTCAGGGCCCACCTCCAGCTGCAGAACGTTCCCTCCTCAGAGAAGAAAATGGTTAGAAATGGAAGAGGCTGCAACGGCAGGTCCCGGGTTAGCTCTGAGTTCTTCCCTCCCCACCCTGCAATCACACGGAGCTCTTCGGACAGGCTTGCATGTACCCGGGACTTTCCGGAGTTACAGCCAAGCCTGTCTCCTTCCCAGGCTTGATTTTACACTAGAAAGCCTCTTGGGTTGCCTGCCTTACGGGATAACGCATGTAACGAAAATAACCCACAGAAAGCTCTGAGAGCAGTGCCTGGCCTAGTAAATACACAGCAATGGTCATCATAGTCATAACCCTGACTTCTCACTACACTTCTCACTACATAGAGACGTTCGCTCTCTGTCACCCCTTGCCTGAGGTTTCGTGGAGGAGTTTTTTGTTTGTTGTTTGATTTTTTTGGTTTTCGTTTTTGTTTTTTTATGAAGTAAGCCTCATTTATTGGAGCCCAGATCAGGCCACACCCTGCCGTTCCACCTGACAGGTCCATCAGCTTCCAAGCCATGCCCAGGGCAGGGCCACAGCTGGGGGTAGCCCGGTCTGCCATCAGGGTCACGGCCTACTAGAGCCCTACCTCTTCTTGCTCCTTCTTATGCTCCTGGCTGCTGACGATTTTTGTGTCACCTCTGACCCTCACGCTTCCAGAGGTGGGACCTTGTGTGGGACCCTGATCCAGGCCTTGGATGTGCCTGGATGTGAAGGTCCTATTTCCTGTTCCTGAAGATTCCTCCCAGAGCCCAGCTGAGGGCCGAGCCCATCAGTAACTCCAGACATTCCTTCCTTATCGCAGCAATCTCCCTCAAACCCCTTGGCCAGCCTCCCCTTTCTCTCCTCTTCTCTTCTCTTCCCTCTCTCCCCTTCTCTCTTCTCTCCCCTCCCTTATTCTCTTCTCTCCCCTCCCCTCTTTTCTTCTCTCTACAGAGTAACTGGAGTGTCTGCCCAGGGGGACGCAGGGGAAGCAGGAGTCAGCTGCCCACATACCAGAGACGAGGAAAGAGGAGGGGAAGGATGACAATAACAATGACCATTTGGTGACAGTTGAACTTTGAAGAGAGAAAATAACGCTCCCCTCACCCCAGGCGGATGACAGTGGACTGGAAACCCATTGGACGCACTAACCTGTGCTTGATGGTCCCAGGGCGCCATCTTGTGGCCAATCCATGCAATGACCAAAGGGACCCTCTAGTGGTGTCCTAGAAGCCTGCTAAGATCCCTGATCCTTAGCCAGCCAAGGCTCACGTTGTGTCCAAGCCCTTCCTTAGACCTTGGCAGTCCGACTCTTCACCCTCAAGGAGGAATGGCAATAGAGTGAGAGCATAGAGTGGAAAGAGAAGACAGGCCAGAGCAAGGGGACGGGAAGGGTGCCTGGGGAGGCCGGAGGGTTCCGAGACCAAAGCTGGTCTGAAAAGGCAGGCTCCTGAAGACAAGATACAAGAGAAAGAAAGCCCCACATGAACAGAAAAGGCACCGCTACAGAGGGGCCCAGGTGGCCTCTCCTGGACACTGCATTCCCATCGGGGGGGGGGGGGGGGGGGCAGATTTGGGCAGGGAACAAAGAGCTGCTCTTCCTCTGCCTCACCCCACAGTCTAGGCTGATGGGTGGCGGAGGCTGTAGGGCCTGGTCCTTCTCACTCTGAAGACCCACCACACCTGCACTCATGCCATGGTCCTGCCAGGCTTGGGCAACCCCATTTCACCTGAAAGGATGTATTCCTTTCATTCCAAGTCCACCTGCTGACCTTTAGGGGTGGCTATTAAACACTCAGTGTTGGAGTCAGCCTGCCTAAGCTGCTACCTCTACACCTTCACTGACGTGTGACCTTGGACAACCTCTCTCAGTACCCATTTCCAGATCCGTAAAACAGAGAGCTGATAGTACCTCTCTTCAGGAGTTGTCACAATGGCTAAGTACTGTCCTGTTAGATATTTACACACAAGAGCTAATTTGGTTCCGAAAACACCCAGGGGCCATGGGTACAGTCCTCCCCATCCTAGAGGTGAGAAAGCAGAGGTTCTGTGAGGCCGACATGGCTGGCCAGAGGCCACACTGACAGTAAAAGGCAGAGACGGGACTTGAACCCTTGTGTGTCCAATCTTAAGGTTTGAATGAGTGTTCATTGACTCTCTGCCCCCGTCCGACTGTGAGCTGCTTGAAGGTAGATATTTCATATGACCTTCTTTGTTCCCCCTGAACTTTGCTTGGTGACTAGCACATGTCAGGGGCTCAGTACATATATGTTTATTGATTAACCATGTCAGGATGGAGGTGCCAAGTCCACCATGCTTGCTGGGCAATGGATGGGTGAGTCCCAAAGCCACCACTGGCTCAGGACACCTTAACCTCTCAGCTTCCCCCAAGACACCAAGCCCTTTCCTGTTTCCCAGCCTTTGCACGAGCTGTTTCCTCTGGTGGAACGCCCTTCCCTCTAGTCGCAACCTGCAGCACTAAAACCCAAGCCAATGTCACCTGCCCCAGAGGGCTTCTCTGGCCTCCAGGTGCAGCAAGGCTCCCAGGAGAGCCAGGCAGGCCGTGGCTAGGCTGTGGAGCACATGGCAGGATCCTCACCTGTCCACACACACTCACACATACACACACACACACACACACACACACACACACACACACACAGCAGAGACCTCCTGCGGGGACAGATAGAGTCCACCTTAGGGTAACCACACAGCAGCTCAGCAGCTTGGCGCACTGGGGAGTGACTATAGGAGGGAGGCTGGAGGAAGGGATAGGAAGGGGAAGGAAAGAAGGTGGAGATGAGTGAGGACTGACCTGAGGAAGGAAGGAGGGAGGGGAGGGTGGGGAGAAAGAGATAAAAGAGAGAAGGAAAGGAAGAGAGAAAATGGGGGAGGAAAGGAGAAAGAAGAGGAGAGGAAGGAAGGGGAGAGAAAGAGGGGGATGAAGAAAGGAAGGAAGAAGGGAAGGATGGAAGAAGGGGTGGAGGAAGGGAGGGAAGAAGTGTTGGAGGGAGGGGAGGAGGGCGGGAGAGTGGGATACAGCTGCCCTACTTCTAGCAGTCACCTTATGGGCCTCCCCCCTTGGCAGAGAGGAGGGGCGCTCCTGGCGAGGCAGGCTGGGCCTCCAACCAGCCACCTGGCCCTCCCCCCCCCCAGCCCCCCTCCACCAGCTCCCTCCCGCACCCGAGGCGGGCGAGTGGGGCGCCTGACTCCATTCTCTCCAAGTCGGCATTTTTCTTCCTGTGCTGGCACCGGCCTGGCTCAGGGAGGAGCACACCTGCCCGCTGTGCTGACACCGCTTTTCTGAAAACCGGGGGAGGGAAAGCAGCCTGGATGCTGCTGGGTGAGGCTGGGAAAGGGGGCTCCGAGGTAGCTCTAACGGTGGCACTCAGAGAGGATGGGGTCCCCTCCACTAGCCCCTGCCAGCCCACAGGTCTCTCCTCCTGCTCACAGCGCGCAATGAGGATGCTGCAGGCGGAGGTGATGGCAGGAGGGGCAGACGGGCCGGCAGATGGGGTGAGGGGGCCACGGGAAAGAAGCCCTCAGCCCCTTGCTGGGACACATGACAGAGCCTTCCCTGCTCACCTGCAAGCAAACCTTCCAGAAATATTGCAAACAAATGGCAACCAAAGTTCACTGGAGCAATTTGACACAACAAAATGCCCTTTTAAGAGCATTCTATTAGCCTGCTGGTCCCTCTGCGGGTGATTTCTTTGGGTTTTGTTTCTGCTAAAGCGAAGTTGGTGTCCTCTCTTCCTTGAAGAGATGAGGGAGAGCTCAGTTCCTGCAGCTCTGGGGGAGGAAAAGGAGAATAGACAAGTCCCCACATGCACTCCACCGGGACCCTAAAACTTCAACCCAAACCAACAGGAGTGAGAGGCACCAGAGCAGTAGCAGCCTTTGCTCCCTGAGTAAGCACATCCCAAAATCCCAGCAGGAGGCTGCCATCCTTTCCCAGGGGACAGCTCAGAGAGGTGAAGTAACCCTCCCAAGGCCATACAGCCAGTGAGTAAGAGATGACTTTGGAAATACAGGCAGCCCACGCCTGGGTCCTGAACGCTTCTGGTTTTCCTCTTTTCCTCTGCAGGAGGTCCGCTGGTGCGAGTGGACCACGCCTGGGGATGGGGACTGAACTGGGAGGAACAAAGAGGAAAGGACCAATTAAGTCCACCTGGAAGCAACGGAAGGCCAGTCAAGCAATCGCTGGCTGGAGTGGTTCTGTGTCACGTGTGTCTCATCCCAGCTCCAAACCTGCAGCCCCGTGATGCTCTGCAACCTGTGGGCTGGTGGGAAGCAAGGGGTGGGCGCAAAGCCAGCGAGTGAGTGCCTTTGGGACAGAACCCAAGGTGAGGTCAGAGCAAAGCAGAGGCCATGGCCTGGGGCAGGGCAAGCTCAGGCCTCCTAGGCTAAGACCAGGAGAGGGAGATGACAGCCACCAGAACCGCCCTCTCGGATTTCCAGATTTCCATAGAGGGACCACCTAAGGATCAAGGACACTGCAGATAAATGGTGGCCTGGCGTAAGGGCCCCGGAAACCTTCCTTCAACCCTTTCTCCAAACAGAATCATGAAGACCTACACATACAGGAGGGGCTGCTTCACAGATGAAGTCGATGAGTCTGCAAAGCTGCCCGGTGAGGAGGACATGGTGGGTCTGCACGTGGACAAGTCACCTGTCTGGTAGCTGAGGTGACTGTGCCCTGTGGACAGGGCCCAAAGGCACCAAGGTGCTGACAGCAACATCTGCATTCCCCACAGGCTGCATGCGCTGGGTCTCTGGGGAGGCGGGTGGCTCGGACACTAAGAGGACACAGTACCTGCTCTGGGCACAAGACAGGAAGTGTGAGCTCCTTTTTGGACCACTCCCAGACCGTAGGCCCAGCCCTCTCCTCGCTTCCCCACTTTGGGATCTCCAGCGCCAGAGAGCAAATGCCTGGACTGCCTCCAACTGGCCCAAGTCCACTCTGTCCCCACACACATCACTGGAGGTCAGAGGGCATAGAGCGAGGAGGAAGCTACTGTGAGTAAGAGAGTGTCCCACAGGACAACAGAATATTAAATCCACTGTTCTTTACCATCATCATCACCATCACTACCACCACCACCGTCATCACCATCATAATCATCAACACCACCATCACCACCATCGTCTTTTTCATTGTCATAATTAGCATCATCCTCATTATCATCGTCCTCACTGTTTCTGCACCAACTGAAAATTTCTTTCTCCATAAATTTTATTTTGGGGCATTTTGTCTTTCCCTGTAGAATACTTTTCCAATTTTCCTTTTACTGCTGACATCTTCTCCACAACATAAAAGATATTCATATCATTGAACCATTGTTCTCTCTCCTTTCTTGACAGGATTCTGCTTCATTCTGAGATCATATCCTTTCCCAAGTTTTTGCTGTTAAAATATCCTTTCTTTTATGAACTAGTAAAAATGGTGATAGCTGTTTTATAAATGTCCTTCTCCCTTAGAAAAGACATGCCTCCCTCTGTCCCCATACCTCATGAGCAGGGAGCAGGGAACTGAGAACCGGGAGGCAGGGCTGACACCTGCTGGGGATGCTCAGAGAAGGAGATGGCATGTGAAGGTAGCTTTCAGGACAGACAGGAGCAGAGTCCAGGTGGAACCTGAGGTCTGCATGCAGTTGCCTGTGCCATGCCGCCTACAGGAGCCTGAGCTCCCAGGAAACCTCAGGCCATCCTCCTGCCCGTCCTCCCAGTGCTCAGCTGCCTCCTGACCTCCCTCTCCTCTCCCCTCCCTCCAGGCAAGGTCCCACACTCTCACCCATCCTCTTCCCACACACACCCTAGACATTGCAAAGCCCTGTGTCACCCAGAAGGAAGAATCAGCTTGTCTTCCCTTGCTAAGTGATGTGTTGAGTCTCAGTACAAAAGGAAGAAAGAGGGGGTATTGGATTCTCCCTCTCCTGAAAAGGTCAACTGGCCCCCCAAGCCCCACCCTGGGCCTGAAGGTCATGAGCAAGGAAGCACACACAGCACAGCATGGTCCAGGGGTGGCAAAGAGGTGTCCACGGGCATGGCACGTGCTCAGAGGCCAGACAGCCAGAGTTCTGTTCCATCCAGTAGAAGCACAGAAGGGGAGCAGGGGATTCCAGGAGAGGGAACACAGGGGCACTGGCCTGGAGGCACACAAAATGCACGTGGAGCTGGCGAAAGGCCATTTGGCAGGTTGGAGGAGGCTGCCAGAGAAGGAGTTGGGGTTCCCTGATCCTCAGGCCAGGCCTGGGGCTCCTGGTCAGCACCGGGTGGAGTGTGGGGGGAGGAGGAACTAACGTGTGACTAACTGCAGCAGCCTCTTCTCACAGAAGCCTTGAGCAGAATAAACAGTGACCTGAGCCCAACTCCACCTCCAGCACCCAGGGCCCCCTTTTCCTACTCCCAGGCGGTCTCCTCCACTCCTTCCTCCCAGCCACCCATCCTCCTGCTAGAGGGGTGTCTAGGCCGCACTCCTCACTGCCCCTCTCACAGACCTTGTCTTTCTTCCTGAGCTGAAATCCTGCCCCACAGACACCCTCAGGAGTCAGTAGGCTGGCTCTGGTCAATGATATTCCGGGTCCTTGTGAGCACAGAGTGAACAGTCTCTCGCTCCCACAGCTGCTCGAGGGGCCTCCAACAAGCCAGGGCTCTGAAGGCATGAACAGGCGGCCCCCAGGCACCCATCCTGACCCTGGCTCCCAAGTCCAGAGAACCCCTCTTTCCCCACGTGAGGGCTCCAGGACAGGGAGGGGGTGCTGAGAGCTAAGAGCCACACTCAAGAAAACATGAGGCCAGGGCTTCTTGATTTGGGTGCAGGGAGGGGAGGGTGGAGGAAAGGGCCTGCTGGCTTCCCGGGTTCTTAATTTGAGGCTCGGAAAGGAAGAAATAATAACAACAATAACCACCCCGCTGCAGCCACAGCACTTCCCGCGGTGGAGGCGGCGGAGAAAGTGCTGACAGGGACGGCTGACAAGCCCGCGCATTGTAATTCACACCATAACAGCATCTCCGGGATCATGGATTTCTCATTGAAAAATTATGTGATGTCTTTTTGGAAACCCAATACTGAGTTATTGATATCGCGGAGGCAGCAGGCTCGCCACTTCCAGCTTATTAGCTTTATACTTTCTGAAGGACTTTTTCCCCCTCTAATTTTCAACTCCGTTTTCCCTTTTCAGTTTAAATTGGATCATTGTGCTTGAGTGAGTGGCGGGGAGCGCTGTTTACCTGGGGGTGGGCGCTCTCACAAGCATGTCAAGACCTGTGTGTGTGTGTGTGTGTGTGTGTGTGTGTGTGTGTGTGTGTGTGTTTCTGGGAGGATATAAGTGAGAGGGGGTGCATGTGTCCCTGTCAACTTATCCTGGGGGGAAGGACTTCCAAATCTATGTACCTGTGGGCATGACCATGTGCAAGTGTGTGCTTTGTGTGTGTGCCTTTATGTCTGATAGTCACGTGTATGTGAGTGTGTGTATCTTCACATACAGCTGCAGGTGTGTGTACAGGCAGGCATGTGTGTAGGTATGTATGAATGTGGAGTATAGGTAGATTATGTGGGATGTGCCTATATCTCTTTAAATCTTGCAGCCACATGTATATTGGCATGGGTGTCTGTATAGTTGCAGATGTATGTGTAGGCATGTAAAGATACAGTTAGGTGTAGGCATGTATGGGTATACACATATGTGCAGCCATATGAATGTGGGTATGTCTGTATGTCTATCCCCATATCCAATGGGCCTCTGAGTTTTTGCATGCCTGTTCATATATATATACCTATGTGTGCCTGTCCTTGCGTAAGGCAGGATTACCATGTTGTTGAGAACAAGGGTCTGGGATCACAAAGTATGGGACCAATGCTAGTTTGGCCTCTGGCCATCTGTGTGGCCCTGGGCAGCTTTGTAACCTCTCTGGTGCTCAACTCATCTACGATGAGGGAATCATGTAGCCTCACAGGTGGAGATGGGAGGGGTACGTGAGCTCATGCAGGTGAAGCCTGCAGCCCCGTGAGCGCTCAAGTCACTCGAGCCATTACACTGTCGGCACGTGGTGGAGGTGGTGGCCTCCTGGGGGAATGGGAGCTTGTTACCTGCTCTTCGCTGCGTGAGCTCCAGGATGTGATCTGAACCGGCTTCGTGCTGGGACCTTCACACAGGGCCTTTGCGAGGAGGCTTCTGGAAACGACCGCCTCGGCTCCCTTTGAGCCACGCTGCGGGTGACACGCCCCCTGAGGAGCAGTCAGTCCAGTGGGAGGTAGGCGCCAAACAACCACCACGGTGCCCGCCACCCAATGGGAGCAGTCCGGGCCCGCTCCCCCTGCTTCCTCTCTTCCTTCCCTCACACCTGTGACCGGAGGGACGCCCCTTGTCTTAACCCCAAATGGCACTACCGGCCCGTGGGAAGCAGGCTCTCTGGCGTGAACCTGAGAGACGCATCTTAGAGTCAGGAGGTCAACAGAGTGGTCAACCCTCAGGGTGGACACCCAGCCCCACTCAGAGCCCAGGCGGGATGCACCAGGACACAGCTCCAGGGTCTGAGCTCTGAGCTTACTTAGCGAGTGGGGGAGCCAGCCCCCCATACATTCCTGAACCGGTGGCTGCTCCTGTACAAAGATAACCCAGCACCCCCACTAATGAAAACTTTCCGAAAGAAAACTGTTCTTTTTATTGGGTTCCTGCAGATACCCCAGAGGGGAACACACACACACACACACACACACACACACACACACAACATTATTCTTTTTCATTTTATTTTCTTTCTTCTTTCTTTCTTTTTTATTTTTTATTTTTATTTTTTTGTCTTACAGAGAAAGAGAAAGCCCCAAGCATTCCACCCCAACCCCTTTCCATGGAAAAGGTATTCATGCTGTGCCCCAGTAAATCTGTGTGACTGAGTGAAAATGTGTTCTTTTTTTTATTATTAGATGAATTGCATCATTAAATTACATTATAAAAGCTAAAAATGCACCATTAATTTTCAAAAACAATAGTAAATACATCTCATTTCTAATACATGATTCTGCATTTAATTTTTGCCTGGGGCCTCGCCTTTTTTTCTCCCCAGCCTCACTGTCTCCCTTTATGCAGACTATATAAATGGAGCTAAATTGCCAAAGAAATTTTTGCCAAATGTCCATAATGTGAAAATAAATGAATTTCTAATTGGCTGTTGCAAAAAGAAAAATTACTTTTTGATCTCAGCTCAGCCAAGCAAAAACCTACCTAGCTGGAGGAAATCAGACGCAGACTCAAGGCAGGCAATGAACAGAGACAAAGGGCGGGCAAAGCAACTCTCAAAATGCAACCTCTCCTCCCTCCTCCCTGCCTTTTCCCACTGCCCAGAAAGTCTGGCTTGAAGCAAACCCACCCCACCGAGGAGCCAGGCCAGACCCACCGAGGGGCCAGGACAGACTCACCGAGGGGCCAGGCCGGACCCAGCCTCCCGGAGCCCAGGTCTCCACCTTCCCAGGGCCCTGGGCCTCTGCTCCTTCTCTCTGCAGCCCTGAGCAGGTTCCTTAACCTCTCTCAACCCCCGCTTCCTCGTATGTAAAATAATCATCATGTCTGTGTTGTGTGGGATTACCAGGAGGTCTGATGGGTGGAGTTGTGTTCCCCCCAAGTCCCTGTGCTGAAGTCTCGGCCCAGCCCGCAGGGCCTCAGAATGTGACCTCTTGGGAGAGGCGGTCAAGTTACAATGAGGTCATTGGGGTGGGCCCTGACCCACTCGGACTGGCGTCCTTAGAAGAGGAAGTCTGGACACAGAGACCCACCCGGGGGGAAGACCACGCGAAGAGACACAGGGACAGCGGCCTCCTGCATGGCCCTCGGAAGGAACCCCGAGGCCACCTTGCTCTGGGGCTCCCACCCTGCAGGGAATTTCTGTTACTCACTCGCTTTGCTGCAGCAGCCCCAGCAGGCTGCTAGGGAAGTTGGAGAGATTAACAAACACTGCAGACATCTGCCAGCCAGGCTGACAGTTGGCTCTTCCCATCATGATGACCCCAAACAGATAGAGGGATTGGGGGTTAGGCTCACAACTTGACATGGACACTTGGCTTTGCCTTTGCCGCCAGGACCCAGCGCTTTGGGAGCTGGAGGAGCCCGAGGGAGGTCACCTTGTCCCTCTCAGGACCTTCTCTGGGCCGGCCCTAAGCACCGCTCCTGACCATGTCCTCCCCAGCCCCGGGTCCAGTCGTCCCAATAACTGGCCTGACAGTTTAACCCCTTCAGGTCCAGGCTGTGGACACCGTGTCCGCCTGTCTCCTACACCCGCCCTCCTGCCGCACACCCCGGGGGTGACTTGCTTAGAAATGGATTTCTATGCGAGTTCCGGCTTTCCTTTTTCTCCTTTTCCCCCCCTCTCCTTCCCCCTGCATTTTTGAATCTATACCCAGAGCCTCGTATATGTCCCTGCTCTGGGAGTTGTTGTCCTCCTGGTTTTGATAACAAGCTCAGAGCCAGTGGAGAGGGACGCAGAGCAGGAGCGTGGGAGGCAGGCGTGAGGCACAGAACAAGACCCCAGGCCCCATGACACCCAATGTGGACAAAGACGGGCGCTCTGGGTGGGAGGAAGCCATGGGGTTCCGGGACTTCTATGAGCCCAGACAAGGAGGACATCAGCCCATGGAAAGCAGATCTGAAGACTAGCTCAGTGTCAGGTGCCACCTGAATTCCAAAAGGGCAGGGCCTTGGGTGAAGCAGGGTCTGTCAGGAGGCTTGAAGACTCATCGAGGCTTGAAGAGTATCAGGGAGGAGGTCATGCATGATGCCCACATCCCTGACTGTCCCAACCTCTTCTGGCCCAGGTGGGCTTGATGTGGGATCTGGAAGGCTGAGCTCCGACAAGCAGCCTTCATCCCTGTGTGGGGGTTACTGAGCATTCGCGCTCGTTCTGGGGCCCGCAGGTCAGCTGCCGGCCAGTTTCAGGTCCCAGGGCTGGAGCTGCTGGGAAGGGGTTTGGGAAGGAGTTTGAGCACGCAGGGTTTGCACACCGACCTTCCATTGATGAGAACTTGGTACCCCTTCAGAGCCGCTTCTTAGCAGGGCTGACTCTGAGGACGCAGGGCTGAGAGACGTGGTGGTCCTGGGTCCCCACTCCATCCCCTAGAGCCCAGGTCCCTGTAGGGTCTCCTTCGGTCCTGGGAGCTCTGCAGTCTTGAGTTTCTGTCACTTGCAATCAATGAGTTCTGTCCAAAGGCCACACTTGAGTTTCATCTATGTTCTGCTCACCCCCTTGTTCTTATAACAACCCCACCCTACTCATGCTGCCTTGAGGGGTTCTGTTTGTTACCTGAAATGCAAGAGCTTCAGCTCAGACCCCAGACCATTCCCCCACCTCAAACCCCTTCCCAAACCCCTTCCCAGCAGCTCCAGCCCTGGGGCCTGGAACTGGCCGGCAGCTGACCTGTGGGCCCCAGAATGAGCCCGAATGCTTAGCCGTGAGCCAGGCAGTTGGCAAACACAACCTCTTTCCCTTTAGTGTGCATATTAATTACCCTGAAACAGGTGCAAAGTCAACCTCGTTTATTATTATTTCTTCCCGCCTGTAATGGCAGTGGCTGTGGATAAATCCTGCTAACCCAGGGAAAGGATTTATGGCCCCAAATTTACACCAGTCACTTAATCATAGCACCTTTGCCGCGGACAGACTTTCTAGAGAACAATTTGCCCCACGATTTGTCAGAGGGAAAATGGCCTCATATAAACGTTGGGAGGAAATAAATGCTAATCCAAAGCTCCGTCTTTCATTCTCCTAATTGCCCAGGGAATTTAAAGGACACAAACTTATTTACTCGCAGCAGGAAGTACGCTGTAATAAAGCATCACCACTGTGGTCTGACACCAGTCCCCACAGGGCAGAAGGGGACGGGAGGAGGGGAAAGGGGGGGGTCACTGGGCAGGGAATGGTTGGGCGCAGCCCCTGGCATGGAGACGGATCGTGGCTCAAAGACTCTCCTGCACTTTAAGGAGGTGAACTCTTATAGCTGAGTCCATTCAAAGCAGGTAACTGGCTGGGCTGACATATTAGTCCTCCCCCCACCCCCAAAACACTCACACCCTGGGCCTCCCTCGCCCCTAAGTTGGCCGCAGGAAGGGTCCGGGAAAGGGGCAGGTTAAGCCCCCACGCTGTCCCGGGAGAAGAGGAGGGGGACTCAGAGGCCAGCAGGAGAGCTTCCAAGCAGCAGTGCCCACAGGGCGGAGGCACGGCCCTGCAGCTCCACAGTGGTATGTGGGGACCTCAGTCTCCAGGCAGTGGAGGGGGGGGGGGGCCCAGGAGCTCCTGAGCAGGCACATGATGAAGGAGAGATGCAGGAGAGCCTGCTGGGGGAGACAGGCTCACACTCCACCTCCTTCTTCCTGAGAGACTCGGTGGCCTGCTCTGGCTGGTCTCTCTCTGTCCTCTGTCCTCTGCAGGGGCTGGGGGCCCTGTTCCAGGGGGAGAGAGACCCTCCGTGCCCCATGGCATCGTAGCCAGGGCTGTGGAGAGGTCCTCCCACCCCAGAGAGTGTGAACCCCATACCCCACAAGGCGCCCTTCTCGTGGCCCAGTGTGAATGACGCCAGGAAGAGCTGGGCCCTGTCAACCTTCTGCTACAGTGCACTTGTCAGAAGCCGTCTAGGGACAGAGACGTGCAAGGACCCTCCTACCCCGTCTCCGTGCTGTCCCTCCAGTTCCCCTGGGCATGAAGGTACCTGCCCAAAGGCACTGAGGACAGGGCTACTAGGGTCCCACCTCCAGACTCATACCCTCCCTACCAAGTCTCTGCACTTGTCTCCCGAGTCCTCACTCACCCTCCTCTCCCAGTTCTGATTTAATTATGTTCTTGCAGATCATCCTCAGAATGGTAGAGAGCATTGGGGTTTGAATACAAACACAGCCACCAGCCAGCGTTGTGGTCACGGGTACAATCATTAGCCTTCTTCCTCCACATTACTCATGCTGGGCCAGACCATTTAATCCTTATAACAAGCTGGATGATTCGGGGTTCTCCAGAGAAACAGGATCACCAGGACGCGCCCACAGATGGAGACAGGGTTAGGAATTCGCTCACACGATGATGGAGGTTGACCCGGAGCCAGTGGTCACTCAATCTGAGTGCTGAGGCCTGAGCACCAGGCGGATCGTGGTGTGGACCCAGCTCAAGGGCAGGAGAAAATGAGGCCCTCCTCCGTGGAGGGACCGCCTTACTCAGTCTACCCAATCAAATGCTTATCTTGTCCAGAAATACCCCCCTCTCCCCCCCCCACACACACACACACAAGTCGTGCTTCATCTGGCATCTTGTGGCCAGTCAAGCTGACATAAAATTAACCATGGCCCCCGCCGAAGAGGTGAGAAGCCTGGTGTCCTCGTTTCAAGGGTGAAAATTGAGGTTCAATGTCTTCGTGGTTTGGGTTCCCCCAGAAAGAGACCCTGAAGCAAGGATTGAAGTGCAAGTTGATTGATGTGGAGGGCGATCCCTCAAAACACTGCTGGGCGAGAAAGGCGGTGAGGGAGAGAAGGAGGGAAGCCACAGAAAATTGTGGACACATTGTTGAGCAGGTGCAATGCAGGGGCCACGGGGTTTCCACGGGCTCATGGACGTCCCACACCGAAGGAGGGCAGCGGGGGCACGTGCCCATCCCCTGTCTGCCATGGCGGAGGGCTGCTTCCAGAACACAAGTCTCCGGTAACTCTGACTTCCTTTGCATCCTGAACCCCCCAGGCCAGGAAGAGTGTGCCAGACTCTGAAGCACTCAGCTTGTCCATCCTGTTGAGGGTGGAAGTTTCCAGCCTGGGGTGCAGGAGGGGATTGGAGCCGAAAACAGCAGGGCGGACCCCCGATGGGGCTGTGCTGTGGGGATTGAGGTCGGGGCTACTCCTTCAGAGCTGACTGGGAGCAGAGAGACCAGCATCCCAGGCCTGGCCCGGCCTGGGAGCTCAGTTTAAGGCAGGAAAGAGGGGCTCCTCACCGCATCCCCCCTCGCCAGCCCCTCTCAGCTCTCAGCCCCTGGTTGCTCTCCCAACCCTTCAGCCACTCTCCCTTCTCCTCCTCCCGGAGTCACTCATTTCCCAAGACAAATGGCAGCTTCCCCCTGCCCATCCATCACTGCTCCTGAGCCCATCCATTAGCGGCCGCTCCCCCAGCCCGCCCCCAGCCCCACCGGCCTTGCTCGGGGAAGGGGTCCATTGATCAGAGGCCCATCTGCTGCTTGTCACATCCTGGCAGCCCTGACAGCAGGAGACAGAGCTGTTGCGGGCCAGGCCAGCCTGAGGCCAAGGGAGCAGTGGGACTGCCCGCCCTCAGGATGGGGCTAAGGCCAGGGCCCAACTGGGAGGGGCAGGGTGAGCGCTCGCCAGACTGAGGCTGTTGTTGGGGGTCCTCAGGGCAAAGAGGAAAGTCAGTCCACAGGACAGGCTTGCAAAGGCTCCTCCAACCTCTTTCCCCCTTCACCCCCGCAATCCCTTCCCCCTTACAACCTGGTGTGCAAGGCTGGGAGGGGCCTGACCAAGATACTGAGGGCCCTTCCCCTCTCGAATCCAGCTCTCCCCAGCCTTCTCCATCTGCCTCAAGTCCCCAGACCAGGCCTGAACTGGGCGCATTCCCCCACCTGGCCCTACTCCTTTCTCACCAGCAGCCCCCAGCCTGAATGTAGCCACAGGCCAGGCCCTCTGGCCAGCCTCCTCCCCATCTTCCAACCCCTACCCCCCCACCTCACCCCCGCCCCAGAAGAGATTGAATAAGATGACCCATGTGACGATTGACCCCTGGTGTTTGGACTCTGGGAGGCCTGGAGACCTGGAGGAGGGAGGAGGGAGAGGTTGGGGATTCATCCCCTGGTTTCTGCCCCCAGGCCCCACCTGACTGGGTCGCTCTTTTGCTCACACGCCTGCCTCCCCGTGGCCCAAATTGCGCATGCGTCACTTTTCCCTCACCTGGAAGACCTTCCCCAGGCGCCTGGGCCCCTCCCCCTCCTCTCCATCACCTCTTCTTTTTGCCCACGTGGTCTCCTGTTTCAGGGCCTTCCTTCATGCTGTCTCCCCACTTGGAATGCCTTTCCCACATTTCAATACAGGTCAGGCTTCACCTGGTCCCAGGGGTGAGCTGCCTCGGGAGAACAGGAGATGGGCCAGAGGAGGACCAGGCAAGTCCCCTTGGGGACGGAGAGCGGTGTGCTGCGGGGACCTGCGGGGAGGCGGAGATGCCCTGAAGCTCCGGGCTCCTGTGCTAGGGACCAGCCCCTGCCTTACGAGGAGGCAGAGAGGAGCCCGCAGGATTCCCAGCTGCTGGCTTCCTCACTTCACCCCGCCTCCTCGAACCTGCCTCCCAGACCGGCTCCTCTAGCAAATAGGATGGTGCCTGCCCAGCCTTCACATTGCATGTCCCCAGGGTCAGCTCCATTCCTGGCCCTGGGATCCTGCCTGGCTCTCACCCAGTCTCACCTTCCACACGGGCAGTCCATGGGACCATGGGGTCATGCCCCCTAAGAGCCCACCCCATCCTCCCAGATCACCAGGTACCTGCACCCCAGAATCCTCTGCCCAAATAGCCCCAAGCTCACTCCCAGGGTCTACACAGGCCTCCTCCTGAGAATTTTCTCCCAAACCACCACCCCATTGGCCTGGGGGAGGAGGCCCGAGCAGCAGTTGGGGTGGAAAGAGGTCAGACATGGGGCTGGAGTAGCCACTCGTGTGCACACAACACGCTCCCGGTGCAGGGCAGAGCTGGGGGAGAGGAGGGGCGGCAAGAGCTTTGTTCAAAAAGCGAGGAAAATGTTCCACTGAAAGTCCTCAAATAGAACACGTTTCCTTTCTCCCACGGTGCCTTCTCTGCCTTGGCCTGCGTGGTGTTTTTATCTGCTGTTTACTGTCACACCCCTTCAGGCACGGGGACTGTCGCTGGGCAAGTGCAGACCCTCCCACACACCTGCTCAGCCCGCTTCCTGTCCTGCAGGCCCTGGACCCACGCACTATGCGCCACGGTTGGGGGTGTGGAGGTCAGTCTCCCCTTCCCTCGGGCCTGCAGCCTCAGCCTGCAGCCTCAGCCCGCATGTAGACAACATACTGGAAACACTAAGGACTCAAAAAACGTTAGCAAATATTATTGTTGTTGTTTGCTGTAGCTCAGTGGTTTCCACCCAGGGATGACTCAGCCCCTGGAGGGCATTGGGCAAAGTCTGTAGACATTTTTGGTTGTCTCGCCTGCAGGGCGAGTGAGGCCATGGCAGGATGCTGTTAAGCATCCTACCTTACAAAAGATAACCCCCCCCTCCACCCCCAAATAGAATTGCTTGGCTTAAAAGGTCAATAGCACAGAGGTTGAGAAAATGCAGAAATAGAAGCTATTTAAGCTCCTCTACCCAAGGGAGGGAAAAGCTACCAGCTCCTAATCCTGCAACTTGAGTTTCTACCACAAGGTGGCGTCTGAGCTAGCGTGTCTCTTTCCTATACTAGTGGATAATTCAGAGCCCAGATTAACAAAGCATTCCCTTCAAATCAAGCTTTTTTTTTTTTTAATCAAAAGCCATGCCCTGTAAAATAGCAATCCGTGCTTCAAAGAGCTCCAAGAGGCTTCCTCTTTCTGCAGCACCTCCACCGCCCTCTCCTTTGGGCCTCAAAGCGTTCCTGATATTCCCACTTCACAGACGAAGAAACTGAGGCCTACAGGAGCAATTCTCTCCAACCAAGTGCCTCCCTGATGGCAGGATCACCTTGCTGTGGGGGAGGGGAGCCTTCCTGGCCTCAGAGTTCTGGTTGCACTTGGTTTCAGGCCCTGATTTCACAAACTCTAAGAGTCTAGAACCGTCCCTGTGTTTGGGGACACCCCCCCCCCCAGAGCTGGCCCCCTGTGGCCTCTCTGTCTCTGTGCCCTGCAGGGGCCCCCCTGGGCACTGGAGGCTCATCCCCTGAACCAGGTGTTTCCCAAGCACGTCTGCAGGTTGGAATCCCCTGGGGAGCGGAGAACGTGCCGGGCCTGGGTCTGTGAGCTCATCGGGATGTCCTCAGTGCTCTGGGTGCAGAAGGCAGCCAGCCAGGCCTTCTCTGCTCCTTTAAAACCAATTCCATTCTCTCTCTGCTCTATAAACTTTTCTGAAGAGCCGAGGGTCCAAAGGAACAACAGGTCTTCCTCTAATCTCTGGGACCCACACGCTCACACCTGTTTCCAACCAGCAGAGTGTTCACCCCACTTTCAGGCCCCGCCATGATTAGGGTCTACCACAGGCAGGCTTGTCAAGGAAGTCTGTGGGGTTTTTCCCCACAAAACATTCTGTGCTCTTCTTGAAAAGACAAATTCTGACTAAACAAATGTCTTCATTTGTCACCGTTATTTGCTAGAATAAAGTAAAACACCACCCTGAAAGGAAGGCCTCCAACAGGGCTGCATGGGGGCATCCCCTGCTTTTAAGAAAACCCCAAGGCCCCAGTTCATCAGAACCCCGGGGAATAGTGCTGTCCCTGGGGGGCTCGGAGCACTCTGAGCGGCCATGTTTGAGAACAGTTGGTCCAGACCCTGCTGCCCTAAGCGTGGTGGCCCCTGGGCCGTGAGCATCGGCACCACACCGACAGCGCCAGCATCTGCATGTTAACAAGATGACACCTGTGTGCATTCAAATTCCAAGAGCATCGCTCCAGAACCAGGAGGAAGCCAGAGCACACACCTGGGTACCCCCCGCCCCGCTCCACAGACCCTCAGCCGCTAACTCTCCCAGCCAGCCCACACTCCCTTCCATCCCCCTCACGCCAGAGCCCCTTCTGAAGAGTGTCATCTAAGCATCGCTCGTCCGTGGGAGCTGGGGCAGGGGAGGCGGGGTTTTCACAGACACAGCATTTGCCAACCATTTTATCTCACTCATTTGCTCTTGGCCACTCTGTTTGTCAGCAAATGTCCCAAGCGCTGTGCTGGGTGCTGGGGGCTGGGCAAGCCACCATGAGCAGGACAGAGACCCTGTTCCTGTGAACCTGTGAACCTGACCTCCTGATGGGTACTCCGGCAAAACACAAGTGAACTGCCAAAGCAACTCTAAAAATTACAAGCCGGTGAGCGCAGAAGGATAAACAACAAAAGACTGGGATAACGACTGAAAAGGGCAGCCCCTTAGAAGTGGGCAGGTGGTGCTGTGACCTGAGGGTGACCTGGAAGCTGGCCATGAGGAGGAGCCAGCCTTGGGAGGTGCAGGCAGGGCGAGTGGTGGAGGCGGCAGGTGCAGCTCAGGCAGAGGTCCCGCCCCGGGTAGGTGCCGGGTGTCCTGGACACAGGCACAGGGCAATGCAGCTGAAACAGTGACCCGGAGGGCAGGCACTCCAGGAAGATTAGAGAGCCGGCCGGGAGCAGCCCTGGGAGGAGTCAGATAGGTAAATACGGGGACTGACCGAATTTAGGATTGCCTTAGAAAGCTCCTTTTGGCTGCTGGGTAGAGAACGGGCTGGAGGCCACCGGTGTCCGGGGGAGAAATGGCAGCTTTGCAGGCTGCTGGGGTCGCAGTGGCAGGGCTTGCACCTTCCCCATGGCCCCCATGCTGTGATGAGCACACCGGCACAGGGGAGGGGCTTAGGGAGGGGTAGGAACACTTGTGTGCATTCTCCAGGGGCTGACAAGATGTCTGCTCTGTTTTGAAAATGCTGAGTTAGCCCTGGCCAGGTGGCTCAGTTGGTTGGAGCATCGTCCTGAACACCAAAACGCGGCAGCTTCGATTCCCAGTCAGGGCGCATACCCAGGTTTCAGGTTCCATCCCCGCTGGAGCGTGTGTGGGAGACAATCCATCGAAGCTTCTCTCTCACATCAAGGTTTCTTTCTCACTCTCACTCTCTCCCTTCCCCTCCCTAAAATCAATTTGAGAAATCGCTTAAAATGCTAAGTTACCAACATGAAAAGGCTGACTCTCTGGAGCCTGTTTCCTACCTGAGACAGATGGCCACAACAGAAGACAGGAGCCCATTTACCTTCAATCAGCGGGAGGACTGCTGGTTAAAAACCTATTTTGAGAAACCTACTTAGGACCTCTTCTCTCCATAGAGCCTCACCTCCGGGCAAATGCGTCCGGAAGCAATAGGAAGGAGGGGGCTGCAAGATCCCAGGATTTCTAGCAGGACAGCTGAATCACAGGGCAAGGCATCCTTCACATGGCAGTCCGTGCCGGTGGCGCCCCCTGGAGTCCTGTGATGGTACACAGAGACGCTGACCAGCCCAAAGCAGGCAGGGAAGCCAGGTTGCTGTGCTTGACGACTGATGGCAGAGAAGGGAGAGGCACATCTTGAGAAAGAGCCTGGGCTGTGAGAGGGGCAAGAGAGGCCAGTGGTTTGAGAGGGTGGTGGGGCCAGAGAGAGGCTTCCTTTGTGTTGCGAGAGGCTTGAGAATGTCCACATGCTGACTGGGAGGAGCCAAGAGAACCCTCAATAAATCAAGGGGCATGAGAAAAACGAGCACATCACCAACACTTCATTTGGCATTTCTCTGATGACTCGTGGATTAGGGTTCTCCAGGACATGGAGATATAGCTATATATGTATGAAGCAAGGTTTACTTACAATCAGGAGTTGGCCAGGAGACAAGGGAGCTGCCGTCAGCTGGATGGTGGAGACCAGGAGAGCCCATGGTATGGGGCTGGTCTGACAGCCAGCAGGCTCAAGACTCAAGGAGAAACGATATTTCAGTTCAAGTCCAAAGGCAGGGGAAAACCTATTTACCAGCTCAGAGGCAGGCAGGCAGGAGAAGTTCTCTGGTGCCCTCGGGCCTGCCACAGCCCCCTCCTTAAATCTCCTCGGCTGAGTGAGCTGGGACAGGTTTCCTGAGAGTCATCTCAGGGAACAAGTGGGCAGCCCAGCCCTGAGGGTCTATGGTGGACTCTCTCCCTCCCCCAAATGTGTCTAACTAAGTCTGTGTTCTGAGAAGGCTCCAATCAGCCCACAGGGGTCACCCTATGCTAACCCCACCCCTCTTCATTGCGATGATAAATCTGGGCCCTCAGTTGAGCCTGGGTCACCTTTTTAAAAAATTGATTTTAGAGATAGAGGAAGGGGGAGGGAGAGGGAGATAGACTCAAACAGCTGCTTCCTGTATGCCC
Organism: Pipistrellus kuhlii; assembly: GCF_014108245.1. Taxonomy (NCBI): domain Eukaryota; kingdom Metazoa; phylum Chordata; class Mammalia; order Chiroptera; family Vespertilionidae; genus Pipistrellus; species Pipistrellus kuhlii. The sequence continues at coordinate 7,132,152 of NW_023425562.1, forward strand.
CCTCCTGGGGATCAAGCTCAAAACGCAGACATGTGCCCTGACCAGTAATCAAACTGGTGACCTGGGTCACTTTTGTTTTTAATGCCTCTTACTAATATGTGATCCATGGCAAGACAAGTCAGGTGAACTTTCTGGGCCTCACTTGCCTCATCTGCAAAGTGGGTGTAAGACCTTGCCAGAGTCCACTCCCCAGCACGTACTTCTTCCCAAGCAGCGGACTCTGTCTCAGAAGGATTAAGTTGGGCCGCACATTCCTTCATTCTCTCTCACTCAGGGACCACCCGCCCCCTGGCTCCGCAATGCTGACTCCAGGCTGGTTAGACCATCACCACCAGGTTAGAGCAACTTCCTTCTCTTTTCTCCTGTTTTCCAGTCTAGGGGTTTTTTAATCAATTTCATTGAGGTAGCCTATCTAATAAAGAGGTAATATGCAAATTGGCCATCACTCCAACACACAATATGGCCGCCCCCATTTAGTCAAAGATGGCCAGCAGGGGAGGACAGTTGGGGGGGACCAGGCCTTCAGGGGAGGGCAATTAGGGGCAACCAAGCTGGCAAAGGAGGGCAGTTGAGGGCACCAGGTTGGCAAGGGAAGGCAGTTAGGGGTGACCGAGCCAGCAGGGGAGGGCAGTTGGGGGTCACCAGGCCAGCAGGGAAGGGTAGTTAAGAGCAATCAGGCTGGCAGGGGAGCAGTTAGGCATTGATCCGGCTGGCAGGGGAGTGGTTAGGGGGTGATCAGGTTGGTAGGCAGAAATGGTTAGGGTCAATCAGGCAGACAGGCAGGTGAGAGGTTGTGGAGCCAGCAGTCCTGGGTTATGAGAGGGATGTCCAACTGCTGGTGGGATTGGGCCTAAGCAAGCAGTTGGACATCCCCCGAGGGGTCCCAGATTGGAGAGGGTACAGGCTGAGCTGAGGGACACACATCCCCACTCCCACCACATGCACAAATTTCGTGCACCAGGCCTCTAGTAACTTACATAAAACAAAGTGTACACATTCTAGATTTATAAGTGAATGACTTTTGGAAGATGTTATATTCATGTAACCCCCATCCCAATCAAGACCGCACACTTCTGTGATCCAGAAGGTTCCTCGAGTCCCCTTTCAGTCTTCCACCTGCCCCTCCCCATCAAACAGCCCCTAATAGAATTCCTCTTCCCCTCAGCTTAAGTTTTCATTTGCTTTTGTTCTTGCTGTTATGTTTCTTTTTCCTTTATTCTTTAAAGCACACAATATTTATTTTCCTACCACCTCCCTCCTGCCACCATTGGTGATAATGCCGACACAATACATGTTCACAAACACACACCTACACATACATATTTACACACCCACACTCTCACACACTTCATGTAACGCACAAAGTAAATTACATATACACACACATATGTGGGTTAGGTTAAGGAAACTTTTCCAAGACTCAGAAAATATCAGTTAAGGTAAGGCAAAAAAGAACAGTTTTGTTTTTAGGGAAACCCTTCACCACACGCGCGCGCGCCTGCACACACACACACACACACACACCCCTCAAAGCCACCTCCTGCTCCCCTGTCAGAGCCAGAGCGAGAGGAGAGAAATCGGGATTCTTGTCCTGTCTCAAAAGTAAAAGGGACAAATTAGTTTCTTGTCAGCGCACTGCAATAAATACATTGTCATTTTTATCCCCCCGTGAATCATGGGCTCCATTTCTCCCATAACTATTATACAGTCTGCTGGCACTATATCATTTTTTGGTAATTTTATTTTCGCCAATTGTTTTATGAAATTTTTGAGTTTTATGGACACTAAAACAAATCTAGCCCGCGAGTGTTATGGCCCTTTAAATCACCGGCAGGAAATCTCAAGGTTCCTCCGGACTGTGGTGGAAGGCTGCTTTGGGGAAGAAAGATGGCCCCTCGCTTATAAACTGAGCAAAAACCCAGAGATAAGTTTGTAAAAGGGACATAGATCACGGAGGGCGAGAACTGGGGTGTAAAACATCTCCCTGCTCAGCTTCGGTAAGAATAAAGCGGGCTTTTATTTAGCGGAAACACCAAAGGGGTTGGGGAAGGGATACACAGCCTGACCGAGCCTGCTCCACCGAAACGGCCCTCATTTCCGTCCAGTCTGGCCGCCTCAGGGAAGCTGGGCCTGTCCATGATGTGCCCACCGAACAGCCCCCTGGGAAATGTCCAAGTCACACCCCTGTGGTGGCCAGCGGGAAGAGGAAGAAAACCTGATTCCAAAGCACATGGGAAAAAATTGGGGAAAACAAAAAGCACGATGAGAATAGCTAAGTCAATTTGGGAAGAGGAATGCCTTAGCCAGTATTAAAATACATTATAAAGCTACAATAATAAAACCAGTCTGTTACTGGCATAAGACTCAACAGACAAATCGATGGGATGAAACAGTCCTGAGCAAGAACCTGGCACGTGAAAAACGGAGGATCAATGACGAGGGATGGATTAGCCAGTAAATGCCATCTCTAAGCCGGGTTATTTGGAAAACAGCCCCTTTAGATCTTCATCTCATTCTGGAGCCCAAAAGTAAAAACCAGGTGGGTGAAACAGTGGAAAGTATAAAATAAAGCAATACGAAGTTAGAAGAAAGTATAAAAAGAAAATTTATTTGATGCCTGGATGAAGAGGGTTTTGGCCATGACTTTGGACAAAACTCCCAAAGGGAAAGACGGACAGACGTAGTTTCCAAAATGTTTACTTGCCTGTTTTTCAAGACACAGCCCCCAAGTAAAGGTAAAAAGCCAAACTGACACAGCCTTTTTGCATATATGACAGTAAAAGGATGTTGATAAACTTTAAAGGAAACAACTGGCGCTTAATAGAACGAGCAGGTGATAAACACTACGATTCATCAAAGAGTAAAAAGAAGTATCTCTTCGGCATAAGGAAACATTTCCAACCACTCACTGTGATGGTGAATTTTATGTGTCAACTTGGCTGGGTCATGGGGGAAGGGGGAGCTGGGGTTGCCCAGATATTTGGGCAAACATGATTCTGGGTGTTTCAGGATGAGATTAACATGTGAATTGTAGGCTGAGCGAAGCAGATTGCCCTCCGGAATGCGGGTGGGCCTTGCACACTTAGCTGAAGGCCTGAGGAGAACAAAAAGGCTGACCCTCCCCATGGAAGGGAGACAGCTTCCTGTCCAGTGGCCTTTGAATGGGAATATCAGCTCTTTCCTGCCTTCACAATCAGAACAGTAATTTTATTTTCGCCTGAGTGTGCTCATCCTCAGCTCTCCTGGGTCCCAACTTACACTCACCTGCAGATCAGCCTCCAGGATCATGTGAGCCAGATTCTTGAGATAAATAGGTAGTTGATAGGTAGATAGATAGATGATAGATAGATAGATGATATAGATAGAGATAGATAGATAGATAGATAGATAGATAGATAGATAGATAGAAGCATCCAGCTATATGAGTCAGGGTTCTGTTTCTCTGAGAACCCTGACTCATATAATGTTCCTCAGTAAGCAGAATGAAACAGGGTTTGATGAGGTTAGAGCAAAGTGCACCCAACGAGGGTTCCAGACAGAGTATCCTGAGGCTTGAGGAGGGACAGCACAAAGGTGCACACACAAGCAGGTGTGCATGGGTGTGTGCACACACAAGCAGGTGTGCATGGGTGTGTGCACACACAGCTTTGCAGCTGTACTCAGGAGCAGACATAACCACACCCACCTACAGGTGTCATGGCTCTGAGAGGTCTGTGAGCCAGGCACGCACAGGCACGCACTCCCACACCAGCAGTCCACATGCACATGCCTTCCAGGTGTGTAACTCCCGACCCTTGTGCAATTACACAAACACACAAACAGATCCACTCGGGAACTGTTGTATTTGTCTCCACTGGGCTGTTTTCTGCTTCCAGAAAGATAAATGTCCTCCTCTCGGAGATGAGCGGCCGACCCCACAAATCACCGCACCTCAGCTCCTGTGCCCTCCCACCCCCAGCCCCCCCCATTACTCATCCAAAGGGAAATGCAAAGAGTAATAATAATTAGACAAGGACAAATCACTGGGCTGGGTGGGGATGGCTTCTCTCAATAAAGGGCCGTTTCCCCGGCAACCAGGACGACAGGTGTTGGGAGGTGGGGGTGGGGGCCCACAATGGGTAGGTGTGGGGAGCTGCAGGCCAGGGCTCAGCCCCTGCGTCTTGACCAGAAAGAGAAGTTTAGGGAGCCCGGGATCTCGGGAAGCCAGCAACCCAACCCCAACCCCAGGCACGCTCATCAATTTCATTCTCAAGGCACCCGGGCAGTGAAGGGAGATGGATGACCAGCTGTCAGGTCTTGTAGTCTACATTAAATGGTGCAAATCTTAGCATTTTTTCAAAAGCTTATCTTTTGCCTCTATAGAGTTGAAATTTCCTAGGAAACTATTTCCGCTTTAAATATAAATACATGGGCTGGATTCTTGTTTTTAAAAATCTGATCATCTCTAAGTACATAAAGTAAAAATCCCCACCTTTTTTTTTTTTTTTAAGTCCAGCACTATTCCCCAGAGGTAGCATCATTTCCCATTTCTAGAACCTTCTACAGGCACGTACACACACAGATACAGGCAGCGGGGATCTCACAGATCCAGCTCTTCCATAGCACCGCCTGCCACACGCCGCTCTCCGCACTTTATGTCCATTTGCTCAGTTAACACCCTAGTAACCCTGTACAGTGGACACTGCTGTGTGCTGTTTTTCAGATGAGAAAGAGGAGGCACCGAGTCCAGTGAGGAGCAGAACCAGGGTCCAAACCCAGGCAGTCGGACCCAGAACCCAAACCTTTATCTGCTACCCTCAGGGCCCTCCTGTAATCCCTGAGATGCTAACGTCTGTCTTGTTTCCTGCCTTCCTGTGCAGAGTCCTTGAGAGGGCAGAAGGAGGGTGGGGGGGTGGTAATGGGCTCTAGGCTTGCTGAAGAGGAGGGGGGCCCGGGAAGAGGGACAGCGAGCTACAACCAGGGATGCTGGTGCTGGGCCACCCTCCCCAGCAGCCCGCAGAGTCGCTGGCATGAAAAATATCGTTCTTTAACCCAAATACAGATGTTGCTCCCACAAGCCCAGTCTCAATACAGCGGCCCATTTCCTAACAGTCCAACCACTGGAAAGTGACCGGAAGTCATCCTACTCTTCCCCTGCCCGACCTCTCGAAGAATGTCAATGATGTCAAAGCCATTATCCTTCACACCTCTTCTGAAGATCCATTAGCCGCATCATTTTCTTCTTTCATTTTCTCACTGGACCCCTACAACCTCCCCCACCCCCACAACCCCCCGAGTGTCTCTCTCCTCCTGACCAACCAGGACTCTCAACCTCCTACTCGCACGGGCCTTCCCTTCGTCTCCCCTCCT